>NC_083097.1:135722842-136032474 GCF_949774975.1 Lagenorhynchus albirostris
TCATTTTCTCTTTCTGGGCTTTGCTTTCTCCCTTGGAAAATATAGTTGGATTATCAGGAATCTGCAAACTTTTTCTATAAGGGTCCAGATAATAAATATTTTAAGCTTTGCAGCCCGTACAGTCCCTTTGCAACAACTCAAATCTTATAGTATGAAAACACTCATACAGACGATATGCAAAGAAATGGTGTAACTGTGTCCACTGTAACTTTATTGACAAAAACAGATAGTGGGCTGGATTCTGGCCCACAGGCCATAGTTTGCTGACCATTGGATTAGATCATCAAAAGACAGAGCTATGCAACAGCACTAGAATGCAAGCCACAAATACGAGTCATATATGTGATTTTAAATTTTCTGATAGCACTGTTTTTTAAAGTTCTTTTATTTTAAAGTAAAATTAATGTCAATAATATATTTTATTTAACTTAGTATATCCAAACATGACCATTTCATCATATAATCAACATGAAAACTTATCCATGAGATAGTTTCCCTTCTTTTTTTATACTAGTTCTTCAAAATCTAGGCTGTACTTTACATGCCAGCCCATCTCAGTTGGACTGGCCACATTACAAAGGGCTCAGCAGCCACGTGTGGTTAGAGACTACCATGCTGGACAGCACAGTTCTAAGAGGTTTTTTTTCGTACTCTGAATCTATTTCCGATATTCTGTCAAAAAACACAAAGCAACAGCCTATTGTTCTGTTTCCTTATCCCTGATAATTTAATATACAAGTCTGCAAAAAATGTGATAATGAATGTCGGTAGGCCAGTGCAGCTTCTGGGTGACTTGATTACTGTCTCCACTATAATTAGTAAATAGCTGAAAATGTCTTCACGCAGAGCTGCAAGGAGTGCCTCCTCCCACCCACCCTTAGCACCTAATAGGAGGGACGTGTGAACATTCATTCCTGGAGGTGGTGGAGAGTGGAGGTGGGCTGGAGGCTTTGCTTGCAAAAGCCACCACAAGTGAGACATTTCTTTGAAGTCTCAGGTTATACTTTAATATGCATTCAACTTTGCTTTCTACTCCACAATATAATCTGGTTTAATTTATTTTTTTTTTTTTACGGTATGCGGGCCTCTCACTGTTGTGGCCTCTCCCGTTGTGGAGCCCAGGCTCCGGACATGCAGGCTTAGCGGCCATGGCTCACGGGCCGGGATCTTCCCGGACCGGGGCACGAACCCATGTCCCCTGCATCAGCAGGCGGACTCTCAACCACTGCGCCACCAGGGAAGCCCCTGGTTTAATTTTTAATTTGTATTTCTTAACAGGTAAAGCAGTCAAACCCCTACCGTGTACAGCCCTCCTCCAGTCCCCACCCTTCCCACCACAAATCTGTGACTAATATTCGTGCTCTGAGAAGACACACCACATTTACCATGGTGCCCTTGGGGATAGGTTTATGTAACAATGTGTTAAACTACAAGTTTTAACTGAGACCTCAAATGCTACAGTCAGTTGAGGCAGATCATAATGCAGAAATTTTCTTTGGGAATTGGTTAGGTGACTCTTAAATCCCATAGTGAGGGTATAAAAGTGCTGGGAGAGAGGATTTGTGGTGAGCATTTTTTTGGAGAAAGCTGAGCTGCAGTCTTACTCTCCTCTTCAGTCCACTTTCCTCTAACCTGAGGCCTTTACCTGCAACTTGAAAGGTAGCCAGGGGGCTTGACGGCACACAGGGCCTGAATCTGAACGGTGAGAGAAGGACTGGTTAGAACCATGAGTAAGCTGAGGAGAGGTGGCTGTGCTGGGATTGTCTGGAACTCCCAGAATTTTCCAGAGTCAGGGATCCCTGTGGACCAGACATGGGCCATGAGTGAGGAAAACCAGGTGGGCAGTGGGGAGGATGGAGAAAGAAAGATACTGGTCCCTCTCCCACAGCCCCAACGTAGTTGAGGGTGGGTGACAAATACGAGTGAAGGTCGGAGCTTTGATCTTTTGACCTTCTTAGGACCAAGCAAGACTGCATTCCAGGAGTTAAAGTCATCAGGGCACTTTGTATTGTCTGAGAGTAATCAGAAAAGCACTCCTCCCCCAATAAAAGAAAGAAAATAGAATAAAACATGACTGTGTAATGCAGGAATTAAGATTCTTGGCCTTAGGATACTATAGACTCTTGGATAATATATTTATATTAAATGACAAATAGGTAATGGAGGAAATTTCCTGCCCATTGGATTAACTCCAAAGGTGGGAATTTCAGGCCCCATTCACCTGGCTGGTCAGGGAGTTATTTGGTGGTAGTGGTGGTGGTTTTTCTGCTTCCTCAAATTATACCAAATTATCACCTAAAACAATAATAGTGTCTGTGATGTGTAGCTAGCACTCAGTCTTACAAAAACAGGAAGATCCAATCTAGAGGAAGGGATAATCATAATAATAACAGGTAATAATTTACTGAGATCAGTCAGTATGTTTTATGCACTGCACTTTTCTTACAGCAAAATGATATTTTTATATCTTTTTTTTTTTTTTTCTGTCTGTGTTGGGTCTTTGTTGTTGCATGCAGGCTTTCTCTAGTTGCATTGAGCGGGGGGCTACTCTTCGTTGCGGTGCACGGGCTTCTCATTGCGGTGGCTTCTCTTGTTGTGGAGCACAGACTCTAGGAGTGTGGGCTTAAGTAGTTGTGGCACACGGGCTCAGTAGTTGTGGCTCGCGGGCTGTAGAGTGCAGGCTCAGTAGTTGTGGCGCACGGACTTCGTGTCCCCTACATTGGCAGGCGGATTCTTAACCTCTGTGCCACCAGGGATCCCTTTTATATCATTTCATAGAAGAGGAAAGTGAAACTAAGCAACTTCCTCTAAGTCCCACCGGCAGGAAGGAGCAGTGCTGGGATTTGAATGAGGTTTTGTTTACCTTAACCCACTACCCCTTGCTGATTCTCTTTTCCAGCCCAACCATGGCCTTGGGGCTTTTACTTTGTTGGCTCTGTTCTCTTCTTCCTTCATCCTCCTCCCTCTCTCCCATGTGATGAGATTTCGTTCTCAGCTAAACACAAGTCCCTCTAATTTCCCCTCACCAGGACATTTGAAATGACCAGAGACTCGACAACATTGAGCCTGCAAATTATCTGGCTCCAGGGAGTACACCAGGAATCTTAACCCAGTCCTGCAAAATGCTGGCCAGGCAAGAAAACAAAGATGGAGAGAAGCAAGTTCTCACTACTTGGTAGAATCAGGTCAGAGTTCTGTTGACGTGGGATTGGGTTAAGGATGAAGAGGGATCTATCTGAGGATTCCAAGAAAATATCACAGTTGGAGCTTGTAGGATAAAAGCAAAAATGCCACCATCTCGTTAATTTGTCCACCCCTGCTGGCTGTCCTGAGAAAGCATCTGTTCGGTGTCCCCCACAATAAAGCGATTTGCCCTTGGAAAATGGGTCAGTAGTTTGGCCCTAGTGTCTTCCTTCCTTCTTTCAGGGCAATGCTAGAACACACCCATTCAGAACTGCAGGAGTACCCCACGGCAGTTGCTAGACACTTTCAAAATAGCTGAGCCCCATTAAAATTGTCTATGTGGGCATTGTTTCTTGCTTGCTCTTCCCTGACTCTGCTGAGTTATTTTTCTTAGGCTTCCCATAGTGGAACTGTAAAAGCTAGTGTTCAGACAGCCAATATAATCAACAGTTCAGTAAGCCTCATGCTAAAGCAGCACTAGATTCAAATGATATTTTTTGAGGGGTAGCATCAGATTTGAGATTTACATGGGATCTGTACCAGAATGAGCTTCTTGGAATGGGAGGAAGCCAGAGGAGCATTTTTTGCCTCGGGGTCTTCTTGTGAACACTGCCCTTGGATGTACATTTGAAAGAAGGGAATAGAAATTCCTCTCTGCAAGGAGCTGATCTGATCCCTGATTAAAATATGTTCAACTCTGAAATTAGTAGAGATCAGTGAAAAGAAATGAATCATGGCTTGATCCCAAATGCTGGAGCTTCTTGACTGGGAAGGGACAAGACCCAGAGCAGGAAGAGGTAACAATTAATCATTGCTAAAACAGAACCAGGTAAGGAAGATGCAAAGAGATTCATCTACAAAGTCTTTCATGGATCCACTGATTTAAAAAAAAAAAAGTTTATTTAGCACCTAGTAGGTTTGACACTGCTTAAAATAAGAAGATGGATGACAACAAAAACAGAAAATAGTTTCTGAGCATATATATACATCTCAGGCAATTTGGGCTGCTATAATGAAATACCATAGACAGTGGCTTAAACAACATTTATTTCTCTTGGTTTTGAAGGCTGGCAGTCTGAGATCAGGGTACCAGCATAGTTAGGTTCTTGGTGAAGGTTCTCTTCGGGGTTATATTCTTATATGGCCTTTCCTTGGTGCATGCACAATATCTCGTGTCTCTCCCTCTTTTTTAGAAGAGAGCTCATGTCTCTTTCTCTCTTTACTAATCCCATGATTCCCGTTAAATTAAGCGAAATATAAGCTCACAATTTAAAAAAATCACCACAAACACAAGAGATAAGCCACCATGAGTAAAAAGTAATCAAAATCACCAAATTTAATTTTAATTAGATTCCCAAGGACTTTAGATTTTGAAATTACCATATATAGGTTATAAAATAACTATGTATAAAATATATTTTAAATGAAATATTTTTATTTGATGAATTAGCTATCAGTGTGACCAAGCCACTATGAAAAAAGTGAACATTTTAGAGATTATAATTATTGCTACTAAGCCTGTGTTAGGGCTAAATAGTATAGTAAGAATAGCTTGAAAGACAATAAGCAAACTTACCTTACAGACGACGGAGCTGAAGAAATTACCTAGAATACACCATAAAGAGACAAGGAGGGACTTCCCTGGTGGTCCAGTGGTAAAGAATCTGCTTTCCAATGCTGGGCACGCAGGTTCGATCCCTGGTTGGGGAACTAAGATCCCACGTGCCACGGTGCAACTAAGCCCGCATGCCACAACTACTGAGCCCGCAAGCCTCAACGAGAGAGCCCATGTGCTACAAACTACAGAGGCCACGTGCTCTGGAACCTGTGTGCCACAACTGTGGAGCCCACGAGCCGTGGAGCCTGTGCACCACTAGAGAGAGAAAACCGGCACGCCACAACTAGAGAGAAGCCCACACACTGTAACAAAGAGCTTGCATGCCGCAACGAAGATCTTAGTGAGCCACAACTAAGACCTGACGCAGCCAAAAATAAAATAAAAATAAATAAATAAATAAAATGAGACAAGGAGATGGGAAATATAAGTGATTAAAAGAAACGGAAAATAGAAAGAGGAAGTATCATTGCTTGCATTGTCTAACAGAGACCCAGGGCAAGCGAATAGAGGAGGGGATTATTCATAGAGATAATGGCTGAGAATTTCCCAGAATTGATAACCAACCTGAGTCTACAGATGCAGGAAGCACAGTGTATAATAAGTAGGATAAATAAAAAGAAACTCATATCTACATGCACTACAGTGAAGCTGAAGAAAAATCAAAGACAAAGAAAAAAATCTTAAAAATGGCCAGAGAGAGAAAATATGTACCCCCCATAAAGACTGATGTTGATTTCTCAGTAGTAACAGTGGGTATCAAATCGCAGAGGAAAACAGTTTTCAAAGTGCTGAGAGTAAATACTGTCAGACTAAAATTTTGTGCTAGTTAAAAACTATCTTTCAAGAATGAGGGGTAAACAAAAAATATTTTCAGATAAACTGGGGAAATTTACCTCCAGCACATCCTCCTCACAGAACCACTGTTGTCTTTCAGGGGGGAAGAAAAGTGACCCCTTCATAATAAAAACTTTCAGCATATGAGAGATAGAAGGGAATTCCCTTAAGCAAATAAAGGATACCTCTCAAAACCCCTACTGCAATCTTATTCTTCGTGGTGATATACTAACATTCTCTTACAACTGAGGACCCAGGTAAGGAAGCTGTCACAGGCTGTGTTCCACAGGAAGCAGAACCTGAGAGAGGTCAGCCTACAAAACGCTTGTTGAAGAGTTCTCCTGAGATCGATATATGTGGAAGGGAGAGGAAGAAAGCTGGCTTAGGCAGAGGGAGAAATTGAGCTAGGAAACATTTCTAATGAAGACCTCAACCAAACTCACAGAATTCTGGAGCCAGGATGGCCCTTTAGAAGTGTACCCAATTGGGACAAAGAGGCTAGGCCTTTATACCATCTTGTCAGTCAGTCATTGGATGAGGGTTGGTCCTAGGAGGAACCATACCTTGAGTGTGACAGGTTTCTTCAACCAAGGCGATCCCCAGAAAGGACTCACAACTGAGGGCCATTTTCCAGCAGCACTCCCAGCAGCTGTGAAAATGAATCTTTGATTCTCAAAGGGTTGTCTGGCTAGTACATTACATCATCCACCACAGTCTACCTGTTAACACAGTTTCTATTCAATATTGTCTGGAATTGTTCCAAAGAAGACATACAGATGGCCAATAGGCATATGAAAAAATGTTCAACATCTCTAATTATTAGTGAAAAACAAAACGAGATATCATTACCTTACGCCCATGAGAATGGCTATTATCCAAAAGACAAGAAATAGCAAGTGTTGGTGAGGATGTGGAGAAAAAGGAACCCTCATACACTGTTGGTGGGAATGTACATTAGAGCAGCCACTATGGAAAACAGTATTAAGATTCCTCAAAAAATTAAGAATAGAACTACCATATGATTCAGGTATTCCACATCTGGGTATTTCCCTGGAGAATATGAAACACTAATTCGAAAAGATATATGCACCCTTATGTTCATCACAGCATTACTTACAATAGCCAAGATATGAAAACAATATAAATGTCCATCAATAGATGAATGGATAAAGAAGATGTGGTATATACATATATAATATAATATTCTTCAGCCATAAATAAGAATAAAATCTTGCTGTTTGCAACAACATGGTTGGACCCAGAGAGTATTATGCTAAGTGAAATAAGTCAATGGAAGAGGAGAAATACCATATGATTTCATTTATATGTAAATTATAAAAAATAAACCAACCAAAAATAAATAAATAAATAAATAAACCAAACCAAACAGAAACAAGCACATAGATACAGAGAACAGGGTAGTTGTTACCAGTGGGGAAGGGCAGCGGAGGGCAAGATGGGTAAAAGGGGTCAACTGCATGCTGATGGGTGAAAACTAAATTTTTGGTGGTGCACACACTGTAGTGTATACAGAAGCTGAAATATAATGTTTTACACATGAAACTTATATATTCTATATATCTAAGCAAAGCCGTAAGACACGAAGAAAACAGAGTCATAGGAAGATAATAACAAGTGAATAAGAAAGTGGCCGGACGTGAGATTAAAATGTAAAAATCAATTGCATTCCTAAACACCAGCCAAAACAGAGAGAATTCTTATATCAGATGGTAGGTTCATGGACTTTTTTTTTATAATTATGCTTTACAAGTTGCACATATATTACAAGTACTCTTTTGTATGCGTCAAACATTTTGAAATTTAAAAAATCTTTTTAAAGAAAGAAAATCCTGCATCATGAGAGATAACTGGATAAGTGCTACAGTGGAAAGACTGGAAAGAGCTTCATGGAGAAGGTGGATGAGAACCTGGCCTTGAATTACAAATAGGATTTGAAGACCAATGAAACTAATCTGAGTAGCAAGTCACTGAAGGGGAGGTAGAGTCCCTCCTACCACCCAGTGTAGTGACAAGGCAGTACTTAAAACTTTCTTAGGGCAAAAGTGCAACCTCTTCCAGAATGAGGAGAGAAACTTGCCCTTGCATGTGGGGTTTATGAAGCGTTGGCTGGAGGTGCAAAAGGAGGAACAATGGAGAGGCTGCCCAGGATGACAGTATTAATACACTACACCTGGGCCCAAGTTCCGGTACCAGGAGAAATTCTAAACTTCTAGAATTTGACCAGAACAAATCTTCTAACTGCTATATACAGCATGACCACAAGGCCAATTCTTTGGGAATATTGTGGTGTTGCATAGATACAAGTTTAGTGAGTGGACATCTAATGTTTTTGCCTGCTTGGTGATACCCATCCACTTTTCTTCAAGACACCATACCTGAAGTTTGCTTAGGAGAATATCCCCTCCGAATTTTTAGCCCCTGCAATTTGGAGACGTGTTTCTCCCATTACCTCCAGGGATGCGCAGTTGACGCAGGTCTGGACAATCAAGTCATTTCTTTTCAATTGGCCATAGTGATGCTTCAGAGGTAGGGACTCTGGAAGCCAGGCCAAAAAGACACAATCCTAGGTCTTTACTAGGACCAAGGAGAGAGAGAATCATTTCTCCTCTTGGGGTTGCTGAAGGCATAGTATCTAGGTCTGGTGCTGATGGTAGCTATCTTGCCACCTTGAAGGGACAGATTGCCTAAGAATAGAGTGAAAGCAGAGCCAACAGATGAAGAAGAACAGTTTCCTGATACTGAGTATTCTGTTATTTACACTGAATGAGACTTGACTAATGCACCTGAGGTGGTTTGAGAAAGTTCTTCAGTGTTGAATTGGGAGAGTCGGTGTGGTGTGATGGAAGAAGTCAGAGAGACCTGACTCACATTTCCCTCTGTAACAAAAACACTATAGCACCCTAGAAAAATTCATTAACACCCTGTGCCTAAATTTCCTCCTCTGTAAAATGGAGATACATGATGGTACATATCTGTTAGGTTGTCAAGATTAAATGTGATAATGCAGTGCTTGACACACAAAAAGCACACAATAAATATTATGTATTATTCTTCCTATTAGCATTCTTACATACTGACTTTTCTACCTCTGCTGCTCTGCCATTTGCCTTACTTTTCTTCGTATAAAATTATTTCAGATCTACAAGCAGGGAGAGAGAGAGAGAGAGATTGAGATTATTGATCTAGTCTCCAGGACAAATACAAGCAATTTAAGGCTGAAACCAGACAAGAAAATGTACTTTCTTGCCAAGGAAGATGCTAGCCTTGACTGCTTAACAGGTGACAGCCCTGTGGGTTTTCTTTGACTCTGTCAGTCAAGCTTCACTTGAGTTTAATCTGATTGTTATGACTCCAGAGAACTTGTCTGGGAATTGGGGAGGGTTAATAAACAATACTTCATGGCCCCTGCAGTTGTGTGGACACCTAACACTTGTCATGTTGGATGTGTCCAGATACAGTCCAGGTTGCCTAAATGCTACCATGTCATGGAGAAGCTGAGCTTTGGGATAGCAGTGTCATATAAATGCTCCTATTTTCCAAAAGAGATGAGAACTTCTAGAATCCCCGAAACACAGAATGCTTGAATGGAGGGGACTAGGGAATTCTCCATTTACAAATCAGAGGCAAAGTAAGGAACTTGCCCAAGGTCCCTTATTTAGTTAAAATTACAACCCTCTTTGTAGTACTTTTCTTTGCCGGAATAAGGAGGAAATTTGAGCCCAGAATGGCAAATAGATCTCAGCTGACATTCCAACTCCAAACAGTTGTTGGCGTTTGCAGCAGCACTGTGTTGTGAAAGATTCCCAGTCTGGCTTTAGAAGAAAATAGTACTGTAATCAATTAGCAGTGTCTGCCATGGACAACAGGCAGAAGTTTGCTGACCTTGAAGACTGGGCCAACATGTGGTTGCAGCAGGGGTAGGGGTGGGAAGGTCCAGTGTTAAGTTGGACCTATTGTACTCTCTCTCATTCTTCCTAGACAGGCCCTGTATTTCTGTTTATTCCATGGTGTATTTGATTTTGCCCATGGTCAGAACGACTCTGAATCATCACTCCAGGTTACTCCCCATCCTACCTGTGATAAGAAGATAAGCTGCAAAGTCAGGTCCTGTGCTAGCCAGATAACAGCTTTGTGTTTGTTTTTCCTCTTCCAGTGGGGTGATCACCTGGTCAAACAGATATCTCTCCAGTGCACGAGACCAGACTGCTGCAGAAGTCTATTGTTGCCTTTTCTTTGACTTATTTGAGGTAAAGATGTCATAGATTCTAGAACATAGGAGAGGCTCTGGGATCATCTGGTGAAATCAGATTTTACAGATGAGGAACCTGAGGCCCAAAGGAGGGAAATGGCTTGTCCAAAGTTACAGAGGGAAAAGCAGGCTGCCAGTCTTTCCACAGCGCCGTATTCATTTGCTTTATTCTTTCTCCAACCTTATCTCCCCAGTTATGGTCATCAAATTTCCCACATGGGAATCTTCTGAAAAATAACAAATAAATTAATGGCATGTGACATATTGCAACTTTAGCAGAGAAGCAGCAACATAAATACAAAGTGACCATGACTAGCTTATATTTCAAAGGCAAGTAGCAGAAAGTGACAGAAGACTTGAAATGGTGGTGATAGTATTATTCTACTAAGGAGTGTGTCCATAGTATTATTCTACTAAGGAGCACGTCCCATTTCCTAAGTCACATCAGAAATTTTTTCTAAGACAGAATGTAAAACATTCCTTTATTTGTAATATCTGCTAAGGACAATATATGACTATATTAATAATTGTACATTTTGGTAATTTTGAAAGTTTTGATAGTTTTGCATTTGAACAAAAAATGAGCCCCTGCTCTGTGCCAAAGAATGTTGCTGGGTGTTAGTAAGACAGAGATGAATAAAGCATGGTCCCAGATTTGCAAAGCTCATGGTCTGGTTGGGAAGACAAGTGGACCAAAAAAAAAAAAAGTACAGCACAATATGAAGGAAATTATAAATGTGTTCAGAGGGTAAAATAATGGCACAGAGGAGGGCAGATTAACTTTGGGAGGCAGCAGGAAGTTTTTACAGAAACAACATCTGAGCTAGGCTTTGAAGGATATACAGGAGTTCTTTAGTAGCTCTTGTGCACTGATCCACTCAATAAACTTAACAGCTCAGGGCATGCCAATTACTGTGTTCGGCACTGGGGGGTGAGATACGTAAGATAGAGTCCCTGGCCTCTCGGAACTCACAGACTAGACAAGAGGTAAATATATAAACAAAGAATTACATTGCAATATGTTGAGAGCAAGAGTCATTGAGAGAACCCAAGAGGGTCATAAGTAAAGGCCATGTTGAGGAAAGGACTTGGGGGGTATTTTCTCTCTATGTTTGTAAGCTCCTTTTCAGCAAGTACTTATGGGTCATCTGACAGCAATGCAATATCCACAGGAAAATAACTATTTACAAGATAATTAATGAGAAGATAAGGAAACTGAAAAAGTGACAGAAACCTAGCTAACAACATCCATTTAACAAAAAAATTTTAAGCCTCTACCATGTGCTAAGCACCATACTAATTTGTGGGCATACAAGAGAGAGAAATACCAGGTGGGCGTAAAATCAAGGGGTTAATGGCATGGGTGATGGAGTCAGCCTGCCTGGGTTCAAATCCCAGTTTCCCAACCTGTTAGCTATGAGATTTTGGACTAGTTGTTGAACCTCTCCGTACTTTAGTTTCCTCATCTGCAAAAAGTGGATGACAAAATAACTCTGGTTATTGTGTTATTAAAAACAGTAAAGCAGGGCTTCCCTGGTGGCACAGTGGTTGAGAGTCCGCCTGCCGATGCAGGGGACACGGGTTCGTGCCCCGGGCCGGGAAGATCCCACATGCCGTGGAGCAGCTGGGCCCGTGAGCCATGGCCGCTGAGCCTGCGCGTCCGGAGCCTGTGCTCCACAATGGGAGAGGCCACAACAGTGAGAGGCCCGCATACCGCATAAAACAAAAACAAAAAACAGTAAAGCAGGCAAAGGGCTCAACTTAGTGCTGGACACGTGGTAAGTGTTCAATAAAAGTGTTACCACGAAGAAGATGATGATGAGGAGGAGGATAAACAGATGCTGAATATGAAGAGCGTTGTGATGAATTTGGACTTTCTCTTCAACCACCAAAGCCAATAAAAGGTTTTAATCAAAGAAGTGACATGATCAGATTAAATTTTAAAAATATTTTTATTAAATAAATTTAAAATATACACAAAAGCAGAGAGCATACTTTAATATACTCGCATATACATACGACTTAGATTCCATAAATATCTAGATTTTGCCCCATTTGCCTCATCTATCATTTTTTTCCCTGCTTAAGAATTTTAAAGTATTATAAAACAATCACAGACATAAGTGAATCTTTACATGCCTACGAATGCATCTTGTAAAAATATGGATATTTTCTTAAGACT
The DNA here is from genome assembly GCF_949774975.1 of Lagenorhynchus albirostris. Lineage (NCBI taxonomy): Eukaryota > Metazoa > Chordata > Mammalia > Artiodactyla > Delphinidae > Lagenorhynchus > Lagenorhynchus albirostris. Next base: position 135,734,930 of record NC_083097.1, read on the forward strand.
ACCATGGCATTATCATTCTTAACATTACTAATCCCTTGGTGTTATCTAACACTCACTCCATATTCAGATTTCAATAGTTGTCTCAAATGTCTTCTTAGTTGGTTGAAATCAGGACCTAAAAAATGCCTACATATTACATTCAATTTTAAGCCTCTTGGTCTTTTTAATCCTTTTTTTTTCCATATCACGGGTTTTCTGAAAAGAATTAGATTTGTCTTTTTGCTTATTTATGGTGTCATTTAACTTGTTCCTCTATAGCACAGTTTTCTTATAAATTGGAAGATAACACTAAAATTTTGATTAGATTTGGGTTCAGCAGATTTTGGCAGGAATATTTCATAGTAGTGTGCCAATTATAAGCACTTTTCACCAAAAATGTTCAGGTCTCCTTCCCAGTGTATGGTAGAATAGCACTTCTTTGCCTCATTAAAATTAACTGTGATCATGTGACTTGTTTTGGTTAATTAAATGAGTGGAAGCAAAACGTATATGTTCCTGGGAAGAGCTCTAAGAGCCAGTATATGATTTGCCTTTTTCCTTTTCCTCTGCCAGTGTGATCATGGGAGGACATGTTGAGATGCTCTTCTATCAGCCTGGGCCCTGATTAGGTAAGTAATCACTGAGATTTAGGTATATTTGTTATTGCAGCATAATCTTGTCCATTTTGACTAATATATTGCATTAGATCATAAGGTGCATAATGTCTAGTTGTCCCACTTGTAGTAATTGGTTGGTATATTCATGCTTTTCAAGCATACATGGAACATTCTCCAGAATAGATCATATACTAGGCCACAAAATGTCTCAATAAATTTAAAAGAATTGAAATAACACGAAGTATGTTCTCCACCCACAACAAAATTAAATTAGAAATCAATAGCAGAAAGAAATTTGAGAAACCACGAATGTTTGGAAATTAAACAACACATTTCTAAATAACTCATGGATCAAAGAAGAAACTATAAGGGAAATTTGAATTGATTTACAATGAAAGCAAAATATATCAAAATTTATGGGATGCAACTTAAAGCAGTGCTAAGAGGGAAATATATAGCTTTAAATACCTATGTTAAACAAAAATAATCTCAAATCAGTAACCAAATCTTCCACCTTAAGAATCTAGAAAGTGAAGAGCAAAGTAAGCACAAAGTAAGGAGAAGAAAGTAAATAATAAAGATTAGAGGGCAAGTCAATGAAATACACAACAAAAAGTTAAGGAAATCAATGAAATCATAAGTTGAATGTCTGAAAAGATCATCAAAATTGACCAAACCTTTAGCTAGAGTAAGGAAAAGAAAAGACACATATCATCAAATCAGGAATGAAATAGAGGATATCACCATTAACTCTACAGAAATTAAAAAGATAAGGGAAAACCATGAATAGCTTTATACCAAAAAATAGACCAAATGAAAAAATTTTTAATTCTTAGAAAGATACAAATTACCAAACTGACCCAAGAAGAAATAAAAAATCTGAATAGATCCATAACAAGTAAAGAAATTGAATTAGTAATTAAAAATCTTCCTGGAAAAAAAGCCTAAGCCTAGATAGCTTCATTGGTGAATCCTGTCAAACATTTAAAGATATAATAGCAATCCTTCACAAATTCTTCCAGAACATACTGGAGGAAGCAACACTTCCCAACTCACTTTATGAAACCAGTATTACTCTGATACCAAAGCCAAAGGCATAACACAAATAAAAAATTTAGGTCAATGTCCTCAATATAGACATAAAAATCCTCAAAATAGTAGCAAACCAAATCCAGTGTCATAGAAGATTAGACATTATGATCAAGTGAGAATTATCCTAGGAAAGCAACATTGGTTTAACATTCAAAGGGGTAAAAGCCTACATCCCTTCCTTGTAAATTTCCTCATCAATCTTTAATCCAATGATTTCATCCACTGATGATCACTGTCTGAACCAATTATTTCATTAAGAATTGCAGAATGATGAATTTCTAATGCTATCCTTCCTAACACATTTGTTAGTCAGAATCCCTCCCTAAAAGATAAAAAATTTCCCGCATCAACTAGGACTATTATGCTACTGTGGAATACACTTCCTCCAGGAAAGGCAGGATATATATTTGTTTCTTTTCCTTTAATTGCAAGTTTGCAGAGTAAGGTGTTGGTGACCTAGTTACTGCTAATTGTGTCCAATGATGTGTTTTTCTCCTTCTTTCCTTTTTTTTCCCCTTCCTTTTCTTTTTACTTTCTCTTTTTTTGAGTATCATTTTGAATGTATGGTTTTTATATATTCAATGTGTTTTAATCAATTTTAGTCATAATTCTCTTGAGGCATAAAACGTCTTGTTTTAGCCAATGAGAAGTCCCTCATGTCAGATCTTTGTCTTTTTAACTGGACCTCATTACTCTCTAATAGTTTCCTTGCTTCCTTATACAATAACATATCCCCAACTCAGTTATTCTATTTCCTGCCGTTTCTACATGCATTTCTGCTTCCTTTTAGTAGGAAGGTATTTAGAGCCCACAATCTGGGTCCTGGGCTTACTCATTATTCCTGGGTCACCATTGCTTCTAGGCCTTTTTAGTGGACGATTAGGAATAAGTATTTTTGAAAAAGAATCATGAATTCACACTGATATTTTCAATTTATTTTTAGAGCATTATGCTAAGTGAGATAGAAAGAGAAAGACAGGTACTGTATGCTATCACTTACATGTGCAACCTAAAAAAGTTGAATGTGTAAAAACAGAGTAGAATGATGGTTGCCAGGGGTTGGGGGGTGTGGAAATTGGGAGATGTCGTTTAAAGGTACAAGTTTGCAACTACTAGACAAGTAAGTTCTGGAGATCTAATTCACAGCTTAGTGATTGTAGTCAACAGTGCTATAGCGTAAACTTCAAAGTTGCTAATTAGACTAGATTTTTACTGTTCTCAACACAAAGAAGAGATAATGATTACTATGTCACTGTAGTAATCATATTGCAATATATAAATGTACCAAACCAACACATTGTACACCTCAAACTTATATAATGTTATATGTCAATTATATCTCAATTAAAAATAAAGGTATTTATTAACTTCTAAAATAATAGTTGTCTTATTTTGCTAAAAATCTTTGTTCTAACAACATTAATATGATTAATAATTTGTTTTATCCTACAATACCAAATATTTCTAAAAGTAATACCAATATTGCTATAATTTATACTATATTTAGAATATATTTATATGAATTATCTTACATTACATGTAAAATATGTTAGATTTATAGTGTAAAATAATATTACTATGTTTATAGTAACCTATTAGTATACTTGCAATGTAAGAAATTGTCATTTTATAGTCAAAAATGGTAAAATATTGGCAATTTCATATGGTTCAACCTAATACAATAAGACTACTGAATGAAGTTTAAGATTTAAATACTTTTATGAAAGTTACTTGAAATAATTATTTTCTTCGTGTGGTTAATAAAAAGTTGTTTTTATTTTTTTCATTTTAATTTGGTTTTAATTTTTAGAAATCTCTTATTTTACTTTTACTTAATGTTATTTTTTGAATGTGTAAACATTTACGTGATTCCAAAGTCAAGATTTATAAGAGGACACATTCAGACAAGTTTTGCTGCCAACCTATGTCCTCAATTGTGCACTTCCTTCTCTTGTATTTTGATAAGTTTTTGGTTTATCTTCCAGAATTTTCCTTTGCAAATATAAGCAACTAGTATATACATATGTGTGTGTAAGCATGTATGTGGTTTCCCCTTTCTTATACAAAGTTATCTATACTGTTGTGCATCTTGCTTGTTTCTCATGAGAGTATCAGATTAGCATTTTGAAAAGATTACTCCATCTCCTGTAGGCAGAAGAGATTGGAAACGGACATCCTACTGGAAATAGGGAGGCAAATGTGGAGGCCACAGCAGTTGTCTAAACAAGCAATGTTGGTGGTGGTCAGGACTAGGGTAGTGGCAGTGGAGATGGAGAGAAGTGGACAGATTGGAGATAAATTTTGGAGGTTGGAGGTATAGGACCTACAGGTTGTTTGGATGTAGGTGGAACCCACAACTTTGTGCAGAAAATCCAGGCCAGCCCCCTGGTCACATTTATATTCCCAGTGGGATGCAGTTTTTCTATGGAATAGAATACTAGACCATATCTATACTCTTCTCTTTTTTAAAAAAAGTTATAATAGAAAATTTCAAACATACATAAACTAGAAGAGTATACTGAACTCCAACATACTAATCACAGAGATCCAACAATTATCAACCTATGGCCTACCTAATTTTATCTATACTCCCAGCTACTCTTATCACCCTCCCCCACCCCTAACAATATTTTGAAGCAAATACTGGGAATCTTGTCATTTTATCTCTCTGTTCAGTATTTTCCAGCACCTTGGGGAGAGATTGTTATCTAAATCCCACTGTTCCTTTCTCTGATACCTGCCACTCTACTAACTGACTCATTAAAGTTCATTGCTTTATTGTAAGGCTTTGATCCCTTTAAAAATTCAACACAGCTTGTGTTTCACAGAGATACCGAATGCACAGTTTGACTTAAAAATGGAATCCCTTTGCTTGCTAGATGGTAGTGGTGGAGAAAAAGGTCAGGTATAAAGGTGACTTATTCATCCACAAACACTCCTCCCGACTTCCCCATGAAAACACTGCAGTGTGGTTGGCAGTAGAAGCCATAACCAGGTGCCCTTGTGCCGCAGGGCACGTGGCATGTCGTTTCTCCTAGAGAAGCTCCCTGACTCGTGGCAACCAGTCAGCCTCCCCTTTTTGACTTCCCACTGAGCTGTGACTCAGATATAACTTTCTGCCCATGCCACCAAATACCTGGACTGAGTGTGTTACAACCTATTTACTTGCTGAAGTGGAAGGCCTTTCTTCCCACTTGGAGTCTTCATTGTCATTACTTGCAGCCTGAAGCTATCCTGACTTATCTCAATGTCCTTTGCACCAATATCTGTTTTATTGTACAAGCGTGTCTGTAGGAGTTACCATGCAATGCTCGGTTACTGACAATTTTCCTAACCTCTCTCAGAACTCCATTTTCCCAGCTCTAAAATAGAGCCCATTTTACCACCTACTTCCTAGCCTTGATGTGATGATTAAAGATGGTACCTAAAGATACCTAGCACTATGTCTCAGACACACTTGTTACTGCATTAACTCATCTCAAGGATACCAATTTTGTCTTCCACATTTACCCCATGTTCTGAACCCTCTTTCCTGTCTGCTTTGGTTATTATTATTATAGGGAGTAGAACTGTCTGACAAAGGAAAGATTCTTGATCATTGTGAGTCTCAATATTCTCAGGTGTAAAATGGGATTTTAATATGTGTAAAACGTTTTGTGGGTTAAACCAAAAAATGGATATGAAAGTGACCAGCACTGTGCCTGGCACATAATAAGTATTTGACAAAGACTTGGGGGATTGTCAGAGCCTGGGCTGGGTCACAGATTGGGATGGTGTATGTCTCTCTGACAGATTCTTCTCCTCAGGTTGAAAAGATTTAGGTGTCATTCCTCAGGTGGGCAGAGAGAAACAAGCTTTTCCTGCCAGTCTAACAAGTCTCATGTCAGAGGGCTATAAACAGTAGTTGTTCTCCTTGGAAACTATTTGGGCCCCAAAGCAAGCTCAGCTCCAAACAAAATTATTTGAACTAACCTGAATTGTTTAATAAATGGCACAAATTTCCAGAGTTCTACAGGTATCTTAAAATGAGCTTGTTTCATTATTTATCAGTTCTCTCCACATTATCAACTGTATGTAGTCAACTAATTTATCTTGTCCTAGAGCTATGAAATCAATCCATTTTAGGTATATTATGACTATAGTTCTGGAACTCAGTAGCCTTTGTGCTACTAAACTCAGTTGAACAGGCCCCCAGGGATGAGGGGGTGGGAAGGAGACAGCACCATAGTGGAAAAAGTGGTTTTAATTTTAACTTTTATTCGGTAGTAACCATTTTCCCACACTGCTTTCTAAATCATAGAGAGGAAAAAGAACAAAGCAATAAAAGCAAAATATGTTCAAATAAAACCGCACAGTGTAACATAGTAGTAGGTGGTGAAGCCCTTGGGGGCTTAATTTTTTTTTAATGTTTCATTTGCTTCTGAATTTGAAATTTCAGAAGGCAGAAGAAAACCTCGGTTTTGACTTTTTAAAAATATAGTTTAGATTGCTTTTGAATCAAGACCAAAAAATGCCCCCTCAAAGCTCTCTTCCAGGACACGATTCTTGATTATTATCTCACCCAAGTTTTTATTTTATTTTTAAAAATTATTTATTTATTTATTGGTTGCATTGGGTCTTCGTTGCTGCGTGCAGGCTTTCTCTAGTTGTGGTGAGCTGGGACTACTCTTCGTTGTGGTGCACGGGCTTCTCATTATGGTAGCTTCTCTTGTTGCAGAGCATGGGTTCCAGGTGCACGGTCTTCAGTAGTTGCAGCACGCAGGCTCAGTAGTTGCAGCATGTGGGCTCAGTAGTTGCGGCACATAGGCCCTAGAGTGTGCAGGCTTCAGTAGTTGTGGCACACAAGCTCAGTAGTTGTGGCTTGTGGGCTCTAGAGCACAGGCTCAGTAGTTGTGGCACACGGGCTTAGTTTCTCTGCGGCATGTGGGATCTTCCCAGACTGGGGATCGAACCCGTGTCCCCTGCATTGGCAGGCGGATTCTTAACCACTGCGCCACCGGGGAAGTCCCTCACCAATTTTTTTTAACAAGGGGGATACTAGCCTCCTACTTCTAAGGTTTGTGTAGGGCTGTTGTATTGTTTAGGTCATTGTATTAGTCCATCTCTGGTGTACAGTGGAGTTGCATCAAATACACATTAAACTCTTTGAATTCAGCTGCCTGCATTTGGCAAAAGAGGAGAGAGGCAGACAGGATTTGAAAAGTGTGAGCAAGTCCGCCCTTTATTCCACTGGCCTGTGAACAAATGTTTATTGGTTTCATGGGATGCAGTAATTGCAAAAGTTCTCCAGGCTAAGTGTGAGTTTAGTGCTGGAAACTCGAAATTTTTTTTTTTTTTTTTTTTTTTTCGGTACACGGGCCTGTCACTGTTGTGGCCTCTCCCATTGCGGAGCACAGGCTCTGGACGCACAGGATCAGCGGCCATGGCTCACGGGCCCAGCCGCTCCGCGGCATGTGGGATCTTCCCAGACCGGGGCATGAACCTGTGACCCCTGCATCGGCAGGCGGACTCTCAACCACTGTGCCACCAGGGAATTTTTTTATAGTGTGGTCTTAAAACTTCTTTATTTGGTGATAAAAAGAAGAAAAAGCAATATCTTCCACCCCTAGAAAGAAGCGTAATGGACTTTGAAGGGTAGTTACAGCTTTATGCACCAACTTCAAACCAACCCCCACAAAGGTGGGACTCCACTGCAAACCAGATGTAGGAGACATGAATCAGTGTGGCTGCCCAGATCGTAGCAGTTTCCTCAATAGCACCTCTGTCCTGTCTTCCCTGGTTGAATAATCTTGGGGCAAAGACATGGCCTAAGCAAGGACAACCAGCCTCTCCATCCCAGGAACCTGAAATCTGAATGAAGAGATGCAGACAGAGACATCTCCACAGCAGAGTTATTTGAGTGGCAGCTTCAGTGACTCCCAGGGCTGAAATCCCACAAGCTGCTCTCGTCCCCGCTCCTTTCAAATTCTGTTTGGCAACTCTTACGATTCTGTGAGTTTTCCTAATATCTTAAAGGAAGTTAGCCAGAGTTGCTTTTTGTGTTTGCAACCAAAAGAACTTTAATTAATACACCAAGTTATCATCCCATTAAGTTAAAAGCTTCTTGGAATTAGAACTGAATCATTAAATTAATTAAATTTAATTAAATTAATCCCAACATCAATGGGTAAGGGAAGAAGACCCCTCCAGTGGAGGTAGAATAGGGGTAGGGAAAGAGAATATTCACTGGGCAATAACCTATCTTGGACAGTCTCCATGTTCTTACCTTCTTCCATTTCAAGCAGGTATTCAGCCCCATAAGGGATTACTTCCTCAGGGATTATTTTGTGTCTAAGAGGCAGCAGGAGTAGAAATACTTGAAGACAGAAACGTTTCCTGTTCGTCATAAAAGCCTAAAAATTACTGAAGCAACTATATGTTTGAGGTCAGCCGGAAGTGAGAAAAATGCCTTTGAAGTTAACCAGAGGAAAAAGGAAGAGAGTTCACAGAATTTAAGTAGAAGTCAGTGAGGATGGAAAAATCATTTGCCAAAACGTGGCTCCTAAGTACAGGGATGCTGTGCCTCAAAAAAAAAAAAAAAAAAAAAAGTTCCCCTAGCCCCACAGGGAGCTCATGATAGAGGCCCCATACCTAAAGTGACCACTGAGCGACTGGACACCATGATAGCCTGGAGTTTGGAACAGTACCCCTACTCTTTGGACACCACCTGAGGTTCTGGATTGACATGGGGCCCTGGAAAGGTGCAGGGTCCATAATGACTGAGGCTGAATTTCCTGCTGGCTTGGGCACTTGGAAGAAGAAAAGGTTGCTCTTTAGAAGATGAAAAAGATTATATAAGTTGCACAACAGTATTTACAGCCTAAGATTCTTACCTACCACATGGGTTATTTTATTTGCTGTTATAAATGATGTTATGAACTTTTGGGGTGCTTTGAAGTTTGTTGCAAGGTTTAGTAAATCAAAATACAGATACCCAATTAAATTTGTGTTTCAGATGAACAACAAATAATTGTTTTTAGTATTAGTATATCCTAGGCAATATTTGAGACATACTTATACTAAAAATTATTCTTTATTTCTCTAAAATACAAATTTAATTGGGTGTGCTGCATTTTATTCAATAACACTATGTAGGGCTCTGTAAGCATAAAGCATATTTGGACCAGTAAAGGGTGGCTTTTGGATGACCTGGCCATTTCTGACCTGTTGTACAGCCATCCAACATACTCTTTGAGAGCTGGGGTTACTCTGAAGTAGAAGGTGGGCTTCCCACTGGGGACACTCAAAGGGTGTTGAGCTCCCCTGTCCCTGATATATCGAGTGCTTTGCCCACGACTTGCCTCTCTGTTCAGAAGACATGTCAGGCAAGAGCAGCAGGAATTCTCACATCCAGCCTGCTTCTTCCCTGCCCTTACTAATTTAGGATGGTTTCCACAATTTTGTGGACATAACTGTGTAATCTAATAAAGGTAGATTAAATTACAGTTGAGTATTTTCAGATCTGAACGTGGGAAAAATGTATCCTGTTTCAAAAAAATGATCAACCGCCCCGCACTCGTTTTGTTTTTCTTTTATCTGGGAACTGGGCAAGCAGGAGCTATCTTGGGTTATTGTATGTGAAAGTCTCAAAGCTGTGTTGGTTTTGTAACAGAAAAAACAGCAACAAGAAAACCCTCAAATGCACAAAATTTTGTTCTACCACATACCAAAGATAGGAGGAACCTGAACTACGGCTTTGGAAATAGATATTTCACTTTAAGAAAAATAAGAGCACTCATCTTGGTCACCACCACATAGCACACACACACACACACACACACACACACACGCACGCACGCACCATTTCTGAAGACTCTTCAAGTGAGAAATGCTGGCTACTAAATCACTTCGGTAATTCTGTGAGCAGAAAAAAGAACATGAATTTGAACCAGATGAAATATTGGCTCTGCTCAGGTTCAGCTGGCAGCATATTTAGATACAGAGATTTTGATCTGGTTCAATAGGTTTAGAGTATTAGGGTGGTGAACTCTGGTTTTTGGTTCACAGTGGAGGTTGAGTCCCAAGAGAGAGAAAATGATGTTCTTCCCCACTTCACATGGTTAAAAAAAGACCTCTTGTTTCCATTGATTGATTGACTAATTGTTTGGCACTGTTAGCTTTGCCCAGTGGTCTAATGCATAATAGCACATCTCCAGTGAAGTAGAGTTTGTTTGCTAAAAACTTGTGGTTGTTTCTTGGCCATTTTCTCATTAGTAGAGTGAGATGGGCAGGACCCATGGCAAGTCAAAAAGGCTAGCGTTGAACATAAGACCACTGGAAATGCAGTCTAATTCTATTTTGGATACCCTCTAAGAAATTTTTTCTTCTTCTTGCCTCAGCAAATGGATTTGGAGCTTTCCAGAACTCAGAAGATTCAACATGAGATGCTCAAAGCTCCAGAAAGCATAAGAAGCTTTCCTTAATTCATGCAGTACACATATTTAATCTGTTGGCTGAGGTTGACCTCTCCATGTTTTTAAGAAGAAAATGTCTGAAAACAAAGTGAGAATGTATACAAAAAAACCCCCCAAACAAAAACTCTTTGGAGGAATAAAATTAAAGTGTCCAAGAGAACAAACATTTTAACACTGTAAAACTCTTTAGAAACACCTAAATATTCAGTATACAAATTACAAACAATTCTTAGTTGTTTATTTTAATTTTTTACATGAAGTATAGTTGACTTACAATGTTGTGTTATTTTGCTGTTGTACAGCAGAGTGATTCAGTTATACATAGATATACATATTCTTTTCCATTATAGTTTATTACAGGATATTGAATATACTTCCCTGTGCTATACAGTAGTACCTTGTTGTTTATCTATTTTATACATAGTAGTTTATATCTGCTACTCCCAAACTCATAATTTATCCCTCCCCACCCCCTTTCCATTTTGGTAACCATAAGTTTGTTTTCTATGTCTGTGAGACTGTTTCTGTTTCGTAAATACGTTCATTGTGTCATATATTAGATTCCACATAAAAATGATATCATATGGTATTTGTCTTTTTTTAAAAAATTTTATTCTATTTATTTTTTATACAGCCGGTTCTTATTAGTAAAATAGATATATTATTTTACTAATTAGTAAAAATATATTTGTATATTAGTAAAAATAGATATATTTTATACATATTATTGTATATATGTCAATCCCAATCTCCCAATTAATCCCCACCGCCACCACCACCCGCACCCCGCTTTCCCCACTTGGTGTCCATACTTTTGTTCTCTACATCTGGGTCTCTATTTCTGCCTTGCAAACTGGTTCATGTGTACCGTTTGTCTAGGTTCCACATATATGCGTTAATATACGATATTTGTTTTTCCCTTTCTGACTTACTTCACTCTGTTTGACAGTCTCTAGGTGCATCCATGTCTCTAAAAATGACCCAATTTCATTCCTTTTCATGGCTGAGTAATATTCCATTGTACATATATACCACATTTTCTTGATCCATTCGTTTGTCGATGGGCATTTAGGTTGCATCCATGTCCTGGCTATTGTAAATAGTGCAGCAATGAACATTGGGGTGCATGTATCTTTTCAAATTATGGTTTTCTCTGGGTATATGCCCAGTAGTGGGATTGCTGAGTCATATGGTAATTCTATTTTTAGTGTTTAAGGAACCTCCATACTGTTCTCCATAGTGGCTGTATCATTTTACATTCCCACCAACGATGCAAGAGTGTTCCCTTTTCTCCACACCCTCTCCAGCATTTGTTGTTTGTATATTTTCAGATGGTGCCCATTCTAACTGGTATGAGGTGATACCTCATTGTAGTTTTGATTTGCATTTCTCTAATAATTAGTGATGTTGAGCAGCTTTTCATATGCTTCTTGGCCACCTGTTTGTCTTCTTTGGAGAAATGTCTATTTAGGTCTTCTGCCCATTTTCGGATTGGGTTGTTTGTTTTTTTAATATTGAGCTGCATGAGCTGTTTATATATTTTTGAGATTAATCCTTTGTTGATTCATTTGCAAATGTTTTCTCCCATTCTGAGGGTTGTCTTTTCATCTTGTTTATAGTTTCCTTAGCTGTGCAACAGCTTTTAAGTTTCATTAGGTCCCATTTATTTTTGTTTTTATTTCCATTTCACTTAGGAGGTGGGTCAGAAAGGATCTTCCTGTGATTTATGTCATAGAGTGTTCTGCCTATGTTTTCCTGTAAGAGTTTGATAGGGTCTGGCCTTACATTTAGGTCTTTAATCCATTTTGAGCTTATTTTTGTGTATGGTGTTAGGGAGTGTTCTAATTTCATTCTTTTACATGTAGCTGTTCAGTTTTCCCAGCACCACTTACTGAAGAGACTGTTTTTTCTCCATTGTATATCCTTGCCTCCTTTGTCATAGATTAGCTGACCATAGGTGTGTGGGTTTATCTCTGGGCTTTCTATCCTGTTGCATTGATCTATATTTCTGTTTTAGTACCAGTACCATGTTGTCTTGATTACTGTAGCTTTGTAGTATGGTCTGAAGTCAGGGAACCTGATTCATCCAGCTCCGTTTTTTTCCCTCAAGATTGCTTTGGCAGTTTGGGGTCTTTTGTGTCTCCATACAAATTTTAAGATTTCTTCTTCTAGTTTTGTAAAAAATGCCACTGGTAATACAATAGGGATTGCATTGAATCTGTAGATTGCTTTGGGTAGTATAGTCATTTTCACAATATTGATTCTTCCAATCCAAGAACATGGTATATCTCTCCACCTGTTTGTGTCATCTTTGATTTCTTTCATCAGTGTCTTATAGTTTTCTGAGTACAGGTCTTTTACCTCATTAGGTAGGTTTATTCTTAGGTATTTTATTCTTTTTGTTGCAATGGTGAATGGGATTGCTTCCTTAATTTCTCTTTCTGATCTTTCATTGTTAGTGTACAGGAATGCAAGAGACTTCTGTGCATTAATTCTGTATCCTGCTACTTTACCAAATTCATCGATTAGCTCTAGTAGTTTTCTGGCGGCATCTTTAGGATTCTCTATATATAGTATCATGTCATATGCAAACAGTGGCAGTTTTACTTCTTTTGCAATTTGTATTCTTTTTATTTCTTTTTCTTCTCTGATTGCTGTGGCTAGGACTTCCAGAACTATGTTGAATAATACTGGTGATAGTGGACATCCTTGTCTTGTTCCTGATCTTAGAGGAAATGCTTTCAGTTTTTCACCATTGAGAATGATTTTTGCTGTGGGTTTTTTGTATATGGCCTTTATTATGTTGAGGTAGCTTCCCTCTATGCCTACTTTCTGGAGAGTTTTTATCATAAATGGGTGTTGAATTTTGTCAAAAGCTCTTTCTGCATCTATTGAGATGATCATATGGTTTTTATTCTTCAGTTTGTTAATATGGTGTATCACATTGATTGATTTGTGTATATTGAAGAATCCTTGCATCCCTGGAATAAATCCCACTTGATTATGGTGTATGATCCTTTTAATGTGTTGTTGGATTCTGTTTGCTGGTATTTTGTTGAGGATTTTTGCTTCTATATTCATCAGTGACATTGGTCTGTAATTTTCTTTTTTTGTAGTATCTTTGTCTGGTTTTGGAATCGGGGTGATGGTGGCCTCATAGAATGAGTTTGGGAGTGTTCCTCCCTCTGAGATATTTTGGAAGAGTTTGAGAAGGCTCGGTTTTAGCTCTTCTCTAAACGTTTGATAGAATTTGCCTGTGAAGCCATCTGGTCCTTGCCTTTTGTTTGTTGGCAGATTTTTAATCACAGTTTCAGTTTCATTACTTGTGATTGGTCTGTTCATATTTTCTATTTCTTCCTGGTTCAGTCTTGGAGGGTTATACCTTTCTAAGAATTTGTCCATTTCTTCCAGGTTGTCCATTTTATTGGCATAGAGTTGCTTGTAGTAGTCTCTTAATGATGCTTTGTATTTCTGCGGTGTCGTAACTTTTCCTTTTTCATTTCTAATTTTATTGATTTGAGTCCTCTCCCTCTTTTCCTTGATGATTCTGGCTAAAGGTTTATCAATTTTGTTTATCTTCTCAAAGAACCAGCTTTTAGTTTTATTGATCTTTGCTGTTGTTTTCTTTGTTTCTATTTTATTTATCTCTGTTATGATCTTTATGATTTCTTTCCTTCTGCTAACTTTGGGTTTTGTTTGTTCTTCTTTCTCTAGTTCCTTTAGGTGTAAGGTTAAATTGTTTATTTGAGGTTTTTCTTGTTTCTTGAGGTAGGATTGTGTTGCTATAAACTTCCCTCTTAGAATTGCTTTTGCTGCATCCCATAGGTTTTGAATCATCGTGTTTTCATTGTAATTTGTCTCTAGGTATATTTTGATTTCCTCTTTGACTTCTTCAGTGGTCTCTTGGTTATTTAGTAACGTATTTTTTAGCCTCCATGAGTTTGTGTTTTTTACGTCTTTTTCGCTGTACTTGATTTCTAATCTCATAGCATTGTGGTCAGAAAAGATGCTTGATATGATTTCAGTTTTCTTAAATTTACTGAGGCTTAATTTGTGACCCAAGATGTGATATATCCTGTAGAATGTTCCGTGTGCACTTGAGGAGAAAGTGTAATCTGCTGTTTTTGGATGGCATGTCCTATAAATATCAATTAAATCTATCTGGTCTATTGTGTCATTTAAAGCTTATGTTTCCTTATTATTTTTCTTTTGTATGATCTGTCCATTGGCGTACGTGAGGTGTTAATGTCCCGCACTATTATTGTGTTACTGTCGATTTCCTCTTTTATAGCTGTTAGCAGTTGTGTTATGTATTGAGGTGCTCCTATGTTGGGTGCATATATATTTATAATTGTTATGTCTCCTTCTTGGATTGATCCCTTGATCATTATGTTGTGTCCTTCCTTGTCTCTTGTAACATTCTTTATTTTAAAGTCTATTTTATCTGATATGAGTATTGTTCCTCCAGCTTTCTTTTGATTTCCATTTACATGGAATATCTTTTTCCATCCCTTCACTTTCAGTCTGTATGTGTCCCTAGGTCTGAAGTGGGTCTCTTGTAGACAGCACATAGATGGGTCTTGTTTTTGTATACATTCAGCAAGACTGTGTCTTTTGGTTGGAGCATTTAATCCATTCATATTTAAGGTAACTATAGATATGTATGTTCCTATGACCATTTTCTTAATTGTTTTGGGTTTGTTTTTGTTGGTCTTTTTCTTCTCTTGTGTTTCCCACTTAGAGAAGTTCCTTTAGCATTTGTTGTAGAGCTAGTTTGGTGGTGCTGATTTCTCTTAGCTTTTGCTTGTCTGTAAAGCTTTTCATTTCTTCATCAAATCTAAATGAGATTCTTGGCAGATAGAGTAATATTGGTTGTAGGTACTTCCTGTTTATCACTTTAAATATATTGTGCCACTCCCTTCTGGCTTGTAGAGTTTCTGCTGAGAAATCAGTTGTTAACCTTATGGGAGTTCCCTTGTATGTTACTTGTCATTTTTCCCTTGTTGCTTTTAATAATTTTTCTTTGTCTTTAATTTTTTTCTATTTGATTACCATGTGTCTTGGTGTGTTTCTCCTTGGGTTTCTCCTGCCTGGGAGTCTCTGTGCTTCCTGGACTTGGGTGGTTATTTCCCTTTCCATGTTAGGGAAGTTTTTGACTGTAATCTCTTCAAATATTTTCTCTGGTCCTTCCTCTCTCTCTTCTCCTTCTGGGACCCCTATGATGTGAATGCTCATGCATTTAATGTTGTCCTAGAGGTCTCTTAGGCTGTCTTCATTTCTTTTCATTCCTTTTTCCGTATTTTGTTCCGTAGCAGTGAGTTCCACCATTCTGTCTTCCAGGTCACTTATCCGTTCTTCTGCCTCAGTTTTTCTGCTATTGATTCCTTTTAGTGTAGTTTTCAGTTATTGTATTGTTCATCTCTGTTTGTTTGTTCTTTAATTCTTCTAGGTGTTTGTTCTTTAATTCTTCTAGATCTTTGTTAAACATTTCTTTCATCTTCTCGATCTTTACCTACATTCTTTTTCTGAGGTTCTGGATGATCTCCATTATCATTACTGTGAATTCTTTTTCTGAGAGGTTGCCTATCTCCACTTCATTTAGTTGTTTTTCTGGCGCTTTGTCTTGTTCCTTCATCTTGTACATAGTCCTCTGCCTTTTCATTTTGTCTGTCTTTCTGTGAATGTGGTTTTCATTCCACAGGCTTCAGGATTGTAGTTGTTCTTGCTTCTGCTGTCTGCCCTCTGGTGGATGAGGCCGTCTGAGAGGCTTGTGCAAGCTTCCTGATGAAAGGGACTGGTGGTGGGTAGAGCTGGGTGTTGCTCTGGTGGGTAGAGCTCAGTAAAAGTTTAATCTGCTTGTCTGCTGATGGGTGGGGCTGAGTTTCCTCCCTGTAGGTTGTTTGGCCTGAGGCAACCCAGCACTGGAGCCTGCAGGCTCTTTGGGCTCTGGAAGGGCTCACACCAAGGACCACTCCCCAGAACATATGCTGCCAGTGTCCTTGTCCCCGCTGTGATCCACAGCCACCCCCCCCACCCCGCCTCTGCAGAAGACTCTAACTCTAGCAGGTAGGTCTGCTTCAGTCTCCTATGGGGTCATTGCTCTTTCCCCCTGGGTCCTGATGCACACACCAGTTTGTGTGTGCCTTCCAACAGTGGAGTCTCTGTTCCCCCCCGTCCTGTCAAAGTCCTTCAATCAAATCCCACTAGCCTTTAAAGTCTGATTCTCTGGGAATTCCTCCTCCTGTTGCCGGACCCCCAGATTGGGAAGCCTGACGTGAGGCTCAGAACCTTCACTCCAGTGGGTGGACTTCTGTGGTTTAAGTGTTCTTCAGTTTGTGAGTCACCCACCCAGCGGTTATGGGGTTTGATTTTATTGTGATTGTGCCCCTCCTACCATCTCACTGCAGTTTCTCCTTTGTCTTTGGATGTGGGGTATCTTTTTTTTGGGGGGGGTATCTTTTTTGGTGACTTCCGGTGTCTTCCTGTCGATGATTGTCCAGCAGTTAGTTGTGATTTCAGTGCTCTTGCAAGAGGGAGTATTCATACATCCTTCTAATCTGCCATCTTGAACCAATCTCCTTGTCTGTCTTTCTGACTTACTGCACTGAGTATGATAATCTCTAAGTCCATTCCTGTTACTGCAAATGGCATTATTTCATTCTTTTTTATGGCTAAGTGGTATTCCATTGTATATACGTACCACATCTTCTTTATCCGTTCATTGTCAGTGGACATTTAGGTTACTTCCATGTCTTTGCTATTGTAAATAGTACTGCTGTGAACCTTGGGGTGCATATATCTTTTCAAATTATAGTCTCCTCAAGAGTGAGATTGCTGGATCATATGGTAGTTCTATTTTTCATTTTTAGGGACCCTCGATACTGTGTTCCATAGTGGTTGTACCAATATACATTCCCACCATTAGTGTAGGAGGGAATTCCTCACCTTCTCCAGTATTTGTTACTTGTAGACTTTTTAATGATGGCCATTCTGACCAGTATGAGGTGGTAACTCATTGCAGTTTTGATTTGCATTTCTCTAATAATTAGTGTTGTTGAGCACCTTTTCACGTGCCTCTTGGTCATCTGTATGTTGCCTTTGGAGAAACGTCTGTTTCGGTCTTCTGCCCATTTTTTGATTGGGTTGTTTGTTTTTCTTTCTTTTGTTTTGTTTTTTATTGAGTTGTATGAGCTATTTGTATGTTTTAGAAATTAAGGCCTTGTTTGTCCCATTGTTTGCAAATATTTACTCCCAGTCCATAGGTTGTCTTTTTGTGGTGTTTATGGTTTCCTTTGCTGTGCAAAAGCTTGTAAGCTTGATTAGATCCCATTTGTCTATTTTTGCTTTTATTTCTATTGCCTTGGGAGACTGTCCCAAGAAAACATTGATATGATTTACGTCAGAGAATATTTTGTCTATGTTCTCTTTCCAGGAGTTTTATGGTGTCATGTCTTATATTTAAGTCTTTATGCCATTTTGAGTTTATTTATGTGTACAGTTTGTAGGTGTGTTCTAAATTCATTGATTTACATTTGTCTGTCCAGCTTTTCCAACACCACTTGCTGAAGAGACTGTCTTTTCTCCATTGTATATTCTTGCTTCCTTTGTCAAAGATTAATTGACTCTAGGTGTGTGGGTTTAGTTCTGGGCTCTGTATTCTGTTCCGTTGATCCATATGTCTGTTTTTGTGCCAATACCATGCCATTTTGATTGCTGTAGCTTTGTAGTACTGTCTGAATTCTAGAAGG
This sequence comes from Lagenorhynchus albirostris, assembly GCF_949774975.1. Taxonomy (NCBI): domain Eukaryota; kingdom Metazoa; phylum Chordata; class Mammalia; order Artiodactyla; family Delphinidae; genus Lagenorhynchus; species Lagenorhynchus albirostris. The sequence continues at coordinate 135,752,819 of NC_083097.1, forward strand.
GTTATGCCTCCAGCTTTCTTTTTCCTCAGGATTGCTGGGCAATTCTGGGTCTTTTATGCTTTCACATAAATTTTAGGATTATTTGTTCTAGATCTGTGAAAAATGTCATTGGTAATTTGGTAGGGATCACATTAAATCTGTAGATTGCTTTGGGTAGTATGGCTATTTCAACAGTATTAATTCTCCCAGTCTAAGAGCATGGGATATCTTTCCATTTCTTTGAATCATCTTTAGTTTCCTTTATCAATGTTTTATAGTTCTCAGCATATAAGTCTTTCAACTCCTTGGTCAAGTTTATTCCTAAGTATTTTATATATTTTATGTGATTTTAAAAGGGTTTTCTTAAACTTTCCCTTTGTGATATTTCATTGTTAGCAACAGGTTTCTGTATGTTAATCTTGTATCCTGCTACCTTGCTGAATTGATCAGTTCTAGTAGTTATTGTGTGGAGTCTTTAGGGTTTTCTGTATATAGTATCATGTCATCTGCATACAATGACAGTTTTACCTCTTCTTTTCCAATTTGGATACATTTTATTTCTTTTTCTTGTCTGATTGCTGTAGCTAGGACTTCCAGTACTCTGTTGAGTAGAAGTGGTGAGAGTGGACATCCTTGTCTTGTTCCAGATTTTAGCAGGAAGCCTTTCAGCTTTTCACTGTTGAGTATTATGTTTGTCATAAATACCTTTTATTATGTTGACATATGTTCCCTCTATACCCACTTTGGTAAAGGTTCTTATCATGAATGGATGCTGAATTTTATCAAATGATTTTTCTGCATCTAGAGATGATCATGTGATTTTTGTTTTTTCTTTTGTTGATATGGTTATCACATTGATTGATTTGCATATGTTGAACCATCCTTGTGACCGTGGGATGAATCCAACTTGATCATGGTGTGTGATCTTTTTTATGTGTTGTTGGCTTCATTTTGCTAATATTTTATTGAGAATTTTTACATGTATATTCATCAAAGATATTGGCCTGTAGTTTTCTTTTTTGGTATTGTCTAGTTTTGGTATCAGGGTGATGGTGGATTTAGAGAATGACTTTGGGAGTGTTCCCTTCTCTTAAATCTTTTGGAAGAGTTTGAGAGATACTTAGTTGTTTATTTTTAGTGATTCCCCAAAATCTTTAAGAAGAAAGAGATAAATGCCCTCCCACCACCACCACTCCACAAATATACATCTCACAGCTAAAATATATTTAAAAAGCCTGAGAGGTGCCTGTCCTGGTTTGATTACATACTCAGCCCAGTATTCTAAAATTGCTGTAAGTGCAGACTTTTAAAGTCAGGAACATAGAAATTTCAAGCTATCCAGAACATAATACCTTGATTTTTCAGATGAGTAAACTGAGGTTCAGAGAGGTGAAGTGACTTACCCAAGGTCACATGATTCATGCTTTATGGAGCCAGAACCAAAACTTGAATCTCCTGTTCTCAGGTCAGAGCATAAAAAGAATTAATATTCACAGTACTATTCCCAAAGCCTCACAACAGCTTAGATCATCCCAGAATGACTGTCCTGGAATGACTGACCTTTAGCCATTCTGCAGTCCTTACTGCAGGTAAGAAAGAGAACATGGACATTCTGGAAACATGTTGAACTATCCCAGGATTGGAGCAAAAGGATTTTCTGCTTCACCCTTAATTACACACAAAAGTTCCCAAACAGCCCAATTTCCATAAGCATTCATTGCTGTTTTGCATCATTTGGGGGGCCCTTACATTCTCTGTATCCCCTTTTGCCCTATCAAAAAAAAAAAAAAAAAAAGGTCTTTGCTAACTCAGGCTTAAGCCACAGGATTTTCTAAGCTGTCCTAAGAGGGTCCTGCATGCCTAAAACTTGTTTTACCTTAAGTACCTAGGGTCTTGACTTGTAGGACACTGCTACTTGTTAAGCATCATGGGATGGTTAATCAGTATTTTGCCATCTCTCTTTTCAACTCCATGAGGAGGACATGGTTGTTTAGCTTCCATTCTTCCTTTATGGCAACACCTGCAAACTCTGACTCTTGGTTGACAAAGAAGAAAAAATTTGTAAACATCCTGGGATTAATTACTACTGGGATCTCTCTGCCCATCCATGCTAATAAAGTATGAGACTTCCCTCTATTTATCATCCTTATTTCCTCAGAGACACCAGAGAACAGCCCTCCCTAACAGAGTGGAATGAATCTGATTAACGCAGGATCCCAGCATCCCCAGTCCTTCATCACACCATCAGAAATAAAAAAGGTGTTTGGCGGGCGGGGGGAGGCATACATTACAGAGTATCTATGGGACCTTTTGTCTCCTGTGGACCACTGTCACCAGCCAGATTAGCATCTGAGGCAGGTAGTGGAAAGGCCTAATGTTCAGCCCTGTGTTTTTGCTGAAACTAATTTCCTTTCCAGCATTTGAGGCCTTGGCCACCGAGTCTTCCTGACAGGTCTGGCTTTTTTTTGCCAAAGAACAAATGTCAGGGTCTTTCTTGTCTTAGAAGGGAATGTGCTGTCTCACTGGCCTGCAGCAGGTTCCTGAGACACCAGATGCCAGGTCGGAGCCTTGTATGTGCTGGTTGTTGACTAGTTGCAATGAAGATTGGCCTGAAGCTATGCCAAAGCCCTCAGCATGGTACCCCTTTAGTCAGGCCTTCCCATTCTTTTGAAAGAAAAGAGGATAGCAGGGTTAGGGGAACCGGGTCCTTGGAAAGGAGAAAGGCAGAAGTCAACACAAAGAAGTCATAAAATCAGGAAAATGTTAGATACCTAAGGACTCTTACATGTCCTTCAAGGCCCTGCATGCTTGACCTCTAATTCTTCAGTTTCCTCTCCCTTCACACCCCCTCACACCCTGTTCCCTAGACACACTTGCCTTATTTCAGGGCCAAGTTCCCTCCCTCCACAGGGCCTTTTGCACAAGCTGTCTTAGCTCCTGGAACATCCCACACCGCACCACTAGTACAACCTGCCCTTTATCTATCTAATTGCACTTAACACTCAGCTCTTAGTTCTAAAGTCACAGACTCAGGTCGCCATGACTGGACTTTTGGGCAAGGCAGGGCCACCAATGTAAGGACTCAGAACACCTGCTTTCACTGTAATTTTATACTTATTTGTGGGATCATTTGAATAGTATCTATTCCTTTCCCATGATGGTAATCTCCATGAAGCCAGCTTCTCTACACTGGTTCCCTGCTATCTGCAGCCCCCAGCACACTTCATGGCACAAGGAGACATCTGTGGAATGGATGCAGTCTAGTTAGACTAAGCAGGTATCATGAACAGCATTTTTCCCCATAAAGTAACTAAACCCTTAGAGAGGTTAAGCACCTCACCCAAGGTCATGAGCTAGTTAATGGCAGAGCAGAGACTAGAAACTAGGCCACTTAACTTCTAATACAGGATACTTACTATACTTATGTGTACGTAGTTCAGAGGACCTGGGTTTTAACCTTGACTCTTCCATTTCCTTGCCTTGTAACCTTGATGAAGTAACATAACTTTTCTAAGCCTCATTTTCTTCATTTGCAAAATGGAGTTAATAATGTATCCACATTGTAAATCGATATAACTAATATAATAACTATCAACTATTACCACTCTAGGAATGCCTCAAAAAATCTAGACTTTATGAATTAAAAATTTGTGATAGGTCAGGTAAAAACTATGAAGAACTCTAAGCTCTTAAGAGCTCTTCAGAACTTATTTGAGGGGAAGAGGGAAAGGAGACAAAAGAGTTAGAATGCAAATGGAAGGTCTTAACATTTGGGAAACAGTGTGTTTAAATTACTTAAAAGGACAAATTGTTTTTAAAATGTCAAATTAGGTGTTTTTAGAAGCAATTATTTACAGAGAACCCTGTTATGATAATTACAAACACTTCTTCTCTATTCATTAAAGTAGGTTCCCTAAGGGGTTTCTATGGTACAGTTATTTATTAGCCTGCTTCCAAATAGTATTGGTGCTTAAACGTAACAACACTGCATGTCCCTTAAAATATTTTGTAATTGATCTTCTCACTGGTTCCAGCAAGCCCATGTCTCCCAGCTCTGGTGCTGCCATTTCTTTGCACAGAGCAAGCTCTTCCATGCCTCCAGACCTTTGCATTTGCTGTTCCCATTGCCAGGAGCACCCTCCCCCAGATCTTCACAGAGAAGTTTCCTTCTCATTACTGGTGCCAGGGCATGTTCATTCCTCAGTGTGCACCTTGCTAAAAGAGCCCTCTCCCCTCACACTACCTCACTCGGCTTGGTTTAAACTACTGCATTCCCAGCCCTCACTGGGAATTAATCTGGATCTGTGTGGGTGTATTTAATGCCTGTCTCCACCTTCTAGGCTGGAGGCTTCATGAGAGGAAGGCCTCTCCTGCTTTGTTCCAGCATCTGGAACAATGCCTGGTATGTAGCTGGTGCTCAAGAGTTACTCAGTGAATCAATGAAATGTGCGGTATCTAGACCAACTTGGTGTCTGGGTTAGGAAAAACCGATCAGAGTTAATACTGATAGATGCAAACAAATAAACAGGAAGTCCTTAAATCTCTCTAGCATAAGAGCTCTTTCTTTCAGAAATAGCATACAATTTCAGCATTTTTACAGCAAATCAGCTGCAGTATTGGCAAACACCGGTAGTCAGGGAGATGAGAGCTGTTTAAAGGGTGGTTAAGATCGATGCTTTAATGAAACAGCATACAATAAACCTCACCTTTCTCTCTCTCCTTACCCCACCCACACAACTCGACCACCCTTTTGAAAGCTTTAACCTAGAAATGCTTGAGACCAAATGCCTTGTTTTGTGAAATTAATGCAAACTGGAAGAAGGTAGTAATGGTAACATTTATACGGGTGCACAAATTCTAGGCTTGATAAATATTAAATCAGTCATCCAGGGAAGCCAATATAAACAGTGTGTTATCGTTGATTAATTTATTTAAGAATCACCATCTGAGTTACTCTCAGAGGAGCTCCATGGAAATTTCATTATTTGATGATGAACATGGTGATGCAACCTTGTGCTAATGAGGAGAGTTACTGGCCCACAAAGATTACGTGCCTTGTTTAAGGAAATCCAGGGAGCCAGTGGGGACAGATGAGAAAGCAGAATTCTGACTCCTCCCTCTCTCCATTTGTCAAACCTTCCTCTCCTCATCCTGGATTTTTTTCCTTTCCCACTTGCAAATTTTCTCTCCCTTTTCACCTCTACTCCCTGTCTCCACCCTTCTCTACTCTGCCTTTCAAAACCATCTTTCACTTATTACCTTTGCCCTCAGGTCTGTATTTTGGGGGTAGCTGGGTAAGAAGGAGGTGATTTCACCAACTGGTACTAAACAATGATACATAAAAACTAAGGCTCCCGGGCTTCCCTGGTGGCGCAGTGGTTGAGAGTCCGCCTGCTGATGCAGGGGACAAGGGTTCGTGCCCCGGTCCGGGAAGATCCCACATGCCGCGGAGCGGCTGGGGCTGTAAGCCATGGGTGCTGGGCCTGCGCGTCCGGAGCCTGTGCTCCGCAACGGGAGAGGCCACAATAGTGAGAGACCCGCGTACCGCAACACACACACACACACACACACACACACACACACACACACACACACACACACACACACACACACACACACACACACACACACACACACACACACACACACACACACACACACACACACACACACACACACACACACTAAGGCTCCCAAACTCAGGTACCTACGGGGACTTAGATAATTTAAGTAAGTGAACCAGGCTGAATGCCACACAGTAGAGAGTGGTGGAGAATGTGGCAAATAGGGCTGGCATGTGCCCCTTCTAGAGGAGAGAGTGACTCCGTAGCTCCAGTCCATTGTTGCCATGAAATGTGAACCCTGCATGACCAGGTTGTTCAAGCTGGATATTTGGGTTTTTATGGGAAATTTTTCAAATTTTAAAACCCCCAACTTTTTTAGGGCTGGATTCAGCCCATAGGCTGGCTATTTGCAAAGTTGATGTTAAGTGGACTTGGCTCAGAGTCCTTATCGATGGCTGAACCCACTCCACCTCCTGGGACCTCATCTTCCTGTCTTACTCTCCTCCTCCCTTCCCACCCCCCCACCCCCCAAAGACAAACACAGCCCAGCATGTACTCCTTTTTTTTTTTTTTTTTTAGTTTAGTTTCTCTCTCTTTTGCTCTCTCTGTGCTCTGATGTTTACAGAGTTGCATTCCCTTGCAAGGCAGAGTTAGTGGAGAGAAGAAAGGTGGGGCAAGGAAGAGTGGAGACCTGGTTACCAGGCTCAGGCTGGGGGCTTGCGGTGGAAGGCAACAGAGTACAGTGAGGGAACTTGGCTTGGCCATAGCCCCTGAGTACTTACGAAGATCCAGCTTAGAAAAATGTGGCAAATAAACACCAAGGCAGGGGCCCCAGCAGCCCCCATGCTCTTCTCTTATTTTCCTCTCAGCTTCTCCCTCATCAGTTCTCCAGTCTCATGATAACATTGTCCGAAGGTTCCAGAGAGCTTTCCATACGATCTGAGAACAATAAGTAAACAACCAAAGAAAGAATTTCTGATGCCTTCCAAAGCAAAATTCTGGGCTAAAGTTGTGAGGCCAGAGTGGACACCAGTCCACATTCTGTCTTGGTGGGAAACTGTCTGCTAGTGGTCAGGGTCCAGGATGGCGACCTTGAGAAGCAGCTGACATTAGTCACAGCTCTGTCCCCACGTCCCAAGGTACCATTTAAATAGTCTGTCTCCCAGAAATAGAGAACAGGCCACAGTACATAGAAATAACAGTCCCTATGGAAAGACTCTAATGCTTTACAGATATTATCCATTAATTCTTCCTCTATGGGGTAGGTACTATTAATTTCATTTTATAGATGGGGGAACTAAGGCAAAGAAAGGTTAAATGTTTTACCCAAGGTCACAAATACACCTTTCCCAAGAATACTTTGAAAACTAAATGGGATTCTGCATGTGCTACATTAATAAGATGCAAAGTACTAAAGAAGTGTTCATTTTAATTTTAAACTAATTTGCACAAAGCTATTAGCAGCAGATAATATGTTAATATATTATCCTTCCCAAGGGACTCATTCACTCAATAAATATTGATTGAACATTCACTATTTCACCCTGGATGTAGGGATGCATGTAGGAGGTTCTAGAATCTCCAAGACTCCGTCCAAAGTGGGGTCATGAGAGATGAGGAGTGTCCCCTCCTCCTACCACATGGCCCTAGACTAGGCACACCACTTGGCTTTGTTCTTAATAGGTGGTTCTTTCCAGAGAATGCACAGTTCAGTGGTAAAAGCCTGCCCTGAGGGCCCTTATGCTTTGCAGGACTGCTGAGGCCCTCTGCTCAATCTGTTGTCAGCCTGTGAGTGGATGATAAATCCTCAAGCCGTTGTGTCACTCAACACCACCTTTGCTGCCTTTGCCTGCTCTGCACTAAGGCCCCTTCCCAGACTCTCTTTCCTCCTCACATTCCTATTCCTGGGTCCAGGGTCAAGTCCATGACAAGTCACCTTGACATGATTTTAAATGGCAAGTTCTAGGAGAGGGCCTGGATGAACCTGCTTCCCTTCTCTTCTCACAGGACAAACTCTTTCCTCCTACTTTGGGGAATTTCAAGGACATCCAGAAAGACCAGTGATGTGGTGGCCCAGTAGTGTGTACGGGAAGGTACTGGGATTCAGGCCAGCTGGTGCTTGTCAGCTGGGAGAGTGACTTCCCTCTGGGGAGTCCCATTTTCTCCATGAGTGAACTGGGAAGGCTGGTCAAGATGTTCTCTGGGTTTCCTTACTGTTATCACTATCATATTCAAAAGATCTTCTTAGACACTCAGACAGATGGAAGGGGATACAGGGTCACTCTAGGCAAAGCCAGGATTTCTTACAAGCAGGATAGACATCCACCTCTATGATGTAATTCCAGGAATGGGAGGCCCTTCCACCTTCCTGATGACAGAAACTCTCCCAAATTATAATCATTTAGGAAGACTGAATCCATGTTAAAATGCAATATCATCAGAGAATCTTAGCTTTAAGTATCCTTAGCTCTAAAGAGGAATGCATCTTGGGATTGCATTAAAAAACTTTCACTGTGGTGTGAAGCTGGCAGTTGCCAAGGGAAATAAATAAGGGCTTTTGGGAGCTAGCAGGGAGAAAACATTAGATGAAGTCTCTGGGGAGGAGAAACAGCATTTGTCTTTTCACTGCTATATTCCTGGTATATCCATGGTCCTCTTCTATCTTTAAGCCCATCTTTATTTGACAGAGAAACAAATGAACAATCCTTAGCTTTGGATGAAGGAAGGTAGAGAGAAGTCCTGCGAAGAGCTTCATGCTTTCTGGCAGAGGGTGAACAGAACCAATCCAAGATAAGTTGAGTGAGCAGAGACAATTCAGAGCTGCTTGGAGTTGGAGGTCTCATCCACAGGCCACAGAAGAAGGAAACCTGGAGGAGGCTAGGAGGGCAGGGCAGCGGAGCCCATCGCCAGCGTCAGCTTCCATTCTTTTGACATTGGGTGGGGCTCCTGCTAAGAGAGGCAGTCTACTTAATGGCTTTGAGTACAGGCTTTGGAATCAGAGAGACTTGACGTTGAACACTGATCCTGTCACCTACTGGTTGTGTGACACCAAAAATATTACTTAATTTCTCTGTGTCTCAGATTCCAGTATGTTAAATCAGGATGCTAATAGTAACTAGCGCATAGGAGTATAATAAGGGTTAAAGGTGAGACTGTCTACAAAACACCTAGCCTGTGCACCTAGCCTGGGACTGGCTCAATAAATGCTATGGTGAAGATGATGAAGTGCAGTTAATTCTAAGGAACTGGGTTTGTAAATGTCAGTGTCACTTGGGTTGTGGGTCAGGGAATGAATCATATCACGTTATCTGGTACCAAGGGTCAGGACTCTGGGAAAGTCCCTGACCCCCTCTGTGCCTCATTTTCACATTCTGCAGAAGGAGTATAATAATTATATCTATCCCATGGGATTTAGGAGAGGATTCATTTATTCAGCAAATATTTATTAAGCAACTGTTATGTGCCAGGAGCTGCCCTGTGCACTTGGGATACATCTGTGAACAAAATAGGTCGAGACACCTGTGCTGGGAGCCAACATGTAGGCCTTCTGGAGGAGTTCCTGGCACTTAGTAAGCCCTCAGGGAAAGAAATGAAGAGAGTGTCAGTGACAGAAGAAGACCACCTACAACCTAATACAGCTTCATAGACTCAAAACCCATATTTGCCATTTTCCCAGCTTTGTGACATTGGACAAGTTCTTAACCTCTCTGGGTGTCAGTCTTTCTTGTCTGTAAAAAAGTGGTAACAACTCCCTTCTTGAGGGTCTTGTAGTGCCAAAGTAAAGTGCCTGGTACATGTTAGGCCATCTCTGCAAGTTGGTTACTGTATTAGTTGCCTAGGGCTGCCATAACAAACTTGGTGGCATAAAATAGCAGAAATGTATTCTCTCATAGTTCTAAAGGTCAGAAGTCCAAAATCAAGGTGTTGGCAGAAATGGTTCTTTCTGGAGGCTCAGAGGGAAAATCTGTTCCCTGCCCCTGGTTCTAGCTTGTAGGCAACGCTTGGCATTCTTTGGCTTCTAGCCGCATCCGTGTGATCTCTGCCTGCATTTCCACCTGTTCTACTCCATGTGTCTGCATGTCCTCTCCTTTTTTTTTTAAGCCAGTAATTTTAATTTTATTTGATTTAAATTAATTAATTATTCTTGGCTGTGTTGGGTCTTCGTTGCTGTTTGCGGGCTTTCTCTAGTTGCGGTGAGCGGGAGCTACTCTTTGTTGTGGTGTGTAGGCTTCTCATTGTGGTGGCTGCTCTCGTTGCGGAGCAGCACAAGCTCTATGTGCGTGGGCTTCAGTAGTTGTGGCATGTGGGCTCAGTAGTTGTGGCTCACGGGCTCTAGAGTACAGGCTCATTAGTTGTGGTGCACGGGCTTAGTTGCTCCACAGCATGTGGAATCTTCCTGGACCAGGGCTCGAACCCATGTCCCCTGCATTGGCAGGCAGATTCTTAACCACTGCACCACCAGGGAAGTCCCGCCTCTCCTATTCTTGTAAGGACACCAGTCATTGGATTTAGAGCCCATCCTAATCCAGTATGTCCTCATCTTAATTATATTAGCTAAGAACCTTTTTTCAAGTAAGGTCACATTCCAAACTTCCAGGTGGACATGAATTTGGGAGGGACACTATTCAACTCATTACAGTTCCTTCCTAACCTCTCTCCTCCATTGCAGGGTTTCTGAGCAAAGATTTTTGAGTGAGATATAGCAGGCTTCATGGTCAGAACCTGGAGAGCATTGCATCCCCCTTATTTCACCTGTATCACCTCTCGAACCAGAAAGATCATGCTGTCTCTCTGTAAATAGCTATTGAATCATCACAGGGAATGCGCTAGAAGCCTACAACCACTTGGGAATCATTTTGCTGGTGAAGGAGGCAGGTTTGAGAGTTTCCTGACCTGTGTCCACCACCAAGAAATAAGGCATTGCTTACCTTGGAAAATGAGTCCATTCTTTCCAGACCAGTGCTGATTTAACTCCAGTGGTTGAATAACTAATAACCTGAGGTATTAATGAATCAATCCATTACATTTCTAGCTATTATATCTACATTTCAGCAGAGACCTTCTGGAGGCAAGGTTTTAAATCAAGGGAGTGACTCTAACAGTGGAACTTTCATGCATTTTGGTAGGCTGCTGTGGGAAGATGTTTGGAGAAAGGTAGAACTGTGGCCATTCAGCTTAAGTCTGCAAACATTTCTTGAGCAGCTCCCACATGCAGGGCACTGATCTAAATGCCCAAGTGGAACTCACTAAGAGAAATCCCAGTTCCTGCCTATCAGGGATTCATGATAAAGTAACTGCACACAAATAACAGTAAAGCAAGGGAAGTGCACTATGAAAGGGATATGAAGGACGTACATGGGAAAGGCAGGGATTAATTTTGATAGCAATGAGGCGATAGGGTAAATTGAAAAACCTTGAGGAATAGGCAGCTTTTAAAGGGTGAATCTACACGTGGAGGTAACGAGGAATGGCATTCCAGACAGAGGACCCAGCATAAGCAAAGGCATGGCGATGGGGAAAGGCAGAGTATGCCCAGCAGCTACGTGTTATCTGGTCTGGTGGTTGGAACATGCCGTGAGGCCACGTGGGAATTTAAGACTAGAGAACTCAACCCAGTCTTGGTGGTGGAGGGCCTGGACTGCCATCTTGAGGCTGTGAGGGTTGATCCTGAAGGCCACGGCTGATGCAGGAGAGCAGCATGCCTAGGGGCACTGGTCTGCCTGGCCTCATGCTGCTGTCCTCGCTCAGGGCATCACTGAAATCACTTCCAGAACCACAGTCTCCTGGTCTATAAAATGCAGGTGGCACTTGTCCTATTTCACAGCCTCCTTGTAAAATTTTCATAACGTAATGCATACAACTGCTTAGAACAGTGCTGGGCACACACTAAGCAGTTAATAAACGCTCATTATTAACTATAAATGTTTTGGTAAGGGAAGTGATTAAATTGAGGGGTGCTTGGTTTGTTGGTGGGTTGTTTTTTTCAGGATACAGCTTATGGCTACCCAGACAAGCTGCCTGGCTGAGTGAAGGAAACTGAGGGAGTGGAAGGCAGGGTGGCTGCATTCTGGCATTAGGAGGAGCTGGTCCAGAATTTAGGGTAGGCTGAGGGAAAGGATGGGGACAAGTCTGCAGGTGGGGTTGGGCCTACGGGCAGCACTGCACTGGGGAGCCTGAAGGGAAGCTGAACTTTGTCGGCAGCCAAGGGAGGAATAGTTTGCTTTAGTTGTCTCAGGGAAGCAGTTTCTCTTCTCAAGAGAGGGTAGAGAGGACCTCAGAGCTTCCAGAGTATCCCTCGGGAGCTACTTAACTGAATGGGACAAGGGTGGAGGAAAGAGCACAGACAAAGGCCCAGAGGTAGGATGCAGTGCATGGAATAGCCAAGTGGGTATTGGGCAGTTGCATTTGTCTTGCAACACCCTGGTCCCTGCTCAGAGGTGTGCAGAATGTGAGACTGGCACCAGTGTGGTGCCTTTGTCTCATTTATACCAGAGCCTGCATGCCCTGCCTTCTCGCCTGGTTGTGTGGAACCTGCTTGTCCTCCATGGCCCTGTTCAAGCTCATGCCCTACTTGGAACCTTTTCCAACAACTCCAGCCTGTGCTGATCTCTCCCTTCTCTGAACTCAGGTTGTGCTAGAGACAGACTCAAACTGTTTAGCACTGAAGTTATTCTTTACTCTGCCAACCAGGGAAGATGACTACTCCAAGGTTTTTCACGTAGAGTAAATGGAACAACTCTTATAAGCACTCAGCACAGTACCTGGCACCTAATCAGTGTACAGTAAGCACCGGCAGTTCTCCTCCTCTTCCTCACATCGATATTATTGTCGCTGCTTGGGGACACATGGTGGGTGGCATCCTTGGGAACAACACAATGCTGGGGATGTGGGTGTGTGGGTGTTAGCTGTTATACCAACCCTTTCTCTTCCCCTGAGGAAAACATTCTGGGGAACTAAGTGAATGAATGTGACATTATTATTGTGATAACCTTGAATCCACTCTAATTCATGTTTATTTTTTAATCATCTGCCAACATTGGTACTGTAGCTTCATGAGTCACACATTCCTTGTGGCAGACCTCATAATATATGGTGACTCACCAGTGCACTGTGGCCCTGAAGGTGAGAACTTCTGCTCAAGTTTTTACTTGTGTTAGTTTTGCCTTCCTGGCTAGACTGTAAAAACTCTGTGAGGACAGGGACCCTGGCTGACTTCTTCCCTCCCCACCATGGTGCCCAGCATAGTGGTTGGCATGTAACTGTTGTTAACTAGTCCTGTGCTGATGAACTTATATCAGGCTTAACAGCTTCAGGCTTATATTTCATCTGCAACACTTACAGAAAAATATATGTTGTTCAAATGCTAGAAATTTCAGAGGCATGTCTATAGTTTTGCCCAGTTCCTATGAAAATCTCTCTAAAGGAAAAAAATTATATATTCATCAAGACTTTTGAGGGTATAAGTGACAGAAACCTAACTCAAACTTTCTTAAGCAAAAAAGGGCAGAAATTGGTTCACATAACTGAAAAAGTCCAAAGGTATAGTTAAGTTCAGGTAAAGCTGGATCCAAGTGCTCAAATTTTATCAGCAGGAATACATCTCTCTCAGTCCCTTGACTCTATCTTCCTTCTAAATTTTCAAGCATGTTCTACACAGCTGGTGGCAAGGAGCTGCCAACAGCGTCAGGCTTATGCTCTGTCAGCTTGACAACAAAAGGCAAAACCCTGTCACTTTCCCAATCATTTTAACAGAATCTGGACCTGATACTCATAGACTCAGAATGGGCCACATGTCTATACCTAAACCAATTCCTGTGACTCAGCTTGATCAGGTATTGGTTACCTGCTGGGCTTAGGCATAGGGTGGGACAGATATTATCCAACACCACTGGTTTGGATGTTTGGAAAGGATGATTTCCCAAAAGATAATCTTTATACAGTTCCGAGAGATAGAAGAAATGGGTACTGGGCAGGCAAATATTTTTGGTATTTTGCAAGCCTAAGTAGGGTACAGTGATTATGTGTAGAAGCAGGAACAACTGTTTCCATGTCAATTGCTGTCACCATGGTGACAAGGATACCAATCCATTGCATCATCTGTGCATGGAGGGGGGCCTTTTGCAGCAAACTCAGGACTCTGACTTTGGTGCTAGCATTTCAAAGTTGCACTTATGAGGCCCACACAGAGAGAGCCTGTCCCCACCAGACAGAAGAGCCATTGATGGCATCCGCTGACTAGGTTAAGAGGACCTCTGCATGTGACTGAACACCTTTTACATAACCAGCATGGGGGGGACCATCTGGGGACAGCTGCTGGTTAGTTAGCAAGAAGGTGAATGCCTTTTGCTCAATCTGATTGCTCTGTCTCAGGTATTACCTTTTCATGTGGCCCCAGAAAAGACAGTACTTCACCGTTCCACCCCTGCACTTGATCTTTTCCTAATTTTTTTCCATTCTCCGTTAGCAAGAGTTGACCCTGGCCAGGATTACAGCTACCTACCACCATGGAGAAATGTACTGGTTTGGCAAGGAGCATCTTCATGAAGATGAAGGTCTTCTTGGCCAGTGTACTCTTGAAGAGAAAGAAAATACAACTGAAAGACACATCTTACTTGCTGTGATAAACACCTTTCCTCTTGTTACGTTTTCCTGCAAGAACTGTACTAAGAGGTCTTAATTGACATTGTGGCTATTTTATAATAATCCATTAACAGTGGTGGGCAGAACAAGGACCATCAAATTTTAGAATAACAAAATAAAAAGTGACTTTATCATTCCCACCCTGTAGCTTTGTGAGTTCATCATCTGAATCCATCTTGTTCACTGCTGTATTCCCAGTGTCTGGCATAGTGTCTAGCACACATTCCTTATTACTGTTTGTGGCAGGCATCACTGATCAATCACCTTACTTTTCCATTGATCCAAGATTATGGTCTCAGAAGAAATAACCTAACTACCACCTAAAGGAATTAGAAAAAGAAGAACAATAAAAGCCCAAAAGTTAGCAGAAAGAAAGAAATAATAAAGATCAGAGAGGAAATAAATAAAATAGAAACCTGTATATATATAGAAAAGATCAATAAAATCAAGAGCTGTTTTTTTTGAAAACATAAACAAAATAGATAAATCTTTAGCCAGGCTCACCAAGAAGAAGAAAGAGGACTCAAATAAACAAAGTAAAAAATGAAAGAGGAAAAAAAATGAAAGAGGAGAAATAACAACCAATACCAAGATATAAAAAAATCGTAAGAGAGTGCTACAAACAATTATATGCCAACAAATTGGACAACCCAGAAGAAATGGACAGATTTCTAGAATATACAATCTGTCAAGACTGAATCAAGAAGAAACAGACAATTTAAACAGACCAATCACTAGCAGTGAAACTGACTTGGCAATTAAAAAACCCCAGCAAACAAAAGGCCAAGACTGGAGAGCTTCACAGGGGAATTCTACCAAACATATGAAGAAGAGGTAATACCTATCCTCCTCAAACTATTCCAAAAAAATTGAAGAAGATGGAACACTCGCAAATTCATTCTACGAGGCCACCATTACCCTGATACAAAAACCAGACAAAGACACTACCAAAAGAGAAAATTATAGGCCAGTATCTTTGATGCAAAAATACTGAACAAAATATTAGCAAACCAAATCCAACAATATATAAAAAGGATCATAGGGCTTCCCTGGTGGCGCAGTGGTTGAGAGTCCGCCTGCCGATGCAGGGGACACGGGTTCATGCCCCGGTCCAGGAAGATCCCACATGCCGCGGAGCAGCTAGGCCCGTGAGCCACGGCCACTGAGCCTGCGCGTCCGGAGCCTGTGCTCTGCAACGGGAGAGGCCACAGCAGTGAGAGGCCCGCGTACCGCAAAAAAAAAAAGGATCATATACTGTGATAAAATGGAATTTATTCCAAGGACACAAGGATGGTTCAATATTCGCAAATAAATCCATGCAATACACCAAATTAACAAAAGGAAGAATAAAAATCACATGATCATCTCAATAGATCCAAAAAAAGTATTTGACAAAATTCAACATCTGTTCATGATAAAAGCTCTCATCAAAGTTGGTATACATATCTCAACATAATAAAGCCCATTTATGACAAACCCACAGTTAACGTCATACTCAGCAGTGAAAAGCTGAAGGCCTTTCCTCTAATTTCAGGAACAAGACAAGGATGCCCCACTCTCACCACTTCTATTTAACATAGTATTGGAAGTCCTAGCCACAGCAGTCAGACAAGAAAAAGAAATAAAAGGCATCCAGATTGGAGGAGAAGAAGTAAAACTGCCAGTATTTATAGATGACATGATACTTTATATAGAAGACCCTAAAGTCTCCACCAAAAAACTATTAGGACTAATAAGTTCAGTGAAGTTGCAGGATACAAGATTAATATACAGAAATATGTTGTTTTTCTATACACTAATAATGAACCATCAGAAAGAGAAAGTTAAAAAAAATCCCATTTAAAGTTGCATTGAAAATAATAAAATACCTAGGAATAAACTTAACCAAAAAGGTGAAGGACCTACACTCTGGAAAACTATAAAACATTGATGAAGGAAATTGAAGATGACACAAAGAAATGGAAAGACCCTGGGCTCTTGGAATGGAAGAATTAATATTATTAAAATGGTTATACTACCTAAAGCAATCTACAGATTTAATACAATCCTTATCAAAATACCCATGACATTTTTCACAGAACTAGAACAAATAATCCCAAAATTTATATGGAACCACAAAAGACCCCAAACTGCCAAAGCGGTCTTGAGAAAAAAGAACAAAACTGGAGGTATCACCCTTCCTGACTTCAGACTGTACTACAAAGCTATGGTAATCAAAACAGCATAGTACTGGCACAAAAATAGACACATATATCAATGGAAGAAAATAGAGAGCCCAGAGATAAGCCCACACACCTATGGTTAATTAATCTACGATAAAGGAGGCAAGAATATACAATGGAGAAAAGACAGTCTCTTCAATAAGTGGTGTTGGGACTTCCCTGGTGGCGCAGTGGTTAAGAATCTGCCTGCCAATGCAGGGGACATGAGTTCGATCCCTGGTCCAGGAGGATCCCACATGCCGCAGAACAACTAAGCCCATGCACCCCAATTACCGAGCCTGCGCTCTAGAGCCCATGAGCCACAACTACTGAAGCCCACATGCCTAGAGCCCATGCTCCACAACAAGAGATGTCACTGCAATGAGAAGCCCATGCACTGCAACGAAGAGTAGCCCCTGCTTGCTGTAACTAGAGAAAGTCCGCGCACGGCAACGAAGACCTAACACAGCCAAGAGTAAATAAATAAAATAAATAAATTATTTTTTTAAAAAGTGTTGGGGATACTGGGCAGCTACATGTAAAAGAATGAGACTAGAACATTTCTTCACACCATATAGAAAAATAAACTCAAAATAGATTAAAGACCTAAAGTAGACCTGAAACCATAAAACTCCTGGAAGAGAACATAGGCAGAACACACTTTGACATAAATCACAGCAGTATTTTTTTCATCTCTCCCCTAAGGCAAAAGAAATAAAAAGAAACAAATAGGACCTACTTAAGCTTTTGCACAGCAAAGGAAACCACTAACAAAACAAAAAGTCTACTGAATGGGAGAAAATATTTGCAAATGATATGACTGACAAGGAGTTAAAATCCAAAATATATAAACAACTCTAACAAGAAAACAAATGACCCAATTAAAAAATGGGCAGAAGATCTAAATAGACATTTTTTCAAAGAAGACATACAGATTGCTAACAGGCGCATGAAAAGATGCTCAACATCGCTAATTACTAGAGAAATGCGAATCAAAACAACAATGAGATATCACCTCACACCTGTCAGAATGGCTATCATCAAAAAGAATACAAATAACAAATGTTGGTGAGGACGTGGAGAAAGGGGAACCCTTGTACACTTTTGGTGGGAATGTAAATTGGTATAGCCACTGTGGAAAACAGTATGGAGGTTCCTCAAAAAACTAAAAATAGAACTACCATGTGAACCAGCAATTCCACTCCTGGATATGTATCCAGAGAAAATGAAAACACTAATTCAAAAAGATATATGCCGCCTCAGTGTTCATAGCAGCACTATTTACAATAGGCAAGCTATGGAAGCAGCCCAAGTGTCCATCAACAAACAAATGGATAAAGAAGATGTGATATATATATATCCGTATATATATATCAATCACACATGGATATATATATGGATATATTGTATAGCAGAGGGAATTATAGCCATCATTTTATAATAACTTTTTTTTTTTTTTTTTTTGCGATACGCGGGCCTCTCACAGTTGTAGCCTCTCCCGTTGCGGAGCACAGGCTCCGGACGTGCAGGCTCAGCGGCCATGGCTCACGGGCCCAGCCGCTCCGCGGCATGTGGGATCTTCCTGGACCGGGGCACGAACCCGTGTCCCCTGCATCGGCAGGCGGACTCTCAACCACTGCGCCACCAGGGAAGCCCCTATAATAACTTTTAATAGAATATAATCTATAAAAATACTAAGTCACTATGCTGACTGAAACTAATATTGTAAATCAACTATATTTCATTTAAAAAAAGAGTGTGGTCTCAGAATCCCAAGAATCTAAGACCAACCAATCAATTGACACATAAGTTAAAACTGATTTGCTATTTCTAACTGTAGTAGTTTGTCAAAGGTTTGCAGAATCTTATGGAAAGATTTCTTTAACTATGCAATTTCCATTTAGGAGAAAGTAGAGACTTAAGCAGTTATCTATCAACTAGGTATTATCTATCAACCAGAATAGTGGCTGCTTTAGGCTTTGAGGTTGATGCAGAACTCTTCCATTCTATATCCCTTACATCACTCATCAGAAGAAATTTTAAAAATCAGATACTGCACACCACAGATTAACTTTTGGGGACTGCATACTCTTACCAAAGAGTTTTAACTCCTTAGTAATCTGCAGGCTAATAATTAGCATGTAGAAGCCAGTCTACTTCAGTGAAAGGTTAGATGCTTAGGTACTCAAAGAAGATCCCCAGGAGTTCTTTTCCTTTCTTTGGTGCTGACCATTTAGCATTTCAAGTGGTGAAGAAATGGCACTCGGAGTGAATAGCTCACTTAGGCAGCACACTCTTTTCCTTTCAGATTTTAGGCTAATTGGCATTAGGAAGCAGTCAATTATGGACAATTTGGGATCCTGCAAATAACTGTGGAAGTTAAATTGACTTTGTAAGACGAATAAACTCCTGGAAGACATCTATTCAAATAACCATTGTGCAGGGCCATGGATGCAGCCAAAAAGATCATTAACAGGCCAGTCAAATGACTGTGGTAGTAGGAGGAAGAAAGGGACTGGATCACTTAGATAATTGGAGCTGCAGTTGATCAAAAACTCTTTTGTTGAATTGAATTATAGGTCCCAAATTGGCATCAGTCCCAGTGAACAAGAACTGTAATCACATTTACTAGCAATAAGATCATGCCTTTGATACCTGACAGTTAAATTCGAGAAAGGAGTAAGGAAATAGTCATTTCCATCCAGGTTGACTTGAAGACTATCATGCAAATTCAAGAAACATATAAATAGAGTCTGTTAGTCCAGAGGCTTCCTGAGTTACCATTGGCTCTGAAGGATAATCAGCCATCCCCTGCTATCTGCTGGGAAGAGGTAAAAGCACGTGATGTCAGTCTTTGGTTTTGGGTGTTATTGGAATGACCTAGTGATTGAGCATCAGTCAGCAGCAGGTCTCAGTAGCAAGGTTCTGACTCAGATTAGCAGTCGTGGGTTGAGGCATTTCTTACCATCAGACAGAACCCACCTTTATGTTTGCATCAACAGTTGAAGCAATTGTGTTTATGCTAGGAAGGAGCAATTGAGGAGATAGATCCCCACACTTTCAGAAAGAGGAAATTAACTTCTAAACTCAGCCTCTTGACCACAAGTGGTTATCCCTGCCTATCAGGATGAGGGATGGGTATGGAGGAATTATACAAGAGTGATACCAATAGCTTGGCTTTGGTGTCAGACCTGAGAGCATATCCTGGTTCTACTACTTAATGGCTGTCTGGCCTTAAATTGTTATTTAAATTGATAACCCTCAGCCTTTTCTCTTTAAAACAGGTATCAAGTATCACCTATTTCCTCTTCATTAAAATGGAGATAAAACAGTAAGCATTGTTGTGAAGATTATAATATGAAAAAATATTTAAAGTGCTCAGTACTCTTTGGAACATTTACAAAAATAGGCCGTATTCTGGGACAAAAAACAAGTCTTAATACATTTAAAAGGATTCAAGTCATACAAAGTATATTTTCTGAACAAAATGGAATTAAGTTAGAGATCAATAACAGATAGCTATCTATAAAATCCCCAAGTATTTGGAAATTATATAAAATACTTCTTAATAACCCTTGAGTTAAAGAAGAAATCAAAAGGGAAATAAAGTCTTTTTTACTGAATGAAAACAAAAACATAGCATATCAGAATTTACAGGAAGCTGCTAAAGCAGTGCTTAGGGGGAAATTTATAGCACTAAAATGCCTATGCTTTAAAGAAGAAAGGTCTCAAATCAATGATATGAGCTCCCACTTTAAGAAACTAGAAAAAGAAGGTAAGTTAAAGCCAATGTAAGCAGAAGAAAGGAAGTAATAAATAAAAATGAACATGTCAGTGAAATAGAAAAACAATGAAGAAAATTGTTAAAATCAGAAGCTGATTCTTTGAGATCAATAAAATTCATAAACCTCTAACCAAATTGAATAGGATAAAAGAGAGGAGACATACATTGCTAAATATCTTGAATGAAAAAAGTAACAACCCTACAGATTCTATGGCTATTAAAGCAATAATAAGAGGATATTATGAACATGCCTATAAAATAACTAATAAATGCATATAAATTTGACAACTTAAATGAAATGGACAAATTCCTTGAAAGACATAATCTACCATAGTTCACTCAAGAAGAAATAACCTGGATTTGTAGTTAACAACTTTCTCAGAAAAAAAACAAAACTCAAGGATTTGGCAGTTTCCTTGGGGAATTCTATCAAATATTTAAGAAAGAAATAATATACAAACTCTGAAAAAATTGAAGAGGAAGGAATACTTATCAATTCATTCTATGAGCCCACCATTACAGATGAATTACTACCTAATTTCAACACTTATTATAAAGATATACTAACCATCAGTGTGATGTTAGTGTCATGATAAATAAATAAATGGATCAGAATAGAGAGTCCAGAAATAGATCCAGAGACATATGGACAACTGTTTTTCAGTAAATGTGCAGAAGCAATTTAGTGGAGAAAGGAAAGTCTTTTCAACAAATAGTGCTAGAACAGTTGAATATGAGTACGGGGTTAGGGAGACAGAACTTTAATTCATACATTGCACCATATACAAAAATTAACTCAAAATGGATCATAGACCTAAATGTAAAACCTGAAGCTATAAAACTCCTAGAAGAAAACATAGGAGTAAATCTTTATGATCCAGGTTTGGGCAAGATTTCTTAAATATAACACAAAGCACAATTCATGAAGAAAAACCAATATCTTATACTACATCAAAATTAAGAACTTCTCTTTCAATTACACTGTTAAGAGAATGGAAAGACAAATCACAAAATGAGAGACAATATTTGTAAATCATATATGTGTCAAGAGAATTGTATTCAGAATATATAAAGAACTCTAAAACCCAATAATAAGAAAACAATCTAACTTGAAAAGTGGATAAAAGATTGAACTTACACTTCACCGAAGAAGATACATGGATGGCAGATAAGCAAATTACAAAGATGCTCAACATCATTGTCATTAAGTAAATGCAAATAAAACAATGAGATACTACCATACACCCGTTAGAATGGCCCAAACTAAAAAGACTAACCATACTAAGTACTGCCAAGGACATGGAAGTACTGAAGCTCTCATACACTGCTGATGAGGATATAAAATGGTACAACCATTTTGAAAAACAGTTTGCCAGTTTCTTATAAAGTTAAACATATACCTACTGTGTGACCCAGTGATTGCGCTCCTAGATATTTACCCAAGAAAAATGAAAGTGTATGCCCAATACAAAGACTTGTACCTGAATATTCGTAAGAGTTTTATTTGTAATAGCCCAAAACTGAAAATTTCAGATAGTTGGTGAAAAGATAAACAAAACTGCAGTTTACATTGAAATGCTACTCAGCGGTAAAAACAGTGAACTATTGATACATACAACATGGATGAATCTCAAAATCATTACACTAACTATAAGAAACCAGGCCAAAAAAGGATACTTATTATATGATATCATTTATATAAAATTCTAGAAAATGGAAACTAATCTATAGTGACAGTAGCAGATCAGTGGTTATCTGGGAACAGGTGGGGATAGGGAGGGATACCAAAGGGGCACAAGCAGACTTTGGTAAGGATAGATATGTTCATAATCCTGAATAAGGTAATAGTTTCACAGGTATAGACATGTCAAAACATATCACTTTGTACACTTTGAACATGTACAGATTGTTATATGTCATTTATATCTCAGTGAAGCTGTTTTTTAAAAGTTTAGGCCAATGTGCAACCATGCATGATCCCACATGAAGGGGACCCGAAGCTGAGAGACCTGGAGGTGGCACTCTAGGACCCCACTGGTAGAAAGTCAGCCCCAAAAGAACATGCCCCCTTCTGTAGCTGCTGAGGACTGGTCTGCTACTGCTTCTACTCCTGACTGTGGCAGTAAGAGAATCCAGGCAGATTTTTTTTTTTTTAAGTATTTAGCATGTGGTAGGTACTTTCTTTTGATACCAATTATCCCCTGATTGGCTTTGCTTTTTTTTTTCTTTCTTTCTTTCCTGGTGAATCTCTAAAGTAGGGACAACTTTGATCTCACAGGATAAATAGATTTGATCTCACAGGTCAGATAGATTTGATCTCATAGGTCAAATTCTAATCCAAAGGTAGTGGCTGCAGTGCATTGAGAAGTGGGGTAAGTAGAACAGTAGCCCCCAAAGATGTCCTCATCCTAATCCCGGAAACATGTACTATGCTTCCTGACATGGCAACTCCTGACTTTGCTGACTGATGAAGGTTATGGATCTTGAGATGGGGAGATAACCCTGGATTATCTGGTGGGCCCAATCTAATCAGATGGGTCCTTAAAAATGTAGAACATTTCCTGGCTATGGTCAGAGAGTGATAGCAGCATGAGAAGCATTTGATGCCTTGTTGCTGATTCCGAGAGGTAGGGAGCTATGTTCGTGGACTGGAGAGAGGCTTCTAGAAGTTGGAAAAGGCAAGGAAATGAATTCTCCCCTTGCATTTCCAAAAAGGAAAGCAACCCTGCCAAAACTGAGTTTAGTCCAGTGAGAACTGTTGGACTTCAGACCTATAGAACTGTAAGGTAATAAAGTTGTGCTGTTTTAATCTATTAAGTTTGTGGTAAGTTGCTACCACAGCAATAGAAAACTAATCCAAGCAGGAAAAAATATTGTGATCAATTAATAATGTCTACCCTGGATACCGTAGGGGAAAGAAGCACATGTGCTACATATCTGCCATACTGGCTCTTGTTTTCAAGGTGTGCTGGCATGGGAGTGAGGGAGGCACCTTCATTTATGGTGTCTACTATATGCCAAGCTATATGCTAGGCTCTTCTGGTCAGTTCTATCACGTAAATATTACTTCCCCTTCTGATAGATGGGGATCAGAGAGATTAAGACCTTAACTCCAAACTAAGATCTTAACTCCAAATGCTGTTTGTTTGTTTGTTTGTTTTACCAAACAAAACACAGAGCCCTAAAAAAATCTAGGTGAACTAGGTTTCAAGTGTTGATGGAAAACAAGAACAAACACAGATGAAGAGCCTTTGTCTTGGAACAATACTTCTGGCCCCAGAAATGGTACACGTAACATTATTAGCACAGCTGGAGCTCCTATAAGTGTCTTGGGAGTGGGAAAGGAACAAATACATTTCTAATATTTGGTAATTATTATGAAAACTACTTGCTCCTTGTTTACACTTAAACTTTAGCACTGAGGAATGCCGCTTATTTTCTTTTTCGGCATGATGTGTGTGACGCATCCAGCCAGCTGCCTCGCTGGGTTCCTGACCCCCTCTGGGAATGGGGGATTGCTTATGGCTCTGCTGAAGGGGGCGCATAGCCCTGCATCCTTCTCGCCCTTACTCCCTTTTCCAAGATTGCTTCAGAAAGACGTGCTTCAGACAGCGCTGCTGGATTCTCTGTCTTGTAGTGAAATTGCAACATCATGTGTTAGGGCAAGGGAGGGAACAAGACCCCAGATATCCTTCAGAACAGAGCTGTGGAACCAGACCAGGTCACTGTCATTTGCCATTTCACTATCTTTCTTTTGAAGGAAGTTAATGAGTTGGGAAAGCAAAAGGAAAAGGTTGAGAGCCTAGCTTCAACGCTGAATAATTCTATGACTTAACCTCTCTGAGCCTTAATTTTTTCACCCATAATATGAGAGTAATAACAGCAACCTCACTGGGGTGTAGCAATGGTTACGATTGATGGAGCGTGTTCTATGAATTAGGTACTATGTTAAGGGCTTTACAAGCAAAACTCACTTATCCCAACAGCCTTATGAGAGATATACTACTGTTATCCCATTTTACAGATGAGGATACAGAGGCTCAAAGAGAATTAGTTACTTGCCTAAAGTCACACAGCTAGTATAGGAAACTAACCAAGCCACTTGATCTAGACTCAGTGCACATAACCACTGTGGTGAAGTACTTAGCACAGCACCTTGCGTATGAGGACATGTTCAATAGATATGAGCTAGAATTACATTGGCTTTAGTATTAATGTTCAGTATTTAGTTGGGACCTCAGGTTCCGTAATCCTTCTCTCCTTTTATTACTTGTTTATGGTAGAATAAAGCACAGATATAAATAAAATAAATAAAGCACACAGGCCCCATCCAATCACAGATTCCCACCAAAAGTAACTGTGATCGTGACTTCTGTGGAAATACCTGTCTTAGTTCAGGCTGCTATAACAAAGTGCTATAGATTGGGTGGCTTATAAACAACAGAAATTTATTTCTTATGGTTCTGGAGGCTGGAAGTCTGAGATCAGGGTGCCAGCATGGTAGGGTTCTGGAGAGGGCCCTCTTCCAGGGTGCAAATTGTTAACTTCCTGTTGTGTCCTTGCATGGTGGAAAGAGAGCAAGAGAGCTCTCTGGGATCCTTTTCATAGGCCACCAATCTCATTCATGAGGGTTCCACCATCATGACCTAACCATGTATCAAAGGCCACACCTTCTTATACCATCATATTGCCAGGTAACGTTTCAACATAGGAATTGGAGAGGGGGGGAGGTTGAGATGCAAACATTTGGTCCATTGCAATAATTTTGTTGAATTTCCTTTTAGTTTTCTAACCCATTGTGCATCCCTAGACAGTATAGCTAGCTTTGCTTATTCGTTAGGATGCTTTCTGTCTCTTTTAATCTATAGGCTTCTGCCCCCACTTCACCTCCACTTCCAGTTCTTTCTCTTACAAATTTTCTAGCTTGTTTTCTGATGTTTCCCAACTCTTTCCTCACCCCCAACTTTTAACTAGACTTCTTTTTTTTCATCTCTGTTGTCCATTTCCTGCTCAATTCTTGTTCTGCTCCCAGCAGTTTCTCTCGAATGTGGGTCCCTGTCCTGGAAGGGGATCCCTGGTGGTCAATTTTGGGAGCCCATGATGGCTAGACTGCTCCAGCCCTCCAGCCTGTCTCTGGACCCCTTGTACTCCTCCACTGCTGGCTTGGGCAAAATCCTCCCAGGTTCAGCTGCCACTCTCAGATTGGTTCATGTGTTTTCCAGTAAGTACCTGCTGCCTATGTTGGATTTCTCCTATTCTCAGGGCTGTCAGATACCCCATCACTTTCTTCCTTCCTCACCAACAGGCACTGATACCATGTGAGCCTGGGAGCAGTTGCTGCTTTGTCCCCATAGCTTATATTTTGGGATTCATGGGAACACCATCTAATTCTGGTTTGATTTTGTTATGTATTTGCTCTGTTTGTTTTTATGTGGAGATTGGGGTAAATTCAAAATGATTCTATCACCACTCTCATCTTCCCAAATCCCCTAGAACTCTTGAGTCCTCCTTTGATCACAGGACCCTGTCCAGACCTGGCTTCTCCCTTATGCATGGAAGACCACCAAATGTATCCCACAAGTGCCTGCCTCATGATCGACCCAACCCCACTTTCTGTCTCTGGGGGTGGAAACAGTCGGTATGCTCTGGCAAGATGGGTCTATATTTCTTCACAACAGGGTTTACCTCAACATAAGAGATCGTTTTAAAACATTTAGCAATGAACAGAGCTGAAAAGAGATCAAAGAATCCCATAGTGGGAGGAAGTTGGACTACAGATTTAAAATCCCTTCCATCTCTAGTGTCTTAAGACCTGACTCAGGAAGAACTCCCCAAGAACTCCCAGCTTCTTTTAATTAATCTTATCTTAAGATAGCAGTAAGCATCCCTGGCGTTTGAATCACCATGCCTTTGAATTTGAGACTTCCAGAGGTCACCAGAACAAGACTGGAATCCTCTACTCACATATTCATAATTATAGACATGCAAATGCTATTATAAAAGAAGTTCCATTTTTTCTTGACTGCATTAGACCGTCCAAAGTGGCAGTCATTGCTCCTGCTTTCCATGAACTCATACTCTGAGTCAACAGCATGGGTTGTCATGATTTTATATTTATTTCATCTCATAGTCTTCAGGAACCCCAAAAATAATATTCACCTCAAGGAGACAATTTCTCTTTTTTTTTGGATATGTGCATTAATGGAGAGAAACTTCTGTATCTTTATTTTAAAAGAAAAAGAAAAGCTTGTGCAACAAAGGTTTTGTTGCTGTTCTTACAAACATTGCTTCCAGCTATATTTTGCAAAAATAAAAAAGTCAAACCTTTTTAGAACACTGGTTTTACTGGTTTGGGGGGAGGAGGGAAGGAGAAGGTCTTAGTCTTTTTCTCCCAGCACCTCCCTGTCCACCTTTTTCCAGGAGAAAAGAATTATCTAATGGATCCCATTTGAGGAGGCTAATTGGGTCTCAATAACAGTAGGCAAAGTCCTTGTATGTGTGCTAGAAAGCTATGGTCTTGAGCCTAAGCTCAATGTTCCAGCCCAATTTGTCAAAGAGCTTGCGCAGGGGTGTCAGGCCCAAGACCAGCTAATAATCAAGTGGTACATGCGTTTCCCATTTAACCTAGACCCTTGTGTGTAAGGAGGAGTGTTATCACTGAGTCTCTGGTCTGATGGTAACAGCACATCTAACCACACAGTTACTTCTAGCCTCTCAGTTACTTTGCTGTCTGGTTGATGGGCAAAGAAAGTAACTGCATACATGACTTGGGGCATATTTTCTCTCTCTCCCTGCACATGCCTTCTTTCCACTCACTGTGTCTTTCATATAACCTTCGTATTGCTACCTGGACAATTTTTGTTTTTTGAAGCACAGATAGAATCATGCCCACTTTCTACTTCTGAAAAGCAGACCATAAGCAAAGCTTTAATGGTCTCATTGCCTAGGAGGTCAAGTCTTGTATTATGAGCATGGCATTCAGTTATCCTCTTACTCAGACTCCAACCTACGTTTTCAGCTTTATTTCCTGCCACCCCACACCCTCCATCTCCATATACACTGTGCTGTAGCCATTCTGTGCTGCTTGCATCCCTAAAGCACACATGTGCTTTCACACCTCCATTCCTTCTTTCAAGCTGTGCCCTCTGCCAGGAATTTTCCTTTCTGCTTCCAGAAATCCCTTCCAAATATAACTCACAAGTTACCTTTTCCATGAACTCCTCCCCTGGTTCTTTGTCACCAATACCATCCCTAGAGATGGGGAAATGGGGTGGATTTATTTCTCTCTCCTGGGAGCTCCATTAATATTCCTTCTTCTTTTAGGGATTCACTCCCATCCATCCCCTGAACAGATTAGTGCCTCCTTAAGACTGGTGATGATGGACCAGGTTTTGGGTTCCCCAGTGCTTATTACAGTGCCTAGGATATTATAAATGCTCCATAAAAGTTTGCTATGTGACTGAATTAATGAGTTAAGGGTGTGGCCGATCTTTAGAATCAGACAAGAAATATTTATTGACTACCAACCGTATGCAAAGTACCATTTCACTATAAAAAGCTATCCTAAAAACATAGACTATTAACTGGTTATTTGTACTTAGTGTCTTATTATCTGTACTAATGGCGGGGGGTGGGAATCTTAACACTTGGGATTTGAGTCAGTTCTCTCACTTCCCTGCTCTGTGGCTTATGAGTCAAAATCTCAGTTTCCTCATCTGTAAGGTGGGATGGAAAACCATCCTAGTTGCCTTACCTGCCTTCAGGATTGGTGTGCTGATCAAATGTCATGATATCAGTGAAAGCACTGTGAACTAACTTCCCTCATCTAGTAAAACCTGGAGGGCATGGGACAGAGGGGAGCTAAGTTTTGGTGAAGAAAAAGCAGTAAGCAAGGATCCAGGGGTCAGGAGGGCAGGCAGATCTCGGCAGGGTAGGGATGCTAAGTAGCAGGAAAGTGGTATGAGGAGAAGGACCACTGATCAGGAGAAACAGAGAAGCCAGACTTTGTCCACAGGAGAGTGTAGAGAGACCAGGTGGAGGGAAGAAAGAGACGAACAGGTTCTAGCCTTTCCCTGGGAAGGTGAGGAGGATGCACCACCTGCCTCCACGGCCAGGTAGGATGGGATTTAATCACATAGCAAAGCTGAGAACAGCATGGGGCTTTCTCTACCTGAACCCACTTACCATTGGACATTTCTGAACAATCTCACAGGTTATGAGGTTGTTCCCATCCCTGGAGATTCAGCCTTTTTACCCCCTATTTGATGATTCACAGGGTTTGGGTCAGAGCCACACCAGTTAGTCACTTGCTCTTGCTGCTAGAAACCCACCCACCCTAACCCCCCAGGGGCAGAAAGAGTGTCCTGTCCTGGGACGGGACATGAGAGTTAGTGAAATGAAAGAAAGGTGAAGGCATGGGCAGTGGTTATGTCCCCCACCACCCTACATCCAGTCCACCAGATGATTACAGAACTGCTCTGGCTTCAATCAGAACGACTAAGTGGGACTTGTCAGTGAATTAATATTTCTTAGGTGGCATTGTTAGTTTCATTCTGGTGCTAAAAAGGCAACTGTCAGAGGCCTAGAATATTCTCATAGACCCCTTCTGTTCTGCTCTATCAATAGTTTTTCAACTACATCCTGGCAACCGAAGGGATTTAAAGGACATCTTGAGTCCTTAAAAAATTCGTTTCATTTTTAAATACATATAATCAACTGTAAAATATGTAATAAACATCTCCTCAAATGTGCTATATACTAAATTTTAGCCCTTTGAGTCTATCATGTAAAATTGTGCTGTTGGGTTAAACATTCATGGGTGAGTGGGTAGAGATTTGGAATGAAGCTTCTCCTATTTTTTTTAGAAGGAATGTCCTGATATTGCAAGATGAACTGCTTTTAAAACCATTACTTCTTGCAACTACTTATCTGTTTGAATCAGATTTCCTTAATACTGGATAATAGTCAGAAATGTTTTGGTTGCAAGAGACAGAAATCTAAGTCAAACTGGCCTGAAAGACAAAAGCGATATTATTGTCTTTTACATAACAGAAAAGTCCAAGGGTCAGGCTGGATTAAGTTCCAGCTAGATCTAGACACTTTGATGGTGACACCACATCCTCCTTCTCTTAGCAGAGCTTTCCCCTGGGTTGGCTTCCTTGACAGGGTTGTCTGTGTGCAATAGTCCCCAGAAACTCCAGGCTGACACTCTTCCAGTTTCTGGGAAGCACTTCCATTTCCAGCACTCCCTGGCCCTGCCTCCCAGACCCACCTTTGTAGCTGGGAGTGGGACCAGCCACTCTAGAGCCACTTGACCAGAAGTGAGATGGGAAATGAGGAATAGGGACTGGGCAGCAAAACGACAGAAGTCCATCCTACTGGGCAGACTAAGCAAACTCCCCCAAGACTTCACTGTCTCCCCTTGATACCAGTCCCTGATTTCAAACTCCTGAGTTCCCCAAAAATGACCTCATCATCCTTATATATTGATTTGGTAATAAGTAAATGTTATACATGTGAATCTAAAAGTAAATGTATGCTAATGAGATAGCTCTTTTTTTTAGTTTATACAGTACAGTTGGCAATTTCTACGTAAAAATTTGTCCAAAAAGAGTGGGTTTGCTGCATTTAAAAGGTTGAAAACTCATCATTGTGCATATATCCACGTCCCAGGTAGATTTGGTCTCTACAAAGTCTTCTTGGCTACCCAAGCTCGTGGAGATCCTTGCCCCTTTTGTGTGTGTTCCACTTGTTTGAGTCTTGGTTTAAGAGGCCATGGAGTAAAGGGGAGTTTTGTCATCAGAAGTTCACGTCTAGGTTTCTCTCTTTACTGTCTGTAAGATGGGACAGTGATGCCTGTTCCCTAATCACAGGGAGTGATTAAGGCAGAAGATTTTGGGAAAAAGTTCTTTAGAATTAGTGAAATGCTATGGGATTACAAGCCATTATCTTCCATCTTGTGTTAATTATATATGTATTTTATTATGTGTTTATATAAAATTTAATTATCTGTGCATGCATCTGTCCAGTCTCCCTGCAGTAGGTTAATTGCATCGATGGCCTCATTTCTTTATCTGTCCTATATCTGCATCCTATAACATGCAACCTTGTAGTGCCCTCCAGCTCTGACTCTGGATTTGACTCTGTGCCTTGCTTTGGCCAGTAGTATGTTAGCAGATGTGACATAAACGGAGCCTTGAAAAACACTTGCACAACTGGGCTTGCTCACTTTTGCTCCTCTGCCTTCACCATGAGAGCATGCCT
Source organism: Lagenorhynchus albirostris (assembly GCF_949774975.1). Lineage (NCBI taxonomy): Eukaryota > Metazoa > Chordata > Mammalia > Artiodactyla > Delphinidae > Lagenorhynchus > Lagenorhynchus albirostris. Next base: position 135,783,250 of record NC_083097.1, read on the forward strand.
GGGCTAGCCTCCTGGAGGAAAGCCAAGTCAACCAGTCAGTTACCCCAGGTGAGGCCACCCTAGACCAACCAATAGTCAGTCAACCCCCCAGACAGATGATCCTAAACCAGAAGAACTGCCCAGCTGAGTCCAGACTAAACTGCCAACTGGCAGATTTGTGAGCTAAGTAAATGTTCTCTGTTTTAAGCCACTGAATTTACTATTGGTTTGTTCCACATCATTATTGTGGCAAAAGATAAGCATTATACTCCCTAACTAGGAAAACAAAAATCTTGTCTTATATCTTATCCATTGTAATTCTGAAGCTCTCCAATTTCCCCAACCCTCTCAGGAGAAGGGACAGAAATAGAATTACAAGATTTTTAAAGCTTTCTAACGTTTAGGTACTCTGTGAGGCAGTTTTTATGAAGTACTTCATTTAATCTCCACAATATCCTTGCCAGGTAGATAGACATTTTTCCATTCTACAGATGAAGAAACTGAGGCAAGAGGGGTGAAGTAAGTTACCTAAGGTCACACGGAAAGAGTGGCAGAGGTGAATTCTCCCCCAGGTGAGCCTGCTTCCCATGACAGTTCTCAATTTCTGCTGTATTTGCCTGCCTTATGTCCCTTGCTCCCAAGGTCAGAACCACACCCCTTGGCCTTATTCTAGATACCATCTTGTTCTCCAGTGTTGTCATATTTGTTTATCTTGGGTCATAGACCTGTCTTTCTCAGATATTTTTCTTCCCTCATCACACTGGAAGATGATCTATTTATTAGCATATTGGTTTCACACTTTAAAAAATCACAGATTTTCAGTTTCCTCATATTTGTTTCTCAGAAACTTTGTTCATTGTAAATAAACGATGGGAGGGGAATTGCTTTCCAAAGATCTCAAGAATCTAGCATTTTCTTAGCCCAAATTTGGCCCTCATTCTGGGTTTCTGGGCCCAATATTTGAGTTGTTCTCTCCACACCCAACAGAAGTTATTTTTAACTTGCAGTTATATCCAAAGAGCATTTTTCACAGAATGCTTTGGAAGGTCTTGCATTTTCTGTTCAGCTCAAGAACTGTTGCTCAGCCACACCCCCTCGGTCTGGGAATTTATTTTGGTCTATGCAAGAGTCACATGTTTTCTTTTGATTAAGTCATCAGAGTATTTTGCTTCCAGGCCCTTGATCGTATTTCCTTAAGAAAGGTTGGCCTCTCTGACCTGCCAGGGGCAGGGGTGTGGGTGCTGTTTGCTGTCAGTTCTGAAATGACATTGCCACAGACTAAGGCCATGCCTCCACTCCCCACAAACCCCACCCATGGCATCACCTGGATACCTCTAATCCAAATCCTTCTCTTCTTCCAAGGCCAACCCATTTGCTTCTCCTCCATGAAAAGTTCCCTGATTCAGGGATCATGACAATATCCCTCTTTTCTGAATGATTAGAGTCTGAAACACTTGATTATGAAATTATTTAGCACATACTCACTGAGTGTATACATGTGCCAGGCTCTACCTGCAGAGAGCTTACAGTCTACTAAGGATAGTGAAGCCACAAACAAATAAGATATAGTCAGGTAGTAATAATAATAATTTAAAAAATAGGATAATGGAATAGAATGATAGGAGGATCAGAGGGCTGCTTCATATAAGGTGATGGGGGAAATGATCTCTAGGAAGGTGACAGTTGTGTTGAAAAGATCCAACCCGAATTGAGAGAGTAGCATTGACGTATATAAACCACCATGTGTAAAGTAGATAGCTAGTGCGAAGCTGCTGTATAGCACAGGGAGATCAGCTTGGTGCTTTGTGATGACCTAGAGAGGTGGGATAGGGAGGGTAGGAGGGAGGGCCAACAGGGAGGGGATATAGATATACATATAGCTGGTTCACTTTGTTGTACAGCAGAAACTAACACAACATTGTAAAGCAATTATAAATCTAATAAAGATGGAAAAAAAAAAGATCTGAGGATCTAATGTAAAACATGGTGATTATGGTTAATGTGTTTTATATAATTGAAATTTGATAAGAGGGAAAATCCTAAATATTCTCTAAAAAGGAAAGGAGGGAGGGAGGGTGGAAGAAAAGGGAAATATGTGAGGTGATGAATGTTAATTAACTACTTGGGGGGAATCCTTTCACATTGCATACACATATCAAATCACCACGATGCACCTTTAAATATCTCACAATTTTATGTCATTATACCTCAAAAAAGCTGAATTTTTTTTATTGGAGTATAATTGCTTTACAATGTTGTGTTGTGTTAGTATCTGCTATATAGTGAAGTGAATCAGCTATATGTACACCTATATCCCCTCCCTCTTGGACCTCCCTCCCACCCCCGACATCCCACCCACAGGTCGTCACAGAGCACCGAGCTGAGCTTCCTGTGCTTTATAGCATGTTCCTGCTAGCTATCTATTTTACACATGGTAGTGTGTATATGTCAATCCTAGTCTCCCAATTCGTCCCACCCTCCCTTCCCCTGCTGTGTCCACATGTCCATTCTCTACGTCTGCTTCTCTATTCCTGCCCTGCACATAGATTCATCTGTACCATTTTTCTAGATTCCACATATATGTGTAAATATGCTATATTTGTTTTCCTCTTTCTGGCTTACTTCACTCTGTATGACAGACTCTAGGTCCATCCACATCTCTGCAAATCAGCCAATTTTGTTCCTTTTAATGGCTGAGTAATATTCCATTGTATATATGTACCACAATGTTGGTACATACAATGTTGGATATTCAGGTTGTTTCCATGTCCTGGCTATTGTAAATACTGCTGCGGTGAACACTGGGGTACATGTGTCCTTTTGAATTATGGTTTTCTCAGGGTATATGCCTAGTAGTGGAACTGCTGGGTCATATGGTAGTTCTATTTTTAGTTTTTTAAGGAACCTCCATACTGTTCTCCACAGTGGCTATATCACTTTACATTCCCGCCAACAGTGCAAAAGGGTTTCCTTTTCTCCACACCCTCTCCAGCAGTTATTGTTTGTAGATTTTTTGATGATGACCATTCTGACTGGTGGGAGGTGTTACTGGTAGTTGTGATTTGCATTTTTCTAATGGTTAGTGATGTTGAACATCATTTCATGAGCCTCTTGGCCATCTGTATGTCTTCTTTGGTAAAATGTCTATTTAGGTCTTCTGCCCAATTTTGGATTGGGTTGTTTGTTTTTTTGATATTGAGCTCCAAGAGCTGTTTGTATATTTTGGAGATTAATCTTTTGTCTGTTGCTTCATTTGCAAATATTTTATCCCATTCTGAGGGTTGTCTTTTCATCTTGTTTATGGTTTCCTTTTCTGTGCAAAAGCTTTTAAGTTTAATTAAGTTCCATTTGTTTATTTTTGTTTTTATTTTCATTACTGTAGGAGGTGGGTCAAAAAAGATCTTGCTGTGGCTTATGTCAAAGAGTTTTTCCTATGTTTTCCTCTAACAATTTTATAGTATATGGTCTTACATTTAGGTCTTTAATCCATTTTGAGTATATTTGTGTGTATGGTGTTAGGGAGTGTTCTAATTTCATTCTTTTGCATGTAGCTGTCCACTTTTCCCAGCACCACTTATTGAAGAGGTTGTGTCTTTTCTCCATTGTATGTTCTTGCCTCCTTTGTCATAAAGTAGGTGACCATATGTGCATGGGTTTATCTCCGGGCTTTCCATCGTGTACCATTGATCTATATTTCTGTTTTTGTGCCAGTACTATACTGTCTGGATTACTGTAGCTTTGTAGTATAGTTTGAAGTCGGGGAGCCTGATTCCTCCAGCTCCGTTTTTTGTTCTCAAGATTGCTTTGGCTATTCAGGGTCTTCTGTGTTTCCATACAAATTTTTTGTTCTAATTCTGTGTAGAATGCCATTGGTAACTTGCTACAGATTGCACTGAATCTGTAGATTGCTTTGGGTAGTATAGTCATTTTCACAATATTGATTCTTCCAATCCAGGAACATGGTATGTCTCTCCATCTGTTTGTGTTGTCTTTGATTTCTTTCATCAGTATCTTACAGTTTTCTGAGTAGAAGTCTTTTGCCTCCTTAGGTAGGTTTATTCCTAGGTATTTTATTCTTTTTTAAATTAATTTTTATTGGAGTATATTTGCTTTACAATGTTGTGTTAATTTCTGCTGTACAGCAAAGTGAATCAGCTATACATATACATATATCCCCTCTTTTTTGGATTTCCTTCCCATTTAGGTAGGTATTTATACTTTCTGTTGTGATGGTAAATGGGCTTGTTTACTTAATTTCTCTTTCTGATTTTTCATTGTTAGTGTATAGAAATGCAAGAGATTTCTGTGCATTAATTTTGTATCCTGCAACCTTACCAAATTCATTGATTAGTTCTAGTAGTTTTCTGATGGCATCTTTAGGATTCTGTATGTATAGTATCATGTCATCTGCAAACAGTGACAGTTTTACTTCTTATTTTCCAATTTGTATTCCTTTTATTTCTTTTTCTTCTCTGATTGCTGTGGCTAAAACTTCCAATACTATGTTGAATCAGAGTGGTGAGAGTGGAAATCCTTGTTTTGCTCCTGATCTTAGTGGAAATGCTTTCAGTTTTCACCATTGAGAATGATGTTTGCTGTGGGTTTGTCGTATATGGCCTTTGTTATGATGAGGTAGGTTCCCTCATTGCCCATTTTCTGAAGAGTTTTTATCATAAATGGGTGTTGAATTTTGTCAAAAGCTTTTTCTGCGTCTATTGAGATGAGCATATGATTTTTATTCCTTAATTTGTTAATATGATGTATCACATTGATTGATTTGCGTATAGAATCCTTGCAAGAATCCTTGCATTCCTGGGATAAATCCCACTTGATCGTGGTGTATGATCCTTTTAATGTGTTGTTGGATTCTTTTTGCTAGTATTTTGTTGAGGATTTTTACATCTATGTTCATCAGTGATATTGGTCTGTAATTTTCTTTTTTGTGTGTGATATCTTTGTCTGGTTTTGGTATCAGGGTGATCATGGCCTTGTAGAACAAATTTGGGAGTGTTCCTCCCTCTGCAATTTTTTGGAAGAGTTTGAGAAGGATAGGTGTTAACTCTTCTCTAAATATTTGATAGAATTTGCCTGTGAAGCCATCTGGTCCTGGACATTTGTTTATTACATCCATGAAAAATGGAAGATTAATTGTGTTTAGCTTGATAACATTTAGGAACATAGAACATGGGTGATCCAAAAAATCCCCAAATTTAAAAAAAGGAAAAAAAAGAAAAGACCCAACCCTCTCCTCTGCAGAAAGAGCAGCCTGGGTGAAGGATATCACAAATGCAAAGGCCCTGAGGCAGAAACCAGTCTTGTGAGCAGTGTGGTTGGAACAGAGAGGATGAGAATTCAGTAGTGCAGAATAGGACTGGAGAGGAAGGGCTGGCCTACCAAGGATGTCAGAGTAAGGAGTTTGGATTTTGCTCTCAATGCGATTGAAGTATTGGAGGGATTTAAGCATAGAAGTTGTATCTGATTAATGTTTATTAAAGATCCTTTTGACTGCTGTGTCAAGACTAGATTAACTGGAAAGATAGAATGTGATAGCTTTTCCACTAAAAATAATAGAGATTTGGACAAAGATGGGAGAAAAATTGTAATAATTTTTTTAACCAGCTTTTCCCTGAATGTAATAATCTCTTTCCTCTGTATGTTGTCTGCTTGCTTTTAAACTTGGACTGAATCTTGTGTTTTGTTCTGTTATTTACAAACCCAAACCAGGATAGGACCTGTGGTAGGTACTTAGATATTTGACCAATTAACTCTGCTTGGTTTTAAAGCTAGGTATTTAAATTGGGCACCTGGTCAACCCCCTTAAGCTATACACTAAAGTTGGAATGCACCTGTGAAATCCTTGGGTTTGAGCTTGAATTTCAACCTGCCAACTAGTAAAACGTTCCATGCCAACCTTCTTCTAGACTAATGCACACCAGAAATTCCCATGACATTGATACCATGGTGAAATAGTTGCCTATTTACTTCCAAAGGATGGCTAGCTGGGAAAATAAACCTCTGTTTTATATAAGCCATTGTGGTCTGGTCTCTGTACCTTGTAGCCACCCACAATCCTAATTGATATAATTGGTCACTTAAACATTGTTCAGACATGTCTCTACCTGCTTCCAGTCTGAAACAGTCAGTGATATATGGTGGGTAGTTTCCGGGGCTCTGCCAGACACCATTTCAAGGCTTTCACACATTTTCAAGGCAGCAGGTGGCACCTGAGAAGCCTCTGGGCATTTCCAATGCCTCCTCTTCAACTATTTCCTCACTTGCTGTCAGATTTCACATCTCATCTTCAGAGCTTATTATTCAAGGTGGCTAAACTCCTTCACGTGAAGTGAGTATATCTTGATCTTTCTCTGTGAAGTATCACACTTTCTGTAAGCTTTAAACAGTGTTGCTAATGGATGATGAGATGGTCTACCATACACTTTCGTTCGTATAGGTTTATGTTTATTTGAACAAGTCTTCTCTCTGCCCTTGGTAATTGGCTGAGCCAAAGAGATATAAACCAAATGAGATATAAATCAAATCTTATAACTTCCTCTTAAGCCAGAGTGTTCTTTGGAGGTAAGGAACTGTTTGATTATTTGGTATAAGATTTTTAGAACAGATTTTAGAGCCAGAAAGGGTCTTACAGTTCACCCAGTCAGTTGGGAGAAGGAAAATGTATAGCATAAAGTTTAATTTGATTTCCTATGAGCATGAATTTGTGGAATTTTAGCACCAAGGTGAGTCAATCTTACACATATAAAGTATCTGTTATGTATTAGGCACTATAGTAGGTTTTAGACACATTAATCTTATTTCATCCTCCCAGTAATCATAGGAAACAGATGCTAATATCACCATATTACACGTGGGGAAACTGAAGGCCAGAATGCTGCAGTAACTTGACCAGAGTTACAGAATCTTTAGATGATATGGCAGTTGTATTATTATTTGCAAATATTCACTTTCCTTTCCCCATATTGGAAAATATTTCCCTATCCCATACATGTTGGGCTTGGCCATTTTTTTTTAACATCTTTATTGGAGTATAATTGCTTTACAATGGTGTGTTAGTTGCTTTTATATAACAAAGTGAATCAGCTATACATATACATATATCCCCATGTCTCCTCCCTCTTGCGTCTCCCTCCCACCCTCCCTATCCCACCCCCCTATTTGGACACAAAGCACTGAGCTGATCTCCCTGTGCTATGCGGCTGCTTCCCACTAGCTATCTGTTTTACATTTGGTAGTGTACATATGTCCATGCCACTCTCTCACTTCATCCTAGCTTACCCTTCCCCCACCCCTGTGTCGTCAAGTCCATTCTCTATGTCTGCATCTTTATTCCTGTCTTACCCCTGGGTTCTTCAAAACCATTTTTTTTTTTTAGATTCCATATATATGTGTTAGCATACAGTATTTATTTTTCTCTTTCTGACTTACTTCACTCTGTATGACAGACTCTAGGTCCATCCACCTCACTACAAATAACTTAATTTTGTTTCTTTTTATGGCTGAGTAATATTCCATTGTATGTATGTGCCACATCTTCTTTATCCATTCATCTGTTGCTGGACACTTAGGTTGCTTCCATGTCCTGGCTATTGTAAATAGTGCTGCAATGAACATTGTGGTACGTACATGTCTCTTTTTGAATTACGGTTTTCTCAAGGTATATGCCCAGTGGTGGGATTGCTGGGTCATATGGTAGTTCTATTTTTAGTTTTTTAAGGAACCTCCATACTGTTTTCCATAGTGGCTGTATCAGTTTACATTCTCACCAGCAGTGCAAAAAGGTTCCCTTTTCTCCACACCCTTTCCAGCATTTATTGATTATAGATTTTTTGATGATGGCCATTCTGACCCGTGTGAGGTGATACCTCATTGTAGTTTTGATTTGCATTTCTCTCATGATTAGTGATGTTGAGCATCCTTTCATGTGTTTGTTGGCACTCTGTATATCTTCTTTGGAGAAATGTCTGTTTAGGTCTTCTGCCCATTTTTGGATTGGATTTTTTTTTTTTTTTTGCGGTACGCGGGCCTCTCACTGCTGCGGCCTCTCCCGCCGCGGAGCACAGGCCCCGGACGCACAGGCTCAGCGGCCATGGCTCACGGGCCCAGGCGCCCCGCGGCACGCAGGATCCTCCCGGACTGGGGCACAAACCTGTGCCCCCTGCATCGGCAGGCAGACTCCCAACCACGGTGCCACCAGGGAAGCCCTGTTCTTTTGATATTGAGCTGCATGAGCTGCTTGTATATTTTGGAGATTAATCCTTTGTCAGCTGCTTTGTTTGCAAATATTTTCTCCCATTCTGAGGGTTGTCTTTTCGTCTTGTTTATGGTTTCCTTTGCTGTGCAAAAGCTTTTAAGTTTCATTAGGTCCCATTTGTTTATTTTTGTTTTTATTTCCATTTCTCTAGGAGGTGGGGGGCTTGGCCATTTGACTTGCTTTGGCCAATGGAACATGAACAAACACGACATAAATCATCCAAGAAAAAACATTTAAATGCAATTGCTTGGTTCAATTTGGTTTCTTGCTCCTTTGTCCCCTGTCATGAGGAGTCATGCCACAGTAGCTGCTTTTCTGCTAACACGAATCCTGGAGTATGAAATGGATTTGAACCCTAACCATTGCCTGGAGAAGAGCTGTGACAACTGACCTGCAGCCATTTCCACACAACGTGAGAAAGAAGGAAATGTTTTTGTAAGCCACTGAGACTTGGGGGCTGCATGTCATACACCATGCCCTAGTAAAAGCTACTAAATACATATAGAGCCAGGATCCCTACCCAGGCCTATATACCTCCAAATTTGATGCCCTTTTATCCATCACACATTCCTGTCTATCCACTCCAGTCTGCATTAGCCTCACTGACAGATACTGATTTTTCAGACCCATGCCTTTAAGCCTTCCCCTTTCCAGCACTCAAGACATTTTCTTTTACTGTTTTCCTTAGGTTCAAAATCCTGCTCTCACAGAAGCCCTTCTACCAGCTTCCATCAAATGATGAACCTTCCTAGATCACAAAGAAAAAGAGAGACTGTCATGCATGAACTCCAACTTCTGTCCTATATTCCCAGATTTATTTCTACCATTGTTCGTCCTTCCTCCTTGCGTCTCAGCTCATGGAAAAGCTGTTCCATCTCCTGTCCAAGGCTGATCTCTCCACTGTTCTCTTAATCCTCCTTCAGAATCCCACTCCAGCAATTACCTTCTCTTTTTTGTTTCTTTCATTCATTTTTCTCTCTACATTTTTTTCCCTGTCCACCTACAAATGTGGAAGTTTCCCTCTTTTTCTAAAACAAAACAGAAAACATCTTACCTGATTTTCTCTTCTTCTCAGACTACTTTTCTATTTCTCACCTTCCTTGGACACAAAAATCTTACACAGAATTGACTCCCTCACTAATCTTGCTTGCTTACCACCTCACTTCCTCACCACCTCACTTCCTCACCGTATTTGTTTCCTTGTCACGAGCTCACCAACTTTCAGATTCTGTTCACACTGCTGTGGTGAAACTGCCCATGCAGAGCACATCAACAGCTTCCTGATTGTCAAAGCCAGTGATTTCCTGTCATCCTTTGGTCAACTTGTAGGGTTCACAGATAAAATACAAAATTCCCAGTTATATGCATTATTTGGGGGCACACACACACACATGTATATAAAATTATATATATAATTTATCTGAAATGAACATTTAACTGGGCGTCCTGTATTTTTATTATTAAATCTGAGGACTTTAGCAACTTTCCCCTCTTCTAATCTGATCTCGGTGCAGTTACTTCTTTGGAATCTTCTATAGTCTCAGGACACCATTATATTTCTCTTCCTACCTCTGTAACTCCTCTTTTTCTATCTCCTTGGGAGTTCTTCTGTTTTAATCTGGACTATAAATGTTGGTGTTCCCAGGGTTACATTTCAGCACTCTTCTCGTTCTATGTGTACTTACCCACTCTGTGGTTTCATCTCATTTATGCTGACTTCCAGATATCTACTGCCAATTTCATCATGCCTCACAAGCCCTAAATTGGCACACCTAACAAGTAACTGGATATCTCCACTGGGGTGTCACATTAAAATCTTAACCTCACATTGCCTTAAACCACACTAGCTCCTTGCTGAAGATGGTCCTCCTCCTGTGTTTTCTATCTCAGTTAAAAGCATCATCAAGCTCAGAATTGATTCCCTTTTTTTTTTTTTTCCGGTATGCGGGCCTCTCACTGCTGTGGCCTCTCCCGTCGCGGAGCACAGGCTCCGGACGTGCAGGCTCAGCGGCCATGGCTCATGGGCCCAGCCGCTCTGTGGCATATGGGATCTTCCCGGACTGGGGCACGAACCCGTGTCCCCTGCATCAGCAGGTGGACTCTCAACCACTGCACCACCAGGGAAGCCCATCAATGACTTTCTTTATTCTTTTCCCTTGTCCCTATACTGTGATCACTGTCCTGGCTCAGATTCTCATAATTGCTTATCTGGACAGGTGCAGTGGCTTCTCCCTGCCCATTTTCCTGGTCTTGCAACTCCTCTTGGCCATACTGTGCACTGCATCCAAGCCCATCTACTAATTCCCACTCTCTCCCCTCTCCTACTTAATAATATAAGTGGCTCCTATTATTCATAGGATAAATCCAAACTCCTTAACATGATATTCAAGGATCTTCAAAATAGGATCTCACTCTGTTCTTTCAGCTTTACCTCTTGACACATCTCTTCATGAACCCTACATCGTAGCCACAGTTGATGACTCATTATTCCTTAATCACAAACTGTATTTTGTTTGTCATACTCATGTATTTCCTTTGCAAATATTACAAAAAAATGTTACCATCCTCTCTACACCAACAGTCTGACCCCTCCTTCCCTACATACATACTGTGTTTCACTGGAAAAGTTTTACACACCCTGAAAAGACGAGTTGAAAACAGCTCCCCTGATCTCTTCCAAAAGGAGTTTCCCTGGGATAACGTAGCACATGGTAATTTCTACTTCAGATTTGTCAATGAACAAGTGAGTTTCCTAAGACAGGCTCACATGAATGAATGCATCTTATCGGACTCTTAAACATAAAAGAGAATTTGGTCCTACTAGAGACTACCAGATACTTTATCTTAGTACTTAGGATTATATGGTAATAAAGAGTATATAGTTTAATGTCAACTGTGGGGGTGGTTTGGCTCTGTCCTCTGTCACCTCCAGTTGCTGAGTTGCACTGACTTCTCTGGCTAACTGAGCAAGTGTCCCTTTCATCCCATCTAGCTCCCCTTAAAGCTCTTAATTTGGGCAAAGAGGGCAACAACCCAGGACAGAAAACAGGATTTGCATGATGACAAACGGGTTTCTTTCTTGGGCCAACACCTTCATCAATTAGTAATGCCCTCCTAAAGTGCTAAAACCGCATTCAGATTCTAAAGCCACATCCAGATTTAAAGAGTGGCATGATTAATTAGGTTTGGCTACCATGGACCTGGAAAAATGAGTAGCACTTATCAAATACCCTTGATAATTTTGCCATCTTCTCAAGGATTTTTGAATAACTACCATCCCATTCTATAGTCACCAAATAAGCTTTCATGGTTATACTTTTAATATGAAAATGAGCTTCTTTGCCTAAGATTCTAGTGGTATTTACATGGTATTTTTGTTTATTAGAGGTTATAGCTTTAATTAGAATATTAAATTTAAAGGAAACCCAACTTTTTGAGCATACGGTATTAGGCAAAGGAGCATGAGGTATAGTCTCTGCCTTCAAGGAAATCTGTCTGGATGGGAAGACATGAACCCATTAAAAGTTTTTTTAATTATATGAGCTAAAATAATACAAATAATAATGTAAACTATATCACAGTCACTGCATGGTTAATTGCCAACTGAGTGCTTTGAATTAGAATGATGGAGAGAGCATGAAGACATTAGTTATGGCCTTGATCATTCCTGTCATTAGGAGAAAATGTTGGGTGAGTTTGGGTCCATTCTAGAAAACCTAAGATGTGAAATGCACAGCACATATATGTGAGATGCAGACACACAACCTGTCAGGATTAGTAAGATAATAAGGAGATTTTAGTTACATTACATTACTATTTGCTGGTAGTAATGACTGATCAACACTTTTTTTTCCTCTAAAGAGTTCCTGATTGGTTAGTCATCCTGGTGGACATTAGAAATGTTTTGACCACCCAACATCATGATATTTACCTTAATTTTCATATGGTGATACATATGGGCCTCCCCATCTCTTACTCCAAGGATAAAACTTGCGTCCCAACACCAAGGTGTAAGTCAACTCCATTCCTTAGCCGCAACGATTACTTTGGGATAGGTGTGTGACCCACACCAAACTAGTCAGGCTCCCTTGAAGTTCATTGACGAACTTCACTTGTAAGACCGAAAAGAAAGAGGCATGCACACTTCCGCACCAGGCTTGCACTTGAGAGGTTGCACTTGCTCCAGCTCCCTTTCTTTCACGCAGAGCCTGAAAAGGATGGCACCACACAGAAGCAGAGTCCTGAATCCAGCTATGCCTAAAGCAAGTTCCACCTGTGGTCTTTTCAATTGCATACACCAATCAAGTCCCTTTTCTTGATTACTCTATTGTGAGTTGAGTTTCTGTCATTTATAACCAAGAGTCCTTAGTGTTAAAGTCCTTAGCCTCACTTCAGTACAACATCTTGACTATAACATCTAACATGCTTCACAAAGAACATCTCACACTATCACTTTTTACTTGTTCTTCCTAAACCTGGCCATCCAGTAACATACTCAATTCTTACCACACTTTTCTGAAGTAAAATAGGGTAAGAATTATTGATCCCAGTAGGTAAAAGCATTAACTTTAATCCAAAGAAGCTGAGTTACTGTCGCTCTCAGTGGGAGTCCCCAAATTATAACAAAATCCCTGGACTAGAGCCCAGGTCTTCTGATTCTTAGCTCAGGTTCTTTTGTTAAATCTTCCTCGACGTTTCCCCCACACTTCATTTCTGCACTTGCCAGTTTTGTAGCTTTGTTCTCAGAATTGTGATTCCTAGTTTGAATTTGGTAGAATAGAAGCACCTTCTTGGCTGACAAACATTTTGGAGGTTGTGGTAGGGCCAAGCAGATTTTGTTGATTAGCGATTCTTCACCCAGAAAATTGCCCCTATTATAGGATAATTACAAACCTATCTGATGGGGCTTAATCTGTAATGGTGATTGATGATGATGTTAATGATGGTGGTGGTGGATGATGAGAAGGAGGATACAGTATTGGAATGCGAAATAACTCCAAATGGGTAGCAGGCTCTAAGGAACCAGGATCCAGAGATTGACCACATTTGCAACTAGCAGTGACCAGCAATGACAACGCTTTGCCCTTAGCAGCTTTCAGCCTTGGCAGTCACACTTTGTGCTAAATTAAGATGTTCTCAGGCTGAGTGATGGAGTGTAGCATCACTGGAAATCAGACCCCCAGGTGCTGGAAGCCACTGGAGCCTGGCACATAGGCTGAACCACTTGGCAGTACAATGTTCCCCTCGGGAAGCAAACTGGAAGTGAAATAAATGGACTTGACAGTGTTTGCTATTGCCAAGCATAAAACTGTTTCCCATAAGCAATCACTTGCAAGACAGTAAGAGAATTCTGTCCTCTAGAGAAGGGGTCCCCAGTGAGAAGGTTAGAACCTCCTGGTAGATCTCAGGGTCTTCCCAAGTAGATGCCAGAATGTAGCATCCTTGACCTTCACCTTATTAACATCAAGAGGCGATTCACCTCTAAGCCAGTAGTAACCACCACACACCCCATACCCACCCATCCTCCAAGCTTTGATGTGTCTCCCACAGGGAGCTCAGTTCAACTCCCTCTTCTGGCCCTGTTGAGAATCTTAATTCAAGACCTCTCCATATCATTCAAGTACCCTCCACACCTCTATCCATCCCAAATCTTCATGGAGTAATATTTACTCTTCTAGAAAGCCTGACATCCTATAACTTACAAAGGCAACCTCATTATTTGTAAGTCATTTGACCACAGTCAACTTCAAATTGGCTATGAATACTCATTCATTTATTCATTCCTTTAGCACAAATTTATTCATCATCTACTGTGTGCAGAGCTCCAACAGGTCAGAAATTGAGAGTACAAACTGTGTCAGGTTCACCAGCATAGCACGGTACCTAATCCATGACTTGGCACACAGCAACATTCAACAAACACTTGCCAAATAAATTAACAAAAGGGTTACAAGAAATTTAGCATAAAACCCTGTGCGTCAAGGAGCTTGCAGAAAGTGCCCTGCTGTGTAAAACTGAAGAAAAGGATCACTAAGATCCCTCCCCACTCTAAAATTCTAGAATTCAGGGTTTTAAGTCTTGGTTAGAAGATAGATGAAGATAGATAGAAGAACCTATATATCGAAAGGTTAAATGACAGAATGGGAGATGTCACAAAGCGTTCAATAATAAGGCTCATTTAAGAGATAAGAACTGAAAGTACTGAAAGTGACTAGAGGAGGGAGAGATACCCGTGGCCTGGGGAAGGAAGTAAAAGAAGGATTTGAGGAAGAGATGGGACTTGAATGAGACCTTGAAGCAAAAAAAGCTTCTAAAAGTGATGTAACCGTTCTATTTACTTATCACATATCTTTACATTCATCATTATTTACTGAGCACCTAATATACACCAGGCACTCTCTTTTGGTGCTAGGGGCACTGCAGTGAACAAAATGGACAAACTCCATGCCTTCATAGAACCCCCCTTCTTATGGGGAGGGCAGATAATGTACAAAATAAATATTTAGTGGGCTGGATGGTGCTAAGTGCTATGGAGAAAAATAAAGCAGGGAGCTGGGATGGATGTTTGGAAAAGAATAGAGTGATGATCTTAAATAAAGTGATCAGGAAGGCCTAGCTGAAAACACAGTATTTGAGTGAAGATCTGAAGGAAATGAAGGGGTGAGACTTGCAGATGAAGAGCACTGCCAACAGAGAGAACAGCAAGTGCAAAGGCCCTGGGGTAGAATGTGCCTAGTGTGTATGAAGAGCAGCAAAGAGGCCACTTGGCTGGAGCTGAAAGAGGGAGGGAGAGACTAATCAGAGAGAAGGTCCAAGAGGTAACATAGGCCAGATTAAGAGGGCCTCGTAGGCTATTGTGGAGACGTTTGAACCTCAGGTTGATTGACCTTTGAACCTCAGGTAACTCACGAGCTACTTGTCATCCATTCTCCTTTGCAAAGGAGGGGACTGAGGCTCAAAGAGCTGATGTGACTTACCAAGGATTATACGGAAAACAGTTAGCAGAGCCAGGATTCAAACCCAGGCCTACCTGGCCCCTTCTGCTTCACCTGACCCTACCCTTCCCTCTCTCACTACTGTCCATTCATGCATCTGCACGTGCATGCTCACACACACCACATTCACATACACACACCTGCACACACACGGTCACACACACCACCCACTCCACTTTCAGGCCTCCAACGTGCCAAGCTCTTCCCCACTCACACCTGCCTTCACAGCTGCTGTTCCCTCTGACCAGAATGCCCTTCTCCCTGCTCTCCGTCTGACCAGTGCATCTTTTGCACCTTGGTTCAAATGTAAGGACCTCAGAGAGGCCTTCCCTGACCCTCTGATGTAAACTGCCCCTGCCCCTTACCTTCTCTCTGAAAGCCCATGGTCCTACCTCCCTTTGTAATTGCATATTTATTTGTGGGTTAGTTTAAATTCTTCCCTCCTCCCAGGCTGTGTCTCTACTCATTGCCTAGCCCAGCGCCTGGCTCATAGGAGGTGCTCAACAAACACGTGCTGAATCAATGAAAAGTCCAAAAGGGTAAAGAAGACAAGGTAGGAAGATCCCAGAGAGGTTTCCAGACATCTCTAGGGAAGAGAAACCAGTGGCTGCAGCGAGAGAGATTTGGGGCTGTCTGTGGACCTAGATCCTTCCTCCTTGATTTTGGAATGATACCCTGTAAAGCCCATCTCTGGCTGTTCCACAATCTAATATTTGGGTTGGCCTATTTTCCGTAAGAGCTCACAGGAAAACCTGAACGAATTTTTGGCCAGCCCATACATTCATCACGTGACTCACACCTCCATCCTCCCACCCCCAGCAGCCTCTAGAATGAACGTTATTTGGAGTAATTGCCCAAGTACTTAGAAAATGCTAAGGTTTATTTTTAAATGTGATTAGGACCTGTCTCTTGCTTTCTGGAAAATCACATGAGCTTCTCAGAGATACAAAATACAATCATTAAGCACTCCTAAAACCAACTTTTTTTCATCTTGTCTTTACAACAAGCTTGCTAAGTTGGTTTAGTGCAAATCATAACCATCCCCATGTGACTGATAGAAAAACTGAGACTTAGGGGTGATTAAATGCACCATCTGAGTCCAAATACCTGTTTGGTTGCAGAGCCAAGGGCTGGTGCATTTAAACCATGCAGCAGCTGTGTCCACCTTATCACCCTGCCTCCCACTATAAATTACACATCCCTCTCCCATGCAAATAATTCATATAGTCCCCCAAACAGAAGACACTTCTAGAAAAAAGAGCCACTGCCTTCTTGATTTGGTGTTTTACGTGGTGGCAGGCAACCAGTCGTTCTAACTAGGCCACAGGAAGCCTATTTCTCTTTAAGAACCCATTAGCAAGCTGGCAAAATCTCATCGCATTCCCATGTAAATAAATAAGGATAAATTTCCCCACCTTAGCTTCCCAGGGCTGGACCAAAGCTCTCCCCCTCTGCACATTTTTGATAACCTACTCATTCTGGAGTACCTCACAATTAATGACAGCGTGCACTGGAAGTCAGTAATTCATCATGGAGGGGGAAAAAAGGATGAGATAATTAACATTCTCTGGCAGGCTTTAGAAGGGAAATAGCTTGGTAAGCACAAGGACATTTTCTGGGGCTGTTTCCATCACGAGGGTAGAATAAATAAGCCGGATCCTTTTGCTCTCTGAACCTGAAAGATCATGTCAGGCTGGTTGGCTCCGGGCTTGGTTGAACTGGGTGCAGCCTTTCCACCTATGGTAAAGGAAGCTGACCAGCAAATGCAGCCGCAGGCTGGCAGGGGGTGGGTGGGTTACAGGAAGTCAGCAGAGGGTGTTTCCAAGCTGCTTCTCCTTAAGCTTCTAGCCCACACCCCAAGCTTCCACTTTTCAATTAACTGCTCTCTGATCTCCAATGTTTTTCTTCCCCGATCTCCTTTATCAAGTCTAGTAACCTCACTGAGCCTTCCTTAGTTTGCCCTTATGTAAAAGGGGAAGATAATGCATAGCAAGGAGAGTTAATGAGGATTGAAACATCATCATTATCTTTATCATCATCA
Organism: Lagenorhynchus albirostris; assembly: GCF_949774975.1. Taxonomy (NCBI): domain Eukaryota; kingdom Metazoa; phylum Chordata; class Mammalia; order Artiodactyla; family Delphinidae; genus Lagenorhynchus; species Lagenorhynchus albirostris. The sequence goes on from NC_083097.1 coordinate 135,800,534, forward strand.
TCATCATCATCACTAGCCTTTATGAATCATCTATAATGTGTCAGGTTTTATGATGTGCTAAATGTACTTCATTTGCACTATTACATTTCATGCCTGCTGGGATAAATGGCCACTCTTTAAACCCGAAACGAAATAAGCTAGAAATAGATTTTTTTCAAAATTCTGTGTCACACAGTGGGAAATAAACTAATGAAACACATAACCCCAAGGGAGATGGTGCAGGCAGTTGGAGAGGGTTTGGGTATGTTTATGCATGACAGGGCCATAAATGGGTGCTGGGATATACCTAACCTTTATGGTTGACGTCAGGAGGGAAGTGGTTTCTCTGTCTCTTAAGCAAGATCAAGAGTGGGTACAGCATGACTGTGCCCTCTGGGTGCCCATCCCATGGGACCTCTGTTGGCAGCAGCGTGTCAGTCTGAGTGGACCACGGGTCTGCCCCAGTATGGCAATTCCTATATTTTATGGTGTTATGATTCTTAAGATAAAAATTTTTCTCAGCTATTACTTTGGTTTCTATGCTGATCCACTGACCACTAGCCCAGTCTCTTTGTTCCATCTAAATTCTACTTTCTTGATCTGAGTAGTGAAATTTTGGTGGCAATTCACTATAGCAAGTCAGAAAGGAATTGTCCTAAAATGTTGGAATGCTTTAACTAGCACATGGAAAGTTGTCCCCCATACGATCCTTACTTATACACCTTAACACCTCCACAGCTGTCTTTGCCTCCTTCCCTGATGGAAGGATCATCCTCCTTCAATCTAAGGCTAATCCCTCCGGCACTTTGGATCCCACCCCCAACACGTACCTCCTCAGAGACCTGACTGCATCATAAACTCTCCCTCTGTCCTTCATCTTCAGCCATCCCCCAGCCCCCTAGGTGGCTCCTTCCCGGAAGCAACTAAGCTTATAGCTCTCTCTCATCTTAAAAAATAAAGTCCTCCCTTGATCCCCCATCCTTTTCCAGCTATTATCTTCTCTCTTTCCCCATCAAAGCCAATGATCTAAGGAACTTGTCTCTCCTTATGTCTTTAATTTCTCACCCCCCACTATTTCTCCCTGCAGTCAGACAGGTTTCACTCCTCTTCTGCCTCTTAAACTGCTCACACCATGACTGTATTCTTGATGATCAGATCCAGCAATCTTGCTCTGTGATGATGGACAGGAAGGGTTTCCTTCTTGAAACTCTGCTCTCGATTTCCCATCACTAGATTTTCTCATATTTCTCCAGGTCCTCCTTTTCACTTTCCTTCAAAGATTTCCCCTGAATTGAGCCCTTTCCAGGCTGTCCTAACCTCTCACTTGAGGCTGTCTTACTGGAAGATCTGATGCTATGGTCCAGTCCATTTGCCAGTGACTCGCATCATGTTCAGTTCTGCATCCCAGATGTTTTCTCAACTCCTGTACATCCCCATCTGGATATCCCACAGGCCTCTTGCATTGGTTTCCTATTGCTGCTGTAACAAATTTCCACAAACATAATAGTTTAAAACACACAAGTTTATAATATTACATTTCTAGAGGTCAGAAGCCCAAAATCAGTCTCAGTAGGCTGAAATCAAGGTGTCTGCAGGGCTTTGTCCCTTCTGGAGGATTCAGGGGAGAATCCATTTCCTTACCTTTTTATCTTCTATAGCTGCCTGCATTTCTTGGCTTGTGACTCTGAAACTTCAACTTCTGCTTCTGTGGTCATAGCTCCCCTGACTCTGACCCTCCTGCGTTGCTCTTATAAGGACCCTTGTGATTGCATTGGATTCACCCAGATAATCCAGGATAATCCATCTCAAAATCATTAACTTAGTCACATCTGCAAAATCTCATTTGCCATGTAAAGTAACATAGTCACAGGTTCTGGGAATTAGGATGTGGACATCTTAGGGCAGACATTATTCTGCCTACAACACCAGTCAAACTCAGCATGTCCAACCTCTTTTGAACCGAGATGCCTCTATCTTGGTGATGAACCATCATCTGCCCCACTGGGCCAGCCAGAAACATGGCATCATCCTTGACTCCTCCTTTTCTCTCATCCCCCCATCCAGTTAATGAGCCTGTCCTATTGATTCTTACTATCTCTCAACTAAATTCACTTCTTTCCACCTCTACTACTGATACCTTGGTTTGAGCCATCATTACTTCTAATCTGGATTACTACCACAAGCTCTTCACTGCTACTCTTGTCTCCAATTGTTGTCCAGAGTTTTCTTTTGAAAACACAAACATTAATTCTCCTAAAACTCATAAAGTTCCACTACCAGTACACAATCCAAGCTCCTTAACGTAAGCTCCCGCGTGATCTGGCCTCTGCCTACCTCATCTCCTGATACCCTCCTCTTGCTCTCTTAGCCTTTAACCACATGGAACCACTAGCAATTCCCTAATAAGGCATTTGGACATTTGAACATGCTGGCACATCTCCCCTGCATACCCTTTCCCACCACCCCGAAAGCTTTTCACCTGAAAATTCGTTCTTTAAAACTAGCTCAGTTACCACCTCCTCCAGAAAGTCTTCCTGATGTGATAGACGGCAAAACTGGCCTGAGTTCCTCACTCCTCTCTGTATTCTCACCCTTTACAAGGTGGCTGAATAGCTCCGCCAGTTAAGAGGTAGAATCTACTTCCCCACATTTTGATTCTTAGTATGACAACGTGACTTGCTTTGGCCAATGGCAATGGGGTTTTAACAGTTGTCCCACAAAGAGAAACCTACAAAAGCATTTGCACTTTTTTGTTCTCTGCTTTCACCATGAGTGCCTACCCAGACTAGCCTGTTGGAGGATGAGGTACCTGGAACAGAGCAGAGTTAGAGCAGAGCAGACCCCAGCCAAGGCCATCACTGACCAACCAACAGCCAGTCCATGCCCAAATGTGTGAGAGAGCCCAGCCAAGATCAGCTGGACCAACTAACTGACCTAGAGCTGACCACAGAGATTTGAGTGAACCCATCCTAGACCAGAAGAACCAGCCAGCTAACCCAAAGACTCATGAACTAAATGAATGCTTGTTGAAGCCACTGAGTTTTGGGGTGATTTGTTATACAGAATTATTTTCGTAATAAATAACTAATACACCTGACCTCCAGACTAGGTTAGGTGCCTTTTCTCTGTGTTCCCATGTCAAGCTTGGTGTACCTCTGTCATAGCTCAGCAGGTGTCCTACTATATTGCAGCTGTCTGATTACTGTCTTTCCTACTAACACACACTGTTCATGAGATCAGGGTCTGTGTCTAATTCATCCTCAACTTTGTATCTCAGTGCCTAGCATAGTAGCTGACACACAGAAGACCCTCAATAAATATCTGATAAATAAATTGTAACAGAGCAACTATGGTATTTTTTTTTCATCTCATAATGGTTGAGTTGGCAGTTGCAATTTACAAATGCTTTTGTTTATCATTCAAAATAAATAAGCCCTTCTCCCACCCCCTCACCCCCAAAGAGAAAGAGATCAAGTGTTCAATCTAGATGCAAGGGATAGTTTGTATAACGAGAGGGAAAGGCATGCACAAAGACAGAGGTTGGGGTGAGCCTGCCAGATAAATGTGTTTAACAAGAGCAGAGCTTCGTGAGAATCAGCAGTTAGCACAGCTGGGCTTTACTCCCAACTCAACTGCTTATTAGTGGTTTTATCCTGCAGGAATTAAATCAACCTTTCCGATCCTCAGTTTTCTCATCTTTAAAATGGGGGAAGTAGTACCAACCTTGTGGAGTTGTTGTACAGATGGACATCCCATGATATCAGCCTGGCAAAGAAACAAAGAGGGTGGGAAACGAGGATGTCAGCAACTATTATGACAATCATTTAACACATGGGCTCCCCGGATGCTGACAACCCTGGGGATTTTAAGGATGAATTTTCAGGTAATATGGTGATGGGGTGGTGACAAAAGGAATACAGGGTAGATCCAATCATATGAAGTCTTCGACGCGAGCCCAGGGAAATGATAGATCCCCAGTGTCCTCAACGTCCCATGACGTGATCCTGGTTCAACTCTGGGTTCTAGCCATCTTTCAGTATAAACTTATGAGGAAGCCCCCCCCATAGGCCTCAGTTTCCATATTGGTAAAATGAGGGTGCTCAACAGGATGAGCCCTACTAACTCTTCTACTAAAATAACCCATAGCTGGTCCTGTGGACTGGCTCACTCGATGCCCTCTTCAACCTCACTCTAGTGTGCAAAAATTGGAAAGCTAAAATCTATGCTTTACAGACTCCCTTTTAGCTAGGCTTCAGATGTGGTTTAAGTTCTGCCCATTAGATGTATATGCACAAGACTTTGATCTGGAACTGAATGTAGGAGAGAGGACAGACTAAGAGACATAATTTTGCAAGTGAATGGTAGCAGAGGTAGCATGCTTCTAGGGTCAGTGGCCATAGTGGCAGTTTCTCATTTTGCAGCTCTGTTGGAGGCCCACTTCTGTCCTGTGATTTGCAGAGTTGTCCTCTATTCAGCCCATCCAATAATTGTATGAACTATTTAATAATAATCCCCTAACAACAAAAATAGTAATAAACACTATTGATCTATTTATTAATAAACCTCCTCCTATTACAACTTACTAGAGTGGGTTCTTTTGCCTAGAACTAGGACCTCTAACCAGTATCAAGGAGGGGGAAGGGAAGAAGCAGAAAGAGGAGGGGAGGAGGAAAATAAGCACAAGAGGAGCAGCAATCAAGAAGGCAGCGTATGTATTAAAGAAATCTCTTTATAGATTTCTTAAAAGTATGGTGAACCTCTGGAAAGATGTCCATGGCAAATACTACATTTTTAAAAAATGTGTATAAATATCCAATTTTTGCAAAGAAAAATATATACACATGCATCTGTGTATATGGATAGCAAACATTTTAAAGAACACAAACCAAATGTTAGCAGCTGTGGTTTTTAGATAATAGAATCACAAGAGATTTTAAAAATTACTTTTAATTGTTCTATAATGAGCATGGATAATAATAGATAAGTCTCATTTCCCCTGGATCCCACTCTTATTCTCTAATCTTGGCTAGTAACAAGTTTATCAGATACATTAGTCCTTGCAAATGGATACTAGGCTGAATATATACAATATCTCTGAAAATACTTTTACAGAAAAGAAAACCAAAGCTGATCCAACTTAACTCCTTTTAATGTGTTACCTCTCCCAGGTAACAAATGCCAGTAAAGCGACTAGAAGTACTTGTTTCAGAGTCGGAGTTTAGTTTCTAAATGTTTGGTCATTTAACAGTTGTGTAGCCACAGAAGTTTCTTCTGCGAGCCTCTTTTCTTTCATCTGAAAATTGCGTGTAATAATAGTACCTACCTCCAGGGTTGGTATGAGGATCAAATGAGATACTGCATGTGAAAAGTTTAGAACATTGCCTGGCAAATCATGCTCAATAAATATTAGCTACTATTTTTATTATATTAGCATCCTGCTGTAATAGGATTCTAGTACACATATTTAATTCTGAGAATAATAAGGGCAAGTGTTTTTCTCCTGGGGCACATTAAACCACGCTGATTCTGAGTTCTGCAAGAGTGGAGATGCTGCTCAAATCATCTTTGAATTCTGAGCATCCAGTATAGTGGATGCTAATTTGAATTGATGAGTAGGTAGATGGATAGATGGATGGAAATATGGACGGAGACAGATTGGTGGGAGATAAATAAATGAGTGCATTACTGGTGGGTGGATGTGGGGAGGGAGGACCTTAGGTAACTTAGTATGTCAGATGCCTGATTGGGAAGGCAGGTGGTTGAGTGGTGGAGCAGAAGGGTGGATAAATGATGGAATGGGTGGATGGGTGGATGAGCGAGTGGATGGATGGATGGATGGATGGGAGGAAGAGTCTTCAGTGACTTCGTGTGCGGGGAAGGCCCAGATAGATGGGAAGGCTGGTAGTTGGGCAGGTAACTGGATGGATGATTGACAGATGGACAGACGCACAGAGGGCTGCTTTTCTCCCGCTCCATCAACGTAGCCCATCCGTCCTCAGTCCTGAGTCCTCGAAGCACGCGGACCGACCCTGCCAGGGCGCTCCCGAGGGGTGAGCTTCCTTGACGAGCATCCCGGCTGCCCCGGAGCTCTGAGGACCCGCAGGCCATGGTGCTGTGATCCGCGGGGCAGTGCAGAGAGGCGTGGGCCGGCATCGCCTCCCCCATCCTCTCCAGTGCCCCGCCCACCCGCTCGCCCCACACCCGGCAGCCGGCAGCCGAGCGCCTGGCCCTTGCCTGCTCGTCTGCATTGACGTCTGCGGCGGCGCGGCTCGGGCTCTCTGGGGTCCGCCGTGAGTTATGATGCACATCCAGCGCTGCTGCTAAAAAAAGGGCAGTGACTCACAGCGGAAACTTCCACAAGCGCTGGCGGCGCAGGGGCGGGGATGCAGGCCTGTGGCGGCGCCCGGGGCGCCGGGCTGCGGCCAGGTGTGGCTCGAAAGCAAGGTGGCTAGGACCATGGCACGGGGTCGGGAGGGAGCCCGGGAGTCCCCAGAGCCGGCAGCAACTCCCCTGCCTCAGCCTGGCCGCCCAGCCTGGGTTCTACCACTGCGAGCTCAGAGGCAGCCTTTGTGGCATAAAGAACCCCATGTGGCAGGTGGCAAATGGCAGGTGGCTCACACTCCGTTCTCCTAAGCACTCTCTTGATCTTAATTCACTTAACCCTCAAAACAGCCCTTAAGGGAGGTGACCTGTTTATCTCTCCTTTGCAGATCGGATACTAAGGCCAGAGAGAAAGGAACTTGCTAGATATGACACAGCTGGTACAACCAAGTCTCTCAATATATTCAGTAAAATTGTAATTTGACAGATACTGTGGAACCCCTGCTGCATGCCCAGGCCTGTGCTGGTGGCACTGAGATGGATGAGCTTGGACCCCGCTGCGGGGAGCTCACGGATGCTCTTTCTGTGCCATTTCCACAAGTGTTTACCTGGGGGAACTCAATTCCATCCCTTTCTACTCCACAAACATTTCTGAGCCCTACTCTGTGCAGACCTCAGTGGCAGAGGGGACAGAATGACGGTTACAAAGGTGACTGTGGCAGCCTTAATTCATTCATCTGTTCATCCACCAAGTAGTTATTCAGCACCTACTATGCTCCAGGTGAGCAAGGTAACCCTGACTGGCTCCTGCCCTCATGGAGCTTACACCCCCTGGGGAAGATGGGTGAACAAGGTGGAAGAAGTGCCACATCAAGGGCTAGAGGGACACAACACAGAGAGGGAGCAACCAGCCTAACCCAGGCAATCAAGGGAGCTTTCCTGGTGAAGCAAACTTGATGCCAAGTCTTGGAGGATAATTGGAAGTTAGGCATATGGACAGGAGGTGGGAAGAGAGTTTCAGTAAGAGAGAACAGCGTGTGCCTAAGCCCAGAAATGTGAGAGATCATGCTGGGTTTGAAGAACTGGAAAGCATTCGGTATACCTGCAAAGATGAGAGCAAAGAAGCAAGAGTGTTGAGAAACAGGAAGTAAGAGCCAGGTGGGGAAGGGAAACTTGCTAAGGACTTGGGACTCAGCCAGAGGGCAAAAGAGCTAACAACTCGGCACACAGCCAGCTTCTTTTATGAGGAGCAGATTGATATCATTTCTATTTGTGCCAAAGAGGGCAGAAAAAAAAATGCCATGCTGATGGGAAAGGGATACCATAGAAGGCTACATGGTGGAGGAGGCATTTAGGCTGTGCCTGGTTGATAGACTTTCTGTTGAAAGGGGAAGGGGAGAGAGCAAGAGGAATCATCTTGGAAGCAGGATGGATGACATAGAACCTCATCCAGCTCTTTACAGACCTTCTGGAAAGGCCAGAGAGATAGTCACAGAACCAGGGCTAATGCAGCATGATACTTCTAGGCCTGAATGTGTGTGGGGTCTATGGTGTGGATGAAGTAGCCCACAATGGCACCATGAAAGCAGAAGACACAGCCCTGTTCCTTAAGAGGCTACCATTCGTTGGTGCCAGCAACTAACTAGAAAACAGAATTGCTTAAGTCTTCAACAGTATGTATGGAGCACCTACTATGTGGCAGTTTCTGTGTTAGGCATTAGAAATCCAGTGGAGAACAAAAAAGGACGTGGGCTACCCTCATGGAGACTAATTCTGGAAGAGAAAATATTAATGTAAAAAAAGACCCAAATAGGGGCTTCCCTGGTGGTGCAGTGGTTGAGAGTCTGCCTGCCAATGCAGGGGACACGGGTTCGAGCCCTGGTCCGGGAGGATCCCACATGCCACGGAGCAGCTCGGCCCATGAGCCACAACTACTGAGCCTGCGCGTCTGGAGCCTGTGCTCCGCAACAAAAGAGGCCACGATAGTGAGGCCTGCGCACCGCAATGAGGAGTGGCCCCCACTCGCCACAACTAGAGAAAGCCCTTGCACAGAAATGAAGACCCAATACAGCCCAAAATAAATAAATAAATAAATAAATTTTAAAAAAAGACCCAAATAAATGAATAAGACCCACGAATAGTTATGTGGTGCCATGAAAAGGCAGGAGAGGATTATTCCATTCTGGAGAGCCCAGGCAAGAGTATTAATGGTGTTACAACTGAGCCAGGGTCTGAAAGAGAAACAGGTAACAAGACAGAGAAGGGAGGGAAGGGTGACTGGGATGGAGAATGAGGGGGAGCTTGGGACAAAATGAGGCTGTGGAGCAGCAGGGTCTTATGAACCACCATAACAACTGGGGAGTGTGTCCTAGCAACAGTAGAGGTCGTGAAATGCGTATAACATGGGCGAAATTGTGGGCAACACACCCCAAGTGCTCTGGGTGTGCAGAGAACCAGAGAGGAAACAGAGACACATCACTTACTGACTTCATTCTTTATTCCTCTGACCTCGTTTAACTTTGACAATAACTCTGCCAGTTTCTAATCTCCAGTGTCTTGATGAGAAACCTGAGGTTCAAATAAGTTAAGTGATTTGCCCTCCTCCACAGTTTGCTAAGTCGAAGACCCAAACAACAGTCTCTGTAACCCCTGATCTTTCTAATGGGAATGAGATTAGTCTCCCAGAAGACGGGGCCAGAAGTTAGTATAAAGTAGGACTTGGATAGCCAGAAGGGACGTGAAAAGGCTTTCCCCGTAAGGGCAAGTCATCAGCTGTATAGAGATGAAACAAAGAATGGCCTGAAAGAGAAGCAATGCAGGAACTGCCTGCATAGAACATAATGCAGAAAAAAAGACTGGAAGGAAAAGTACAAAGAGTTTGCTCTCAGAAGCTTATCTCTAAGGGTTATGGGTAATTTTTATTGTTTAATTTTTGCTTGACTGTGTTTTCTTAATTTTCCATGATGAAAATTTGTTTCTTGCATAAATAGGGGAAGTACCAGCAGTTTTATTTTCAGGGGATCATATAAGCTTTTTCAGTTCTCATAGGCAGCATCTACATCGTATTTATTATTTTTTATTGTCCTATGGAGCCCAGCACAATGCCGGGCACATAGTAGGTGCTCAATAAAATAAGGTAGTAGGTGCTCAATAAAATAAGTTAAATGATAAAATAATTTGAGATAGGATTAAGGATGATAGAAGGCCAAGTCTGGCACTTTATTTCTGAAACAAATTTCTGGTCCTCATGTCAAAAATCAATCAGCCTTGAAACAAACTGTTGAAACTCTTAATTCACCTGTAGTCACCATCATAGCACAGAATGACCATAATAACCTCAGTGTATGCTAGTCACAGCCAACAAATGCCTCAGCAAGTTTTAATTGAGCTTTTTCAGTGTGCTCAGCCCCACATAGGGTCTATTAGGGAATAGATAACAAGATCAGTATAAACCGGGGCACCTTGCCAGAGCAAATATTGTGGTGTTAAATGATTTGGCTGCATCCAAGCAGGCGAGACCTGAGAACACTCGCTCACAAGGCTGTCTCTCCTAACCAAATGGCACCACATACTATGATGTTATAATATTAGGTTCTTAATCATGGAAACACTGGCATCTGTTTCGGCGGAAGCTCCCTCCCAGATGGTGCGTCCCACTGTTTTTGTCGTCAGGAACAGCGTGATGTTTCTTAAATGGCTTTAAGCTTCCAAGTCATCTTCCACACAATGGCAGCCTGTTAATTAAGTGGCCCCTTTGTGATTGCATTTGATAAATATGAGATGAGAAGGATTTATTGAGATGTTAGAAAAAAGGAAGGCAAAGCAACAGGGAGGAGCTCATGTAGGCAGAAAGGCCTTTGTGTGGGTGTCTTCCAGTGGGCTTCAAGGGAATTAGGGACGGCTTAGGATACACAGAAGGGAGAAGGCTGGGATTCACAGACAAAGCTGCCACCTCTACCCATTAGATGTCCAGCCAGATGCAAATGGTGTGTGAGTTATATCATGGCAACCATGCTTAGCCCAGCTCTTTGCATTGAGGCAGGCAGGGAGGTGGAAGCTTTCCAGATCTTTCTCAGAGTTGAGTGACTCCAGCCGCTCGCCGATGTGCAGTTGTCATTCACGCTGCCAGGCGCTGTTTTGACTCCAGTTGTCAAGATTCAAGAAGTGCAGCTCCAAAAATGGTATCTGCTCTGGAAGCAGCATTCTGTGTTCTTGGAGCAGCAGATGACTGGTGACAACATACAATTAAATATAAATGCTCAGCCCAAGAACTCAACTTGGAGGGTTGGTGAAGTTTCAGGTCTGACTTGTTAAACTTAGCTTTTTCCAAAGACTGGGCAATGTTCTCCAAAAACAGCACTCCAGGGAATCAGGCCTAAAGATAAGTGGAGGCTTCAGTTGAATATAGAGCTCTGTCAGCCAGCCTCCTGCCTTCAGGCAGAAATACATCAGCTGCAGGCCAGAGAAAAGATTCTGTGATACCTAATGACTTCCTTGTCTTGCCTACTGGTTCAATCTTAGTTCAGCTGTTCATGCAAGGAATATCTATGAGGTATCTTCTAGGAGGAAGACATATATCTGGGATGTAGTGACTGGACTGCTGTGCTCCTGCCCTTAGGAGCTTTACAGTCAGGCAAGCTCATGATTCTGTGAGCACTTGAGGGCAGAGGCTTTGGCCTTTATACTCCCAACACCTAGCCCAGTTCTTGCTGCGTAGTAGGTGCTTAATAAATGCTTGCTGAATGACTGCATGAATGAGTCCTACTTCCCACCCCCTCCTGTAGTTAGTATTGTTCTATATCTTTCTTAACTTTCTCCTCCTGCACTCATTAGTACTTACTTTTCTGGCTTTGGTGGCTATAGAGAACAGCTGTTTCTTCACTGCTGCACTCTAATACTTTGAAATTGTTAGTTATTCACCTTTCGGCCATCACTCTTCCAGTTCCTTCTGGTCTTACCCTGGTGTCAGCATCTGCTCTTGGTCACCTGTACTAAGAAAAATAATTTGTTTTGGCATCTAGTGATCCTTTACAGCTTGCAAAGGTTTTCACTTGTTAATGTAAAGTACAGTTTCAAGGACTGTGGGAGAACCCCTAACAAGCCCCAGTATCACCCAGGCTGCACCCACCCAAATACTGCCTCTAACCCCAACTCCCTCAACCTTAAAGTCCAGCATCAGCAAACTTAAAGCTTTCATTCCACGTTAAAATAAGATTTAGAAAAAAAATAATAAGATTTAGAGACTACCTCCCCTAAAACAGGCATCACATTGATAATCACATTTTTTAACATGGTAGTGTAAATTATACCAGATCCTATGCTGAAGGTGGATTATAACACAGAGGAAAGAAAGCTGGAAAAGCACAGGAAAGTCCAGATAATTGGCTCCATCCAGACCTGCCCAGCCACAAATCTCTGAACCATAGTAGAGCGGTTCATCAGTTACTAACATCTTTTTATTATTGCTATTATTATAACAACTACTACTGCTGTTACCATTAGTGTGCTTCTACTATCTAAACATGAGCCTGGCAAATTTCAGCTTCCTTTGTGACATGTAAGCTCAAGTGTCAATTACGTTTTCACAGCTATTCATAAGGAGGCTGATCCTTTTGTTTTTACTAAGTGTCAACAGATGTTCTGTTAAAATATTCACAAACTCTCAAAGGGAAAGGTTTTGATGGTTAGTTAACTTAAACAGAACTGGAACTAAGAGGAAAGGATTTCTTTGGGGGTAATAAGCACAAGATAGAGTCGTGGTCTAATAGAGACACGTGTCTTTGTCTCTTAACCAGTTTCTTCTCCTTCCCATGGAGGGGAGACCCTCAGTTCAGTGGCTGATTTTGGAGGACTTTGTAAAAAGTGGTTAAGCTCGTTGTTACATGTTCCAGTGATGAGCCAGTAGCATCCTTGACTCTGAGCACTTCCCTCCCTGTACAGGGAGGTTACCCTACTTGTTCTTCACCATGGCAGCCACCACTGTACCCCAGGGTGGCTGTCTCCATTTCACATGGCTCCCCTGTAGAAGAAAGCTGATAAGAGGCTTTCTCAATGGTCAGGTGCTCCTTTCTCCTATCCATTACCCAGTCTATTTCCCTGGCTTCTGATCTCCTACCTTCCGAATTCCATATATTTCTTGACTCCTCGTCCGTGGTCTGCTTGGATTTCTCTCCTCCAGATGTTCCTTCAATACATACTGCCCTTTTGCCTGATTCCCCCTAGCTTCCTACCTAGTCTCTGTAAGCCATCATGACCCTGCCTCCCCCCACAGAAGAAATACAGAGGATATAGAGCCATACCTTTCCCAACACCCCCTGGAAATGACAGAACTTAGCAGTCTGGCTGAAAATTGCTGGACAAGAAATGGGTCACAACTTGCTGCAAGCAGGGCCTTGCTCATTCTTGTTATCCAGTCCATGGCCTAAGCTCTTCCTCACATGATCCCAGCTACACTCTGATGCTTCTTTTTTATCCTGACCGGCCTTCCTGGTAAGATGGAAGACACTGAAAATGGCAAATCCATAGAAGTGGAGTTTCAACTTCTCCCCTCAGCTTTGCTCACAGGGACACAATTTCCTCCAGAAGCATGAAAGAGAATGTTATTTTTTTTTTTAATAGACGTTGTTTTTTAGAGCAGTTTTTGGTTCACAGCGAAGTTGAACAGAAACACAGGGTTTCCGAATACCCCCATCCCCCCAAATGCCCATCCTCTCCCACTATCAACATCCTGCACCAGAGTGAACAGTTGCTACAGTTGATGAACCTGCATGAATACATCCTTATCATCAAAGTCTGTAGTTTACGTTAGGGCTCGTTCTTGGTGGTGTATATTCTGTGGGTTTTGACAAATGTATACTGACATGTACCCACCATTACAGTATCATGCAGAAGAGTTTCACTGCCCTAAATATTCTCTGTGCTCCACCTGTTCATCCCTCCATCCCCTGTGACCCCTGGCAACTACTTATCCTTTCACTGTCTCCATAGTTTTGCCTTTTCCACAATATCATATAATGGGAATCATACAGTATGTAGCCTTTTCTGATTGGCGTCTTTCACTTAGTAACATGCATTTAAGTTTCTCCATGTCTTTTCATGGCTGGATAGCTCATTTCTTTTTGGCACTGAGTAATATTCCATTGTCTGGGTGTATCACAGTTTATTGATCCGTTCACCTGGTGAAGGACATCTTGATTGTTTCCACGTTTTGGCAAGTATGAATAAAGTTGCTATAAACATTCATGGGGAATGTTGTTTTTAATTATATTTCTAATCAATGATGACTTCCAGATGAGCAAGGATGAGTTCCAACAAACATATGTGGCTCAGTAAGTAGGATACGTAGTCAACCCAAAGCCTCCCAAACACCTGTCCCCAAATTGTCTGTAGATAAATCTCTCAAGGAGTTTATAGAAGGCATAGATTTTTGAGCCCCACTCCCAAAGACTGATTCAGTAGGACTAGGAAATCACCAGGTAGAAGGAACATAGGCTTAACCTCCAAAAGGAAAGAGGCAATGGAAAGTTAATATCTCATTTGTACCAGAGAGAACTATGTACAGTGAGGAGTTTGGCGACTAATAACCACAACTCATCGGATGGAGACATTGTGTTCTTCTCTGAGCCTCTTGGGGAAATGACATGGTGGCTAAAAGAATTGTTGATATGTACTATCCTCTCCCATTAAAAGGAGCTAAAAAAGCCCTGGGCACCAAGATGTGAACTATTTCCTTCAGGGTAGAGTGGAGCCACTAAAAATAGCCTTGGAAAATAAGGAGTTGTAGAGGTTCAACAAGGAAAACAAATCAAATAAATTTGGCACCAAGAAAGAAAGGAGGAGAAGGAGACGAACTCTCACAAGAAATAAGGAGAAAGAGGTTATTAGCTTGGGTACCTAAAAACAGGTACATTTTTCCCACACACAGAGCTGCTGGCTGGCATTCCTACAGCGTAAATCAGTCCCTCCAGAGCAGAGGAAGATGAGTCAGAGGATCAGCCAGGATAAGCTAGGTTATGCCAGGGTAACAAACAACCACTCAAATCTCAGAGGCTTCAAAGCACAATGGTTTGTTTCTCATTCCTGTTGTCTGTCCAGTGTGGGTTTAGTAGGGGCTCTGCTCCTTGTAAACACTCAGGGACCCAGGCTGATAAAGGCTTCATCTCCCCGAGTGCTTCCAGGATCACTACAGGGGTCAGGGGTTGCTGCACTGTTGGGCACTGACAACTGAATGCACCAGCCTGGAAATGATGCTTAGCACCTTCACTTGCGTTTCATTGGCCAGTGCAAGTCACATGGCCCTGCTTGTGTTGAAGTGGGATAAGGAAGTGAAGATATACCATGTGTCCAGGAGGAAGAGAATGAGAAAAGGTGTAAACAACTCTGCCAACTACTGTAGTCAGATAAAGGAGCTGAGGGAGGGCGGATGGGGACAGTGGAGGGAAGTCTCCTTGGAGCCACCAATTTGCAATTTGATTTTCATCTCTGTCTTTACTAATCAAGAGGAGCAGCCTTATCCAATGTCCCTGAGTGTGTCCTGAGCCTCACTTCCTGCCTGCAAGAAAAAGGACAGTGTAGTAGTGAACAGCCTGGGCCCTGGAGTCAGGCCAACCCGCATTCATGTCTGGAACCTACCAGCTGTGTGACCTTGGGCAAGTTATTAATCTCTCTGGACCTCACTTTCCTTAGCTGTATAAGGTGGATGACCATAGCACCTACCTTATGGGGTTATTGTGAGGATTAAATGAGATCATACAAAAAAAGAGTTTTAGGCCAGAGCTGCTTAAACTAGGCTGTGCCAGCAAACTACTCAGGGAGCTTGTTAGCATGTATTTGTGATTCAAAGGTCTTGGATGAGGCCTGAGATCTTGCATTTCCAACAAGCTCCCAATGATGCCTATATTGCTGGTTCATGGACCATCCCTTAGTAGCAAGGATTTTAGATCAGTGTCCAGACATGGTAGATTATTCTTAAAACTGGATTGAGAGATTGCAAAGGTTCTACTGCCCCTGCCCTCAATGAATGGAAATTACAGCTGCTTGTTGGTGGAAGTGTCTGTGTCTAATGCTTCCATAGACAAATGTTCTATGTGGAGGTTGATGAGCAGGTGCTAGAATTGGGAGGCCTGGGTTGGTATCCAAGTTCTGCTCCTCAGCAGCTCTGTGGTTTGGGCGAGTTATGGAAACTCTCTGAACATCTGTATCTAATCTATAAAATGAGCATAATAATACAGATCCACCATTTGTCATCTGTGATTCCACAATCCAAAGAGCTCTGAAACTGTAAGTTTCTTCACTGTTTGGCACACTGTGACCTGGCAGGAAAAGCTGACATATATTGACATGAGGCTGTTTACAGCTTTTATTTTATGCCTCTTATGACTATTTCTGTGTTTCATCACAGAAATATGAATGGGTTTGATAATTAAACACTGCTGCAGACGCTGCTGGGCTTAGAATAACATATGGCAGGTGTACCATTTAGCTTTCTAACAACTAAAAAACTGATTTCGGAAACACACCTGGCCTCAAAATTTTAGAGCAGACACTACGGACCTGAAGGGAAGGAAAAAGCGCTTGTAAGACACTGAGCACCATACCTAACACAAAGTAAGTGCTCAACAGACAGGAGTTATTACTGAAGTTATTGTTCATCCCGGTGCTTCCCTCGGACAGAGGGGTAGGGAATTCAGGAGGCAGGGTCTGTGGGTCCCCTGAAGATACATAGGACAGGATCAAGTTTGTCCCTGTGTTTTTAGCCCTTTGATTTGTCTTCTGTTTTCTCCTGAAAAATAAAAAAATGCATGGAAATGAATGTATACCATGAGGGTGCAGACAGCAAGGTGGAACAAAAGCAAGACTCAGGCAGGTGGAAAGGGTTCTCCCCTGTGCCCACAGAAGCAGCTGGCAGGAATGCAGCTTCATAGGCAGCCAAGGACAGTTGCTTTCCTTGAGGCCTCTTTGAATATACTGTTGAAGAGTGTCACTTGAGCAAAAGACTCCAGTCCTTACCCTGCCATTCACCTGCTGGGGGCACTTGGGATGCCTTCATCTTCACAGGTCTCAGCTTTCTTATGTGACAACCGGACAATAATGCAATCCCGGCTCCAACTGCCGTATTGCAGGGGCCACGTTAAAAGCGGTCCCAGTGTTCACTGCAGCACTATTTACAATAGCCAGGACATGGAAGCAACCTAAATGCCCATCAACAGAGGAATGGATAAAGAAGATATGGTACATATATACAATGGAATATTACTCAGCCATGAAAAGGAATGAAATTGGGTCATTTGTAGAGACGTAGATGGACCTAGAGACTGTCATACAGAGTGAAGTAAGTCAGAAAGAGAAAAACAAATATTGTATACTAACATGTGTATGTGGAATGTAAAAAAATGGTATAGAACAGGGGTCCCCAACCCCCGGGCTGCACAACAGGAGGTGAGTGGTGGACAAGCAAGCAAAGCTTCACCTGGCACTCCCCATGGCTCGTGTTACTGCCTGAACCACCCCCTCTATCACTCGCAGTACCATCTGCACCATCTCCCCCCCACCCCTCCATCCATGGAAAAATTGTCTTCCATGAAACTGGTCCCTGGTGCCAAAAAGTGTGGGGACTGCTGGTGTAGATGATCTTATTTGCAAAGCAGAAATAGAGACACAGATGTAGAGAACAAACGTATGGATACCAAGGGGGAAGGGAGGGGTGGGTTTAATTGGGAGATGGGGATTGATATATATATACACTTTTGATACTATGTATAAAATAGATAACTAATGAGAACCTACTGTATATCACAGGAAACTCTACTTAATGCTCTGCAGTGACCTAAATGGGAAAGAAATCCAAAAAAGGGGGGGTACTTGTATACGTATAGCTGATTCACTTTGCTGTACAGTAGAAACTAACACAACATTGTAAAGCAACCATACTCAAATGGAAAAAAAAAAAGCGGTCACAGATGTGAATGCATTTTGAAAGGGAAAATCCGTGTTCGCAGGTTGAGTATAATTATTCATTTGACTACAAGCAGGAGATGGTGAGAGGACTGACATCACACAGGGAACTCTGGTTAGCACATTCTTTAATCGCACTTCGGCTGTCGACTCTAATGGCATTGTTATTTGCACTTGTCTCCCTCACCTTCGTCACAGCCATTTGCGCTTGTCAATTGAGGCCAGCGTGATTGAGTTTTCACAAGTTTAACTGCCCCACCATTGCTTATAGACAACCGAAATCAAGGCTTATAGACAACCAAAATCAAGGCTTTGGGATACTGTTGTTTGGACTAACACATGACAATTATTTGAAAGAAAACAAGTATAAACAGGACATAGGTTTGAGATTTGTCCTTACCACTTCTGTCTTTAGCTGTGTCTGCAGACTTTTTGGCTAATGACTTCCTCACCATCCTCACGTTCCATGTTAAGAGCACTGGCTTTGGGGTCAGACAGACCAGAGTGAGACCCAGTCCACTGCCTTGCTGTGTGTGGTTTGGCAACTCGCTGAACTGTCCGAGCCTCAGTGTCCCCGTGTTCAGTATTCCTAGCTCTAGGAATAATTAGAGCTAGCTGGCATGTGTTTTTGTAAGGTTTAGGTATATAGATAGGATGTTAAATTTAAATTCCTCCTGTTGTCTCTAAAATTCAGTTATATCTCCCACACAGAATACAATAAACGGTAAGTACTCCCATATGCTAAACAGGGGTGCTAGTTCCCTGGGGCAGATTTAATTTAAAAAATAGGAGAGCAGAACCATTTCAGCAAAATAACCCCATGAACCAGCAATGGTAAAGAAGATTGGAGGTTCAAAGGGTGTTGGAAGAGTCTAGAAAGGGATTTTGTTGGCTGTCCCCTCCCCAGCTCAGGAGTGTCCCTTCAAAACCCAAATGTGTTGGAGGTGGGAGTGCAAACAAGAGAAACATTCACAGAGATTGGGGATGCCTAGAAGAAGCTGAGGCAGGCACTTACACCTGGCCGCATCTTCACAAAGGGTGCAGGATCACAGGATCCAGTGCTGTTTTGGGGCTAGGGCCAAGAACAGTGGGAGGACTCCTGGGATAGCATGGCATGCTTTTGGTGACATTCGTGACCACAGAGGCTGGTCTACAAAAGACAGGAGGTTGGGTGGTGATACAAACCACACTGGGGCCAGGAGATAGGACTTGGTAGACAACAGCCTACCCGTTGCTAAGGCAAGAATGCATGAGTTTCCCATGGGCCAAGGGGATGCTGCAGAAGCCAGCAGAGCCTGAGCCCTCATGATGGGCCCCCAGCAATAAGATGCTCTAGCACAGACAACCAGAACAGGAGCTAAGAATGTCACAAGAGGTCAGCCTGAGTGTACAACCAGAGCCTCTGAGAATCTCCAAGTGTGCCCATGAGGCCACCAAGCAGGCACCTGCCAGAGAGGGCGCTGATGACTGATTCCAGCAGCCCTGTAAGAGGGTCCTTTTTCCCTTAATCCCCTCCTCTACCCTGACTCTGAAAAAGCCAGCCAGTCACAGGGACAGGAAAGAAAGTTAAGTGATAAAAGAGATTACAGTCCCCCACAAAATCCCCACTGCAGGTCCCTGTAGTTAGAGTTGGAGAGGTTGGCGGTGGGGGGGGGGGAGTAGGTGGAGTCTGAATGAGATGGGATATTGAAGTTCTGATCTCACCTCAAGGGGACCATTTAATACCTGAATTGAGTGTGAACAAACAAAACAGAACTTGTTTTCATAACTTAAACTGATGAGAAAGCAGCAGATGGAACTGTCCAAGATGTCATCAAGGGGCTGGGTGGGAGTCTGCGGAGCACTGGGGATGCAGCACTTGGAAGGCAAAAGACATCCACTGCTTGGTTGTACCTCCCTTGAGTTCAGCCCACTCAATAAATTGGGTATGTATGTCAAGTGCTTAACTGAGGCACTGCAGCCTGGCTCAGCTGTTAGATGACAGTGATTACTACTATTATCTTTATCTTAACATTCATTGCAAACTGATTTAGACCTTTTAGTCAATGTACAGAAACCCAGTATGCCTAGTAAGTGAGAGGAAGGAGAGATTTCTTATTCTGCTTTTAAAAATTTTGGAAGCTCCTGCCTTCACCGGCAAATTCAGAACTACCTGCAGAATCAGGTTGCCGTGCAGTCTGTCGATGTATTGTAACTGAGAGCTGCAAAGGCCCTTCTCACACCTCAGAACATCATGGCGATGTTGTATCTGTCACCAGCTTCAGCCACAGAGTGGGAGCGAGAGGTTACTGATGTGACTGGTTATCTTCCCAACTCCTGGTTAAGGTGTAATGAAAGTCGGACACTGTGGGCTTCCCATCAGAACAGAGTCCCCAGCATGAGCCTTCCTCTTATTGTCCCTCATCAAAACCTTGCTGTCCTAGTGCTCATTTCCTTCTGGCCCTGCTCTCTGCTTTCCTAGCATGTCTGATAAACCAAGCAGTTTGTTGACAGAGCTTCAAGAGGCCAAGGGCCGTGAATCCTTGTTCTGCTGTTTACTATCTGGGATCCCTGGGCAATTTTCTTCCTTTCACCTGGCTTCTGCATTTCCATCTGTAAAACGGGAATTGTAGTGCCTGCCCTGTTTATCTCACAGGGCTACTCTGGGGTTCAGTTGCAATTGTGGATGTGAGAGGGCTTGGAAAACTTTAAAGCACCATATAAATGACATTGAGAGATGCTCAGGAGTGTAATGTCCTCATTAAGTCCAGATAACACTCTGCATGTGAATAGGCTGGACCCCAGTGGACTTCAGAGGTGGGAAATCTAGCAATGTGTTAGGGTCAGTATGAAAAGCGTATTTGACAAACCTCAATCTGTCCCACGCACTAATTTAAGATCCAGTGGTGTTTCTGATACTAAAATCCCCCTAGACTCAGTGTTTATCTGGCCCACTCCAGGATCTGCCCAAAATTTGCTGTTAAAAAAGAAAATAAAATTACTATCAAAATATGAGGCTTCTTTGGAACGTTTTCCTTCTTTCCTGTACACATTGCCTGGGCTGGGCACTCAGTGCCTCTACAACAGTCAACACTGTGGCTCAGCCTAGCCCTCCTCCTACATAAGGGATTGCAATTTATTTGACGCCCCAGTGCAGGTCCCCTCGCTTACAGATCTGGTCAGACTCACCTGTGCAGCACACTGGCCCAGAATTTTCTGAGAAGAAGCCTTTGTCCTCAGTGCTGACAAGCAACATGAACTCTCTCAAACCAAGAAAAACATTGCCATAGGCCCCCTAACGTCCAAGTCCAGAGTGGCTCCAGTCTGAATCGAGCAATTAAATCTGCGTCTGCCCCTACCCAAAACCTCAAAAATGTTAACATCTTGCACGTGTCAAGAGGGTTATTTATAAAACTATTTGCTTGTCAACCCCAGGAGGACATTCTGTACTTTTTTGCTGGAATACTGTATATTTATGACCCGTGGCTTGAAAACTAACTTTGGCAGGAATATTTATCTGCGAAAAATTCTATCAGCCCCCCATGCAGCACAGCCTGCATTCAGTCGCCGTCGTGCAGTGGCTGGGCAGGGTTCTGGTGGAGAGCTAGTCCATGGCTTGCTGCAGTAGAAAATGAATTCCAGATGTGTGCTTCTTCAGGGGAAGGATTTCAGTTTTAGATATTTTAGATCAGAGGCTTGTTTTCTTTCTATCTCTTGCGTTTTTTACTCTAGTGAATAATTAGTCTTGAACATTAAGAACATGCAGTCTGTTTGTTGCCTCCTGCACTAGATGCTTTAGCGCCCTCCCCCGACCCTGCAAAAGTCTCCCAGTTTGGAGAGCTAGCCTTCTGATCTCCCAGTTTAGATCTGGTTATCTGTTAGATCTGGTTATCTGTTCCTAGTGTGTGACACACGGAGAGCCATTTGGTTGGAGAAGAGAGGGCTTGGCATGATGTGGGGTAGACTCTAATCCGGGACAGTAAATTACCTGCGAGAGACTTTTGACAGCATTCTTTCCCAAGGACTGCCTTTCCCGTGGTCAGCTTCATCAGCCATAGGGTCTTCTGCTGACAGGGATGCTGAGCCCATCCAACATCACAGCAGATTTCTTGCTCTCTCTTGAGCAGTGAACTTATAGTTCATTATTCTGCTCTCTTCAAGATTGAAGGACCCAAAGTGGGAGTGGTCTGTAAGTGTGTGTGTGTTGTGCAGTGACAGATAAAAGAACTTGTATCTGAGGACCTAGAGAGACCCGAAGGAACAGAAAAATCTGTGCACACAGAGGGTGACATGTGCAATTGATCCTCATGCAGTCTCTGCAATGTTTTCCGTAGCTGTAATGCCCATATTTTTATTCTTAAAAGCCTTTGAACCTTGATTAAGGGCTTATTCCTAAAAGTCTTGAGCTGTAATGTTATACACACCTGGTAGGTATACTTAGAGATACAGTGAAATCCCTTTAGCTAATTTCCTTACCACACTGCATAATAGTAATACTAAGTTATTATCATATTACCATTTATCAAGTATTTGGCATTTAGCACACTCTATTTCCAATTCTTAGAAATGGCAAAGATTTTATCACCCTTATTTTACAGGTAAAAAAAGCTGAGCCACGGAGAGGTTAAGTAGTTTTCCAAAAGACACATGACTGATTATAAGTGGAACTGGTGTTTGAACCCAGAATGTGTTGGCTCTGTGATGGGAGAGAAGCGAAAAGAGATAAGAAGTTGGAGGAAGAGGGGAGGAGGGGGAGTTGAAGCATAAAACAAAACCATCAACCCTTGGGAGTTGGGTGTTGTTGACCCCAGCTATCCTTCCAGCCTCAGTTGACCTCCGTGAGTGAGGCACACTGTCCTTGTGTGGAGGGCCCCAGTGTATACATCCAGGGGGCTCAGGGATGGGAGGTCTCCGTGGGAGAGGACTTGGGTCATCCTTGGGCCTTTTGGCAATGGAAACATCTGCAGATCCAGCAGGGGGTTACTCAGGGCCAACTCAGGAATTTAAAATCCCTGCAAGCTTCTGGGGCTGGTCACTGGGATTCACACTCCCCCAGGCATCTCTCAGGGCACAGAATCAAGCTGTCTCTCTACTCGTTCCTCCCTTGCCCTGGGCTTAGCCCAACCCACCCACAGTTGGCACCTTGCCAGAAGGGAGCAATGCCTTCTGGGGGAGCCAGGTCCTCAGGCCACAGTCCAGGCTCGGGAGGCGGTGGGAGGCCCCCCAGGGGTGTGAAGGCAGCCCAGGGTGTAAGTCCCAGGCCTGGGCATGGGCACAGAGCCAGCGAGCTCACTTAGAGAGCAGTGGACAGGGAGGGCCAGCTGCTTGAGGAAAGACCTCAGGCAGCCTCCAGACCTTGGCAGGGAGGAGGCTGTGCCTAGAGGCTTCATCCAAACACAGTTCGTTTCATGGAGTCACCAAATTTCCGAGTCTCCACATCCTTATGAGACCATGTGATTGTGTCACAAAAGCCCCATCCAGAAAGCTAAGCCCCAGGCCAGATCTACTCCTCATTCTGCCGATGTGTGAATTTAAACATATCTCTTGACACCTGAAAAATGGAAAGAACACTGTATAATCTAATAAAGATCAGAATATAGAAGTCACGTAAGATAGAAGTCACGTATTTGAGCTGTTAATTCAGACAGTCTCATTCACTTCTTGGGTATGTGACTTTGGATGAGTTACTTAATCTTAGTTTCCTAGTCCGCAAAATGGAAATAATGAAATGCATACTCTATAGAAGAGTTGTGAGGATAAATGAGAACATGTATATAAACAGATTTGGCCCCTGGCACTTCAGTGCTCAATAACTGTGAGCATTTAAAAAAAAGTACTATTAATTTAACTTCCTGGAAACAAAATAAAACCACAGGAATGGTAATGTTCTTGGGACACTGTATATTACTGTGAGGAATTATGAGTCCCTATATACAAGGAGGTAAATGAAATTCAGAAATGTTACCAGATTTGGCCAAGCTGCATAGCCAGGCATCACTGGTTTGGGAAATGAACTCACATCAGAGATTATAAGAAAATGGCTCCCCAGCTGACCTTACTAAAGGAAAGTTTATTTGCTGGGGAGGGAGGAGGGCAGGTGGAAGAGGTCAGGAAAGGGAGGGATGCTCTCGATGAGGCCATTCCATGACCGTGTAGGTGTAGTTAGAGCTTACAGGAGGATGAGGCCTCCAGAATGTACCTTTGCCAGGCACCCAATAGCCCACCCTTGCACAAGGCCACCGCCTAAGGGAAGAAGGACTGCTACAAATTGGGAGGAATTAGTTTTCCAGATTTGGACTGTATCCCAGCCAGTGGAGGCTAGTGGGAAAAGCAACTGCACTGAAGGCAGAGAATCCTAAATTCAAATCCTCTCTTAGCCACTTCCTCACTGACCTTGGACAGCTTAACCTCTTCAAACCTCTGTTTCCCCAGGCTTTAAAGTTGTAGATAATAAATGCCTGTGTCTCTGGTTTTCTGTAAGGATTAAAAGAAGTCAGTAGTAGGTGCCTTCCTTCTCCTCCCGATTCACCTCAGTGACATAGGCTAGTGGACAGATCTTGGCAAATAAGAGAGCTCTCCCCCATTGTTAATGGCCTGATGGCTGAGTACTAGATGCCGGGAGACACGGGGTCAACTTCAGTCCCCGTGAAGATGGCAGAGTGAACAGAGGCAGGAAGCCCTGCCCCCTCAACATTAGAAATACCAAGCTAAATATTATTTTTAATTTTTCACAAAATGTATTGGCTGAAAATCAGGAAAGAAAATCTCTCCAGTTGCCAGGAATGAAGAGAGAAGACGAAATTCTTTAGATGTAGCATGTCTCACAAGGGGAGGGGAATTGCAGGCTTGGGTCTGCCTGAGGAACTGTGGAAGCTGTGGCTGCCCAGAACAACGATGTCAGGACTGTATAAAATCCTCAGTCCACAGAGGGTCATTTTATCTGGCATGCTACTCTGACAGAAGCAGGAAAGTAGACTGTAGAGGATTAACCCTGAAATAGCCAGAAAATTCCTTTACCCAGAATTCCACACTCTGCTGTTTTCATTTAGTCGAGGTTTTACCATGTATATCAGGAAATGATTGTGCTGACTTTTCCTTTTATCCATAATCACACAGCGTGTTTCGCCATTTTTCTTTTCTGTATTTCTCAGCTCCTTTGGAAAGGAATAAGAGACCCGCCCCAGGCAAGAATGCAATAATCTGACTATGGTTTTAAGGGACCATGAGGTTCTTTCCAGTGCACCATTAAAAACTATTTACAGGAGGAAGAACGGAGACTAGGACTTTTGGGATGGAGGGCATAAGTGAGAGTCAGAGAGGGAAGGTGGAAGGGGGTAGATGGCAGTTTGGTGTGGAGGAAGGTTGTTCAAAAGAGGGAAAGGCCTGGGGTTCAGGTGAGCAGAGGACACTAGAAAGGGCTCCATTTGAGCCACCTGGATTTGCCAGTCCTCACAGGATCTGAGGACAGAATGATGTGATCTGAGCCCTGAAGGGAAGAGAATTAGAGTTAGCAAAAAGCTCTGTAGCTGCCCAGGAAATGGATGATTATTAGGGCCATGTGGGTTTAAGATGCTAAAGAAAGACTCACTCAGAATATATTCCTACAGAGGAGAAGACGGCAAATGCTTTCTTATAAAAGAACATTGCTTTTAGATTCATAAAAATGCCCCCAATTTAAATCTCCAGCTGGTAAAAAGTTTCTGAGTCATTGATGTTGAGAGGAGAATAATGAAAGTAAAATAAAATACAGCTGTACCATTTACTAGTGGCATGGCACAAGGATGTCACTTCTTTTTTTCTGAACCCAAGTTTCTTCACCTATAAAATGGGAATGATAATAGTACCTACTTCATTAGGAACATTGTGAGAATTAAATGAAATAATGCATTTAAGTGTGTATTAAGTACAGTGATGGTTCATCATAAGCCCTGTGAATGGCTGTGGTTTGGGCAGGGCTGTTTTCCCAAGATGCCCATCAGCAGTCCTGGGACCTTAGATGACTTTACTTTGCAAGTCTGGGTTTGTAGGTATAGTGGTCAAGTGTATAAGAGCTATAGTTTAGACAGTTTGAGATTGGATCCCAAGTCTGCCATTTTCCAAAGGAGTGAGTTGGGATTATGTATCCTCAGTGAGCCTCATTTTTTTTTATATATACAAAATGGGGGTGATGACAGTACCTACCTTAGCAAACTCTCAAAAGGTGGTTACTATTGTTAGTATTACAAAGGCAAGGTCCTTCTTTTGCTTGGCTTTCCCTCAGTGGCCTATAAAGAGAATAATCACCATATTCACTGCAGGGATTTTGCACTCGGTAGGTCAGCGGCCAGCAGGCAGACTGCAAACAGTGACAGAAGGTATAGAGCCTCTCATCTGTACAGATTTGATTCATCACAAATTTACCAGGTCAAGAATTCCAGATAAAGTTTTTCAGCCTTCACCTGCAGACCATGAAAAATATGGTGGGGATCCAAAGCACCTTCATAAACTGCATATTGTTACCAGAATAAGAACTAGGAAAAGACATCCATTTGGGAAAAAGGTTACAATAAAGATGCTTGGATTAGAAAAAGCACCTATTCCTCAGGTTCACAAGAATATCCCTTCAGTGAAGGCAAAAAAGAAAGTGGTTGAACATTTGAAAAGAATCAAGTCCCCGTTGAGGTGATGGATTCATGGGTATATACGTATGTCAAACTTAGCACCATATGCTTTTCAAGTGTGTGCATTTTGTTGTATGTCTATTATACCTCAATAAAGCTGTTAGAAACAGACAGACAAACAAAAAAAGAATCAAGTCCCTGAAGTTGCCACAAGGACTTGCAGCAAAGGAGGACATGCGTAATGCCTGCCTCATGAACACTGGAGAATTAGTAGTGCATGGCATCTAAACCCTGTGGACCAGGGAGCAATTAAGTCCTAATGCCAGAGCATTTCAGATTAAAAAATGCAAATCATCTTTATTTAAAGATGGTGAGAAAGTGTTTCTATTAAAATATATTTTAAATACACACACACACACACAAAAAGGCAAGTTCCCAATTGGTTTACCTTCCCTTTGCAGATCTGAGCTCTTGATGTACTCTAGGTCAGACCCAAGTGGTTGTCCTTTTCTTACTGTCATTTGTACCTTTCTTCCAGCCATTATGAAAGAAAGCACCATGAGGGTCATATACCCATCAAAGCCATATCCTATACTAGGGACCCCATCTGAGCAAATTTCAGGTTCTAATATTCAAATGACACTGCCACAGCTGCTGCCTCTGAATCACCACACAATTCCTCATCATTACAGGGACAGCCCAAATATTGGCAGAAGAAATCAGAATTAATATTATTAGAGCCAACAAGAAGGAAGCCCGAAATTACCTAAGGGTAAAAATCAGCCTGCAGTAAACAATCCTAGCTAACTGTTCAGAAAGAGAAACTTCCATCTCCATGCCCACTTCTCCTATCCCTTTCGAAATCTGTTTCAGAATGACAGAGACAAAAATGTAGATTAGAAGTCAAATAAGTGGCAAGTGAGTCAAAATATTTAAAGGGAAGGAATCTCTGATTCATGTGCCTTTGATTGCAGCTTGTAATTGCTCCTTTCATGTTTAATGGGCTTCCCTGGGCAAGGCTGGGAAACTATGCAACAGCCGCATTCCGGGTCCCCCTGGTGTCACGTGCCTGTAGCTGTACCAGGGTCCAGCCTCATCCATGGGGCATCAGAGGCAGAGGAAGAAGCATGAGAATGTTGGCGGGAATGTATGGAATGTTGAACTATTAAAGCCTGGGAACAGGGAAGTTCAGAACCCAGATGGTAAGGGAGGACAGACCTAGTGTCAGCTTAGACAAGTGATGGACCTCTCTAAGGCCAAGGCTCCCCACCTATGAAATCTCATGGGGCTCTTGATAGCATTAAATTAGAGCATGGATATAAACCATCTATCACAGGGCCTGCCACACAGCAAGTGCTCTGTGACTTACTCATTCAACATGTGTTCAGCCAACAAATAAATAGTGCCTGATAATTTGAATAGAAATCTCAGGCCCAGAGGAGGCAGATGCCTGCCCAAGGTTACTCACACAGTCATTAGAACTCAGGCATCCAACTGCCAGGCCAGTGCTCTTTCCCTGGCCAGAGCAGTCGAGTCTCAATCATTCCTCCAACTCTTGGCTGGCCTAGTCCCAGGGAATCAAGCCTGCCCTGTTTTGGAGGTATTCACCAACAGAGCATGATTTAGGGGGCACTTTGAGACCCCCAAGTGCCCCAGGAGGCCTCCCTAATGGATTTTCCTCCCTTCTGATCTGAAGTTCCCCATTCTATCTGGGTTAGGCAACGGAGCAGAAAGGGACTAACAATTCCTCAATTCCGTTATGTTTCAAATACTATTCTTGGCATGTTAAACATATCTTCTTGTTTATTCCTCATAAGAGCTCTGTGAGGTATTTTTGTCCCCGGTCTGCAGGTGAAAAAACAGGCCCAGAGATGCTATGTGACTATTTGGGTCAAATTGCATCTTCCCCCAAAACACACGTTGAAGCCCTAACTCCCAGTACCCCAGAATGTGACCTTATTTGGAAAGCGTCATTGGGAATGTAAGCAGGTAAGTAAGATGAGGTCATCAGAGTGGGCCCTAATCCAATATGACTGGTATCCTTATAAAAAGGGAAAGTTTGGACATAGAGTCATGCCCAGAGGGAAAGCACCACGTAAAGATGAAGGCAGAGAGTGGGGTGAAGCATCTACAAGCCAAGGAATGCCAAAGATTGCCAGCAAACCACCAGAAGCTGGGGGAGAGGCATGGAACAGATTCTTTCTCACAACCCTCAGAAAGAACCAACTCTGCCAACACCTTGATCTCAGACTTCTAGCCTCCAGAACTGTGACGTAATAAAGTTCTCTTGTTTAAGCCACTGGTTTGTGATACGTTGTTATAGTGGCTGTGGCAAATTAGTGACTGTGGATCCACACATGACCACTTGGTTGTTCAAGTCAGAAATGTGGGTGTCATTATTGATTCCTTCCCTTCCCTTCCACTCCAATCTGGTCCATCACCAAATCCTACTGATGCTTTTCCTCCTTAATATTTCTGATTCATCACCTCTTTCCATCTCCATTGCCATTTCTGTCCTTCAGGCTACCATCATCTTTCAGCTGGATCATCATAACCACTTTGTATCAGGTTTCCTTAACTCTTGCCCTATCCCAGCTCAAATCCATTTTCCTCAAAATAGCCAGGGCAATCTTCATCAAATAAATCATACCTCATCACTCCCGTACTTAAAAATATTGCAGTGGCTCCCCAGTCCTCCTGGGGTACAACCTGGACTTTTTCCTAGGCCAGCAATCCTAGTCCTTATCCTAGTCCTACCTCATCTCATCCTTGATCTCTGTGTTTCATCCAGATGCACTTACTTTTAGTTATTCTCGTTCATCAGACTTGACCATCTCATGGTCTTTGCATGTGCTGGTCCTTATGCTTGAAATGCTCCCCACCCACCCAGCACCCGCACTTTCCATCCTGCTAACTGCAATGTAGCCTTTAGCTTTCAACCTGCATGACTCCTCAAAGACTTTCCCTGAGCACCATCTCCCTCTAAATTACTTCTACCTTGTTATTTCTCTGACTAGGCATCATGTTCTTTTTCTTCAAAGATCTTACTATAATCTATATCTATGTATTATTTAACGTATATACTTCCCAAGAAGACTTTATAAGAATAGAGACCTCGCGTTTTGTACACCATTGTCTCCCTAGTGCCTGATATGCAATACCTGGAATATTGTTGGCACTCAATAAATATTTCTTGAATGAATAAGTGAAAGTCATCATTGGCATTCAAAGTGGGTTCAATGTGACTCTGATGTTCTTCCAAACCAGAGCATGCAGACAATTGCCTCTTGAAGGTTATAGTTAAAATTAAATCATTATATAATTTCTGCTTCCAGTTATGGTGGAGTGCCTTGATTTAGACCAACCCTCCCATCAATCTTAATTAAAATAACTATAAAAGCTAGATTAAATTCAAAGACAAAAGAAAAAGTCTGTTTGATGGCATCAGAGAACAACCATGGCAGCCAGGACTTGAGGGCACAAGATTCCAGGGGACAGAGACTCTAAGAGAAGTGAGCCTGATATTCTGCTCTGCTTTTTACCTTAAGGAATTTGTTGCATCCTAAACTGGGTGGGAGAGAAAGGTGAAGAAACCAAGCAGAAGGCGGCTGGTCAGAAGCTAAAAAACTAACTCACACAGAGGTGGAGAGACGAAGGTGAAGTTCATAGACGTTAAAATGAGGAGCCCTCCAGTAAAGACCAAGAGTAAAGACAGATTGACAAACTGGAAGTAGACTAACCCCTACTAACTCTCAGTTGAGACCCATCTCCATTCCTGATTGGATAGGCAGGATCTGTTCTTCCTCTCACTGCTGGCCAGAAGAAAATAAAGTTTTCTCTGGAGAAAGATGACATCATCTAAAACCGCCACAATTTCTCATACACCAAGTCCCACATTTTCCTCATTGCAGCCCTAAGAAGTCTGTCATCTTCAAAGAAGACAACATGAATTCCACATAATTCTGAATCCCCTTGGACAAGCCCAGGCAGATGCCAAGGGCAGAGCACAGGGTGAAGAGAAGGATACTGGGTAGCTAGACAAAGCTGACAATTTGAAATTAACAGAGAGCTCAGCTGCCTGGAAATTCACTTTGAAAACAGAAATCTGTCTACTGTGCAGCCAGCATGTGGACATACGGAGACCCAACGCAAAGAGCACGCAAAGCAAATGTCAGCAAAGGAATGATTTCCCTTTCGACCAGCAATGAAATTGGCTTCAATTATTAGAGTAATGTGATATTACAGATGGAAAGACCCTTAAAATTAGTCTAAGCCAAACCTTTAAACCTTTCACTTGCATTGACTGAGGCGCTGAGATGGGAAATTATCTTCCTATGTCTGCACAGAAAATCGAGTTGGTTCTTGGACACAGATGGCTGGGCTCCACATCCAGCCAGACTTCCTCCTTGGTTCACTGTCTCAGTGAAGCTCCAAGCTCAGACTTCTCTAGCCAGCAGCCCATCAACACTGCAAACAACTTCAACAAGACTATAAATGTCATGTTAGACATCAGATGATAAATGTGACTTCTCCCCAGCAAAGAGAGCCCAAATGGGAAAAGACAATGGGATTCCCATGGAATTAAATTCTTCCTCTCCCCAAGGACACCACAACAATTTCCCATTTATAGTGTTGTCCTAATAAATACACAGGAAGTCATAATTCACTGCTATTAGTTAAAGTAGTCATGTTGTTCTCACTTTTATAAAGTCACATTGGGCAGGATGTTTCCATCAAGTAAGCAGCTGGGCCTTTAAAAAACACAAAGCTGGCGCTTGCATCTGTGCTGTTACCTTGAAAATAGGGATGGAGCCTCAGAGTTTGGGAAAAGGGCAGCAAACGAGGTGACAGGAGGGCCAGGTTCTTGTCCTTGTTTTCGTTTCTGGTCTGGATGCTTTGGGCAGATCTCTTCAACTCAAAATAACATGAACTCCTTGTTGAGCTCTGTGCTAAGAGCTGATAAGCTTTGTCTCCTGCAACCTTCTAAGGTAGTGGCCAAGGAAATGGAGGCTCAAAGGGCTTTTGACTTGAGTAGGGCCCATTGGAACAGTTATGACAGCTGGGATTCTAACTCAATTACAGGGCATTTGGCTCTAGAACCAGAATCTTTTTTGTTGTGTTATGTTTGTTTGTTTTTACCAATGTCTTGTTGCCTTGGCTTCCTCAACTGCATGCAACCCCAGTGGCACTGAAGCCGCCATCTCTCAGACATCTAAATAACCTCAACTCAGACATCTCCCCGTCCGCTGCCTGTGGCAGATCTCAATTTCTCCAAATCCTTAAGGGCATCCTTTATCATGGGCATTTTTGACTTTGGATCTGCAAGTCCTGTCTCTGTCCATCCCATACCAACATTCTCAGATGAGAAACTCAGGTCCCATGCATCCAAAAAAGAAAAAAAGGAAAGTGCAGCTAGGAATCCATGGGTGTAGTGAGTTTAAAAACAACATGAGAGGTCACGGGAGGAGTCACAGCTCACAGTTTAGCCTTGCCCTCATCCCACTCCATTGGCCAACTGTCTCTTCTCTCTCCTTCCCCCAGGACCCCAAAATGTCTTGGGTGCAGCGGTTCTGGCTCTTTCTTGAAAGCCTGGAGGTTGGCCAACATTCGTTGACTGCAGGGACTCCCTGGCCAAGCAGGTGTAGCCAACCAAGCATTGTCTCAATAATGCCAGGTTTACTTTAAACGGGAGTCTTGAGCATCTGCTGAGAACACAAATCTTTTTCTATATATTAAATGCAAAATGAAGAGGTTAAGAGACATCGAAGATGCCCAGACTGAGTTCCCTGAACCCCAGGACCATGAACTCTTTTCAAAAGCCAGATTAATACTACACATTTATCTACAGTGAAGGAACATACAATGTCAGGTGTCTTTGCTTTAAGCTAGAATTATATCAGGTCTGTGGTTTTCTTACCAAATTCTGATAACAACTGTTTATGTTTCTGGTTAATTAAAAGAGCTAAATCCTTTACTACTTAAAATTTGATCATTCACTCATTCAATAAACATTTATTGATCAATTAGTCTGTGCCAGGCTCCGGTATTCAGTGGTAAACAAGATGAAGTCACTGCCTTCAAGGTGGTGGCAGACAGTAAGTAAACAAATAAATTTGCATAATAGTGTTAGATAATGACTTGGGCACTTAGAATTCGAAGGTCTATGCCTTTGTAAGCCCCCCTTTCAAATCCAGCCTGAAGAGTTCTCATCATTTTTACATATCTTCCTGCAAGGTTTTTTTTTTTTTTAACATCTTTATTGGAGTATAATTGCTCTACAATGGTGTGTTAGTTTCTGCTTTATAACAAAGTGCATCAGCTATACATATATATATCCCCATAATATATCCCCATATCTCCTCCCTCTTGCGTCTCCCTCCCACCGTCCCTATCCCACCCCTCCAGGTGGTCACAAAGCACTGAACTGATCTCCCTGTGCTACCTGCAATGGTTTTAAGGTAGAACACATTCCAACCAAGAGTGCAAGCCTTGGTGAGAATTGGTGTCAATCTTCATTGGATTATGAACATGAAAATGTTTCTTTGGGGGATACATGACTCTATTTTAGCAGATGCTACAGGCTGCACAGTTATAAGCTAGTTCAGTATCTATTTTGCATACAATACAGCTTGGATGTTAATTTAGACCTTGATGCCAAAGCCTCTCTCCACAGAAAAGGAAGAGGGCAGAGGAAGACAACTCAGAAAGAGCAAAGTTCCTCCAAATTCCTTGCTCACGCTTTAATCTCCACAGAGGTGCAATTAACCAGGAGGCCCCTTCCCATTGCTTTCATCACCCTCACTCAGAGAGGAGCTTTCTCTGGGCACAATCAAGTGCTTTCAGAGCTTAAAAGTCATGGCTTTTCAGCGAATGTAGCTTGTCTATTTCCATTTCATTCAGAACATGAAGGAATGGGGGGTGGAGGGAAAGACAAAAGACCAGGAAGAGTCTATATTCCGAGAATGGGTAAGTGACTGTGGAGATGTTTAAATATACAGGACTGTGAACAGTCTTTTATGATTTCATAGACCCTTAGAAGGTAGAGTCGGAGAGAATCTTAGAGACCTACAAGTCCAATTCTGTGCTTGACAGAAGGGGAGACTGAGTCCTGAAGAGGAAAAGCAGTCTTTCTAAGGCCATCACGTTGGTTGATAGCCAAGTAAGGACTAGAACCTTGACCCTCTGGTGCTCTTTCTGTCATCAGACTGTTTCCACATTCCGTTCCTTCGTTTATCCTCTTTTATGTTGTTTTTAAAAATCTGTTTCAGCATGTAGAAATCCTCCCTTTTGTACTAACGCAAATATTCTCTAGTTTGCAAAGAACCAGTCTATATATATTCCATGTGCTTCAAGAAGTTAACCTAGTTATTCTAGGAATAATTTCTGCTTTATTCTCTGAAATCACATTTGTCATCTGAGTCACGCATTTGTTTGTGTGGTAGCTTGCAAATGACGGTTTACAATTTAAACTGTCGTAAGCAAAAACAAAAAGAGACAATTTGTTTGCTGCAAAACTGAAAAGTCCAGGGGTAAACTTACTTCAGGCATGACTGGATCCTGAGGCTCAATGATACCGTCAGGACTCAGCTTGATTTTCTGCACTCCCTCTTCCTCTGGGTGAGCTCCTTTCTCAAGATCTCCACCTCACGATGGCATGATAGCTGCCAGCAGCTCCAAGTTGAATCTTGTCCTCTCAATAACACCAGCAGGAAGCAGATTTCCTCTTTCCCAGCAGTTCCACAGAATTCCCATGCAGGAGTATCATTGGGTCTGATTGGGCACATACTTGTTGTTGGTCTGCTGTGCTCACCTCCTCCTAGACCCAGGCCATGACTGTCATCATTAGATAACTGTGGCACCAGCATAGGGACACTTGGTTATTATTACATGACTTGTGCACAATGCAGCATACTGGTGTTCATGGAGAACGAAGAAATTGACAAGAGTTGCTAAAGTCAGTTTTTGCAACCGCGAAGCTACAGTTTTACAGTATGATGCCTCACTGGGAATTTCCTGAGACTGTCAGGACCTTGTGCCTGATGGGCCCAGTTCCATCATCACCAACCCAAGAGCATCTTCCATGGGAAGCTGAAGCATCTCAAGCAGCTGAAGTCTCTGAACATCCTACAGCCTGTGGTCTCCTGGTATTCTGCTGATAATATATTCTTTGAGCTTATCAGAGTAGTCTGTAACTTCTGTAAGATTCAGTTCAGAGGGTACATTTTTGACAAGCTTCTGATGACTTTCTACCCATCTCTGGGTCAATTGCTGTAGCCACAGGAATGTGATGCTCCAATTAGTCTGGCCTGAGTCACATGATGACCTGAGTAGCTCCACATGGCAAAAATGACTCTAGTGTTAGATTCTTTAATAGTATATATTTTCTGGAGAATGCTGAACAGCTCCTAATAGCATGGAGTGTAGAGTAACAATTCCAGCAAGGAAAACCAAGATGTGTTACCAGAAAAAGAGGAAATGGAGTTTGGGCAGAGAAGAGAAATGAAGATCCATCGCAGGCTGTGTTCTCCCATCGTTTCATATGTATAAACCTAGCTTTTCCAAATCAATTTTAAGATCCTTGAGGGTAAAAATGAAGCTCAATATTTAATCAATAATCATTAAGTTGTTATTGAATAGTCAAAAGCAAACATTTATTGGGCACCCAGAGAGAACATGATGCTTAGAGGGATTTTAAGATCAGACGTTGCTTCAGATCTGGGACTCCAGTGTAGTGTGACAAACATATCCTAAATATCTACTGTATGCCAAGCATGGTGCTAGTGCTGTAGATACCAAGTTGAATAAAATATAATCCCCACCCTTAAAAAGTCTCATCTATTTGGAGTAAGAACAGTAATACCATAATTTATTGAGTATCTACAGTGTGCCTATATTCCACATACATTAATCTTAAGTCTTAGCACAACCCCTGCAAGGTATGACATATTATTTCAGTATGATTTTACTGATACCCAGAGAATGACACCTAAAATCTGATAGTCGTTTGGACTAAATAAAGTGTTGAGAATGTCCAAAGTCACACTGCTAATATGTAGTAGAGTGGAAATTTCTGGTTTCGAGGTGGCTTGTAGTTGTTTCTGATCATTTAGATATGTAGATATTAAGATAGTGGAGGGAAGAAAACAGAAAAAGGAAAACCCATTGCAAAAGCACTTTAAGCAGACCTTCTTTTCTGAAGAGTTCTGAAAAGCTCTTAAACCTTATTGCCTGCCACTGTCTTTAATTTTACTTTTGGACACCTTACATCTTCAACCCTTTCCTATGTGAATTATAAAGCCCTTCAACCATTAGAGGAGCGCAGTGCCAGATAAATACAATGTATTATAATTACCTTTTTGGTCATAATTCTTTTTTTTCTTTAATGGAGCATACTCTTTGTGGCCACTGAACACTACTTCTGGTTGATTAGGCTCTTAGTATTCAATAAGTTTCAATAGGAAATGAGCAGAATTAGTACAGTATCTTGAAAAATGAGCTATTAATGTATTTTTAATAACCAAGATGTTCTGACAAGAAACTTGTCGATTTTTGTCACTATAACATTATTGCAAAAATGATCTGCATGTAGGCTGCATGGTGTTTTGTTATGTGAAGTGAGATGATGTTTTAGTACATTCAGAGCACTCTTTTAGAAGCCAACTCGATTTAGGGAAGTTGTCACAAAAAGAGGAAAGAGCCTAGAGGTCTGAATTGAACTGTAACATTTTTATAGTATTCTAACCATAAAAAATATATATTTCCCATAGAGGATTTCACTTTGTCTCCTTTTCCCTTGCTTGTTAGTAGCTATTAACCCATTTTACAGATGGGCAAAGTGGAAAGGTTTGTCCTCCTTTTTTCCCCCCCTAAACTAGAAGGATCATTTCTCTCTGACTTTCAGCACAATCATAAACTCAGCTCACTGTTTTGTTTTGTCTTAGTAGGAGAGACTATATAACCTCTCTGGGTCTTCTTCATCTGTTAAATGGGGATAATGAAGTGCTTGTGTCATAGGATGTTAAAAGAATTAAATGAGATAATTCATGCAAAGCACCACTAGGTCTCCCCCTCCTTTCTTCCCTAGGCCAAGTCAATTAATGTCCCCTGCTGAAGATATTAATCTTTGGGGAAATTTTGCATTTTAGTAGCCTTTAATATCCTACTTGGGTTGTGAGCTCACTGAGGTTAGGGACTGTACCTTAAAGATTTTCCTTTTTATGCCTTTTTATGCCATTTAGCACAATACTGAACACAGAGCAAGTGATCAATAAGTATGGGTCAAAAGATTGCCTCCAAAGTGCCTTTCCACATTTACATGCTATATCTACTTCCAACAGACCTCTCAAGGAGATACAGAGGGTAAAATTATACCTGGGGTAGCCTGCTCTTTTTGTAGAATGAGGGCCTGAGAATCTTGGGGTTCAGTTAAGAGACATGAAATTGACTCATTCAATGATCATTCACTACGTCACCAAAATTTTCAATTTCACACTAGTAGTGAATCTACTTGTAAAGAATATGTGGTTAGACACCATCTTTCCAGCAAACTATAGCTGCAAATGCTTCCAAGAGGTAATTGTGAATAATAATATTAAGTAAAGTTGACCCAAGAAGAAAAGGATGGAAGAACCCAAAAATCTAGTATATTTGTGTGTAGTGTTTTATTGTAGATGGTGATTTTTGGTATCTAACTAGATTGGGATATTTAAGATAGGGAAGAGTAAGGAAACGAAAGAATATTTGCCAACTGATAGAATATTGATAGGATGATGATGACAGTTACTGTTTTGAGAGCAATTACTATATTCAGGTGCTATGCCAGTTACATATATTGTGGTTTTTTTAATTTTTATTTTATATTGGGGTATAGCTGATTAACAATGTTGTGTTAGTTTCAAGTGTACAGCAAAGTGATTCAGTTATACATATACATGTATCTATTCTTTTTCAGATTCTTTTCCCATTTAGGTTATTACAGAGTATTGAGCAGAACTCCCTGTGCTACACAGTAGATCCTTGTTGTTTATCTGTTTTAAATATAGCAGTGTGTCAGTACACTGAAAGGACTATACACCATGATCAAGTGGGGTTTATCCCAGGAGTGCAGGGATTCTTCAATATACACAAATAAATCAATGTGATACATCATATTAACAAATTGAAGGATAAAAACCATATGATCATCTAAATAGATGCAGAAAAAGCTTTTGAAAATATTCAGTACCCATTTATGATAAAAACCCTCCAGAAAATAGGCATAGAGGGAACTTACCTCAAAATAATAAAGACCATATATGACAAACCCACAGCCAGCATTGTTCTCAATGGTGAAAAACTGAAACCATTTCCACTAAGATCAGGAACAAGACAAGGTTGCCCACTGTCACCACTATTATTCAACATAATTTTGGAAGCTTTAGTCACAGCAATCAGAGAAGAAAAAGAAATAAAAGGAATCCAGATTGGAAAAGAAGAAGTAAAACTGTCACTGTTTGCAGATGACATAATAGTATACACAGAGACTCCTAAAGATGCTACCAGAAAACTACTAGAGCTAATCAATGAATTTGGTAAAGTAGCAGGATACAAAATTAATGCACAGAAATCTCTTGCATTCTTATACACTAATGATGAAAAATCTGAAAGAGAAATTAAGGAAACACTCCCATTTACCACTGCAATAAAAAGAATAAAATACCTAGGAAAGGAGACAAAAGACATGTATGCAGAAAACTATAAGACACTGATGAAAGAAATTAAAGATGACACCAACAGATGGAGAGATATACCATGTTCTTGGATTGGAAGAATCAACATTGTGAAAATGACTATACTATGCAAAGCAATCTACAGTTTCAGTGCAATCCCTGTCAAACTACCAATGGCATTTCTCACAGAACTAGAACAAAAAATTTCACAATTTGTATGGAAACACAAAAGACCCCGAATAGCCAAAGCAATCTTGAGAAAGAAAAATAGATCTGGAGGAATCAGGCTCCCTGACTTGTGATTATACTACAAAGCTACAGTAATCAAGACAATTTGGTACTGGCACAAAAACAGAAATATAGATCAATGGAACAGGATAGAAAGCCCAGAGATAAACCCACGCACGTATGGTCACCTCATCTTTGATAAAGGAGGCAAGAATATACAATGGAGAAAAGACAGCCTTTTCAATAAGTGGTGCTGGGAAGAGTGGACAGCTGCATGTAAAAGAATGAAATTAGAACACTCCCTAAGACCATACACGAAAATAAACTCAAAGTGGATTAAAGACCTAAATATAAGACCGGACACTATAAAACTCTTAGAGGAAAACATAGCCAGAACACTCTATGACATAAATCACAGCAAGATCCTTTTTGACCCACCTCCTAGTGAAATAGAAATAAAAACAAAAATAAACAAATGGGACCTAATGAAACTTAAAAGCTTTTTGCACAGCAAAGGAAATCATAAACAAGACGAAAAGACAACCCTCAGAATGGGAGAAAATATTTGCAAATGAAGCAACTGACAAAGGATAAATCTCCAAAATATACAAGCAGCTCATGCAGCTCAATATCAAAAAAACAAACAACCTAATCCAAAAATGAGCAGAAGACCTAAATAGACATTTTTCCAGATAAGATATACAGATTGCCAATAAACACATGAAAGGATGCTCCACATCACTAATCATTAGAGAAATGCAAATGAAAGCTACAATGAGGTGTCACCTCACACCAGTCAGAATGGCCATCATCAAAAAATCTACAAACAATAATGCTGGAGAGGGTTTGGAGAAAAGGGAACCCTCTTGCACTGTTTGTGGGAATGTAAATTGATAGAGCCACTATGGAGAACAGTATGGAGGCTCCTGAAAAAACTAAAAATAGAACTACCATATGACCCAGCAATCCCAGTACTGGGCATATATCCCGAGAAAACCGTAATTCAAAAGGAGTCATGTACCACAATGTTCATTGCAGCTTTATTTACAATAGCCAGGACATGGAAACAACCTAAGTGTCCAGCGACAGATGAATGGATAAAGAAGATGTGGCACATATATACAATGGAATATTACTCAGCCATAAAAAGAAACGAAATTGAGTTATTTGTAGTGAGGTAGATGGACCTAGAGACTGTCATACAGAGTGAATAAGTCAGAAAGAGAAAAACAAATACTGTGTGCTAACACATATAAATGGAACCAAAAAAAAAAAAGTTCTGAAGAACCTAAGTGCAGGACAGGAATAAAGATGCAGACATAGACAATGGACTTGAGGACACAGGGAGGGGGAAGTGTAAGCTGGGATGAAGTGAGAGAGTGGCATGGACATATATACACTACCAAATGTAAAATAGATAGCTAGTGGGAAGCAGCCGCATAGCCCAGGGAGATCAGCTCAGTACTTTGTGTCCACCTAGAGGTGTGGGATAGGGAGGGTGGGAGGGAGACGCAAGAGAGAGGAGACATGTGGATATATGTATACGTATTGCTGATTCACTTTGTTACACAGCAGAAACTAACACACCATTGTAAAGCAGTTATACTCCAATAAAGATTCTAAAAAAATTAAATTAAATTAAAAAAATAAAGATCAAGGATGAACAGGGAAAAATAATAAATCCATCAATATAGCAGTGTGTACATGTCAATCCCAAACTCCCCATCTATCCTTCCCCCCACTTCCCCCGGGTAACCTTCTCTAAGTCTGTGAGTCTGTTTCTGTTTTGTAAATAAGTTCATTTGTATTTTTTTTACATTCCTCATGTAAGCCATATCATATGATATTTGTCTTTCTCTGTCTGACTTACTTCACTTAGTATGATAATCTCCATGTCCATCCATGTTGTTTCAAATGGCATTATTTCATTCTTTTTAATGGCTGAGTAATATTCCATTGTATATATGTACCACATCTTTATTCATTCCTCTGTTGATGGACATTTTCGGTTGCTTCCATGCCTTGGCTCTTGTAAACAGTGCTGCAATGAACATTGGGGTGCATGTATCCTTTCAAACCATGATCTTCTCCCAATACATGCCCAGGAGTGCGATTGCTGGATCATATGGTAGCTCAATTTTGTTTTTTTAAGGAACTTCTATACTATTCTCCACAGTGGCTGTACCAATTTACATTCCCACCAACAGTGTAGGAGGGTTCCCTTTTCTCCACACCCTCTCCTGCATGTATTGTTTGTAGGCTTTTTGATGATGGCCATTCTCACTGGTGTGAGGTGATACCTCATTGTAGTTTTGATTTGCATTTCTCTAATAATTAGTGATGTTGAGCATCTTTTCATGTGTTCTTGGTCATCTGTATGTCTTCTTTGGAGAAATGTCTATTTCAGTCTTCTGCCCATTTTTTGATTGTTTTTTTTTTGATATTGAGCCGCTTGAACTGTTTGTAAATTTTGGAGATTAATCCCTTGTCTTAGTTCATCTTCACAACACTAAGAGGTAAGTGCTATTGTTTCCATTTTGTAGATAAAAGAATTTAAATCTCTTAACTTAGTCATATAGCCCATATCTAGTAGAGGCAAATTTTTAACCCAGTGCTAATGATGTAAAAATAGCATATTTAACCCATTTTCTAGCTCAATCCTTATCTTCTCCTGTCTTCTAATGCAAACAATAAATTAAATAGTAATTTAACTAGAAAAAAATTACTACTGTATATTTAGAGAATAAGAAAAATCCTATGTTGAATGGACAGATTTATTTAGCAATGTAATAATAATTGCTAGGTGCTTACCAAAAGTTAACTATGGGCCAGACATTTTATAGAGAGACATTGTATATAGATATTATCTCTCATCTACAACTCTGCAAAGAAGATATAATAGCCCTGTTTTATAGATGAGGAAACTAGAGCTCATGCCACTAAAATAAACTCCCCCAGTTCCCAGAGGTGGTAAATGGCAGATCACAGATCTTTTTCCTTTTACCTCTGAGGCAGTATTATACCAGGAAAATCCTTTGATATAGAGAAAGAGTGACTGGGACAAGCTATGGAAAAGACATAATAATCCAGAGCTTTCTTTTCAAGTTCTGGAACTAGGAGGGTTTGGGGGCTTTTGGGGTTTTGTTTTTTAAAGAAGTTATTCAAA
Organism: Lagenorhynchus albirostris; assembly: GCF_949774975.1. Classification (NCBI taxonomy): domain Eukaryota; kingdom Metazoa; phylum Chordata; class Mammalia; order Artiodactyla; family Delphinidae; genus Lagenorhynchus; species Lagenorhynchus albirostris. The sequence continues at coordinate 135,841,468 of NC_083097.1, forward strand.
AACATCTCTCAAATGTTTGGGATTTGGGTAAGGAATGCGAAAATGTGCTAGTTCTCTTGAGAATGTTCTTCTCTGTGTATTAAAATCTCTGTGTAGTTTCAGGCAAAATATAGTCCATATGTTTCTAATTCACTTCCTCAAACTTATCTCCATGTTTTGCAAGGCCCATTTAAAGTCTATGACTTTTGGAGTTGCTCTGAGCTACTTGTCTTTAGAGCAGGAAGTTACATTTCCCATGAGGGCACTGGACTTGACCCTCAAAGGGAAGAGGATGAATTCCAAGCTCCAAGGTGCATGTGGTTTCCAATCCTGGCTGGGCTCTGCTTCCCCACCCCTCTCTTGGAAGCCTCAGTCCAGAAACACTTCATTCACTGCCCAGAATCATAATCTGTTTCATCTTCCTTTTCCTCCAATACTGTGTCCAAAATTTGGCATAGGATTGGAATCAAATATTTCTCTCCCTGAATTATTTTTAACTGCATTGAAATTTACTGCAAGGACAACAGAAATGCTTTTTTAAAAGATAAAGAATACATTAAAAATAAAGCATTTTCCTTTTCTTCCCATTTCCTCCCGTTTGTTTTTTACAAATATTCACAAATTCTTACAAAGCTGTAATCAAAGTGGAGACATGATTTTACATAATGAAAATTTCATTTAATCATAAATGTTTCTTAGTTGTTAGTCTTTTTTAAATTGATTTTTATTGAAGTATAGTTGATTTACAATGTTGTGTTAGTTTCTGCTGTACAGCAAAGTAAATCTATACATATACATATATCCACTCTTTTTTAGATTCCATTCCCAATTAGGTCATTACAGAGTATTGAGTAGAGTTCCCTATGCTATACAGTAGGTTCTTATTAGTTACCTATTTTATATATAGTAGTGTGTATATGTCAGTCCCAATCTCCCAGTTTATCCCTCCCCACCTCTTTCCTCTTTGGTAACCATAAGTTTGTTTTCTACATCTATGACTCTATTTCTGTTTTGTAAATAGGTTCATTTGTACCATTTTTTTCAGTTATTACTTAGTCTTAACTCTATTTTAATGTCTGCACAATATGCCATTAAGTTGATGTTCCGTAAGTTCAGAATTTTTAGATTCTTTCAAATAATTTTAAACATAAGTATAAAAAGTTAATACATTCAGAGTTCCAGAGTTCCATTTCAGTGCAGCAAATTAAACTCCTAACAGACTGACCATCCTTCAAACAACAACTGTAAACTCTGGAGAACATTTTTAAAAACAACTATCAGAAGGCTCCATAAAATTAACAAAAGCAGGCATATTTGGAGGAAAATCAAAACTTGAAAGAAGGTACTAGTACAGAATTTCCAGTTTTTATAGCTTTAGCCTCAGGTGAGACCTAAGTAGCAATACAGCATGAAGCAGCTAAAATCCCAAAGAAAATCCACCATCTTTCTAACCTGAAGAACTAGAGAACAGAGACTAGGTAAACACAGCTACTAGACAGTGAGAGCAAAACTCAGAAAAGAGAGGACCAGAAAAGGAGTGCTGCAAATTCTATGCAAAAACTCTTCCCTAGTGTCTGGCTAACTCATACACCATGCATGAGCAAATCACACATATAGCATCTTGCAGCTAGAACTGAACCAAGATCTGAGTTGTCACTAACCACAGGCAAGAATTTGCAGTTTGAGTCTAACCAAGTTAATTTCCAGCTGAAACTAAAACATCTATACTCTTTCAGGGAATGTGATAGAATCCAGAGTCATCACAATGTAGCAATTGTAATATCCAGGATATAATTCAGAATTACTCAGCAAATGAAGAACCAAGAAAATGTGAATCATTCTCTAAGGACAATCAAACTCCAAGATGACCCAGATGTTGGAATTATACAAGGACTATAAAGCAGCTAATATAACCATGTAATGAGAAAAAAGAAAATATACTTGTAATGAATAAAAACATAGGAAATCTAAACAGATAAATAGAAAATATTTTTAAACCCAATGGAAACTCTAGAACTGAAAAATGTAATACCTGAATTTTTTTTAAAAGCCATTGGTTGGGTTTAATAGCAGAATGAAGTTGACAGAAAAGCATTGGTAAACTTGAAAAACAGAGGAAGAAATGCTGAATCTAAAAAAATGGCCATGGCCTCAGAAAACTATGGGATAAGATCAAAAGATTTAACATACATGCAATTAGATTCTCAGAAGGAGAAGGTGGAAAAATATGGGATAGAAAAAATATGTGAAGAAATAATGACTGAAAACTTTCTAAATTTTGTTGAAAGATATAAATTTATAGATTCAAAATAGTCAGAAAAATCAAAGCAGAAGGGGAACAATGCCTAACAGATTATAGTTAAGTTGCTGGAAAATAAATATAAAAAGAGAAAATATTATATATATATATAAAGAGAAAATCTTTAAGGAAGCTGGAGAAAAACACATTATATACAAGGGACCAATGACTCAAATGACCATGAACTTCTTATCAGAAATCATAGTGGTCAGAAGACAGGGGAGCAGCAGCTTTAAAATGTTACAAGCAAAAAAACAATCAATCCATATTGTTATATCCAGGGACATAATTCTATACCCAACCTCTTCAAAAAGGAGACCAAAATGAAATTTTCAGTTAAAACTAAGACAGTTTGTTGCCAGAGCACTTGTATTACAAGAAATGATAAAGAAAATTCATCAAGCTTAAAGCAGATGATACCAGAGGAAAAATCAAATCTTCAGGAAGGAATTAAGGGCATCAGAAATAATAAATATCTGGATAAATATAAAAGCTGTTTTTTACTCTTAATTTTTTTAAATGCATATGACGGTCTAAGGAAAAACTATAATATTGTCTTGCAGGGTTTATAACATAGGTAAATAGACTATATATGACAACTATACCATAAAAGATGGCAGATTATGGGGAAGTAAATGAAATTATATCATCACAAGTATTCTACATTTTATGTGCTGTGGCACAGTATTAACTCTAATCAAACTTTGAAAAGTGAAAATTTTATATTGTAGTCCTTTAGAGTAACCACTAAAAATGTAATGCAAAGATGTATAGCTAAAGAGCCAATAGAGAAATTGAGGATTCTAAAATTAAAGTAATTCAAAAGAAAACAAGAGCAGAAAACAGAGGGAAAACCAGAAATCAAATATTGAAATGGTAGATCTAAATCCAGCCACATCAATAATTATATTAAAGTTAACGGGCTACTAATGTAAGATGTTACTAATAGGGGAAATTATGTATGTACTGATAGTTTGAGGGAACTCTCTGGATGGTGTTTGCAGTTCTTCTGTAATTCTTAAACTGTTTTAAAATGTAAATTTTATTTTTTAAAATGTGATGGGACTAAACACTTCAACTAAATTATGAGAATGTATGTAAAAGCAAGACTATGTACTGCCTGCAACTCACACTTCAAACATAAAGACACATATAGGTTGAAAGTAGATGGATGTCCCATGCACATCCGTGGAGTAAATCACTATACCATGCATATAATAAGAATAAAAAGGCTAGAGTGGCTATATTAAATTAAAATTAAATATATTTTGAGGCAAAAAAGTGATACCAGAGATAAATAGGGGCATTTCAAAATAACAGTGTCAATTCATCAAAAATACATGTAATCATAAATAGGTAAATGCCTAATAAAAAGTTTCAAAAGACATGAAAATGGACAGAATCAAAGAAATACATAGACAAATCAGGAATCATAATAGAAAAATTTAACTCCACTCTTTCACTAATTGATAGAGCTAATTGGGTGCTATGATGGAGGCCCCCAAATATCAGTAGCTTAAACAACAACAAAAAAAGCTATTTACATCTCTTCTTCTGTCTTGTTGCTCCACTATCCCCAGGGTATACCTTTATCCCCATGGCCCTTGATGGCTCATCACCACATCCTCACTCTCTGAGAGTCAGAAGAGGAAATGGGAGGGAGCATATCCCTTCAGTTTAAGAGTGCGGCCAGAAGAAGTTGCACACATGTTTCTGCTCACATCTCCTTGGTCAGAATTTAGTCACATGGCCACCTTCAGCTGCAAAAGAAGATGGAAAATACAGTCTTTATCCCCTGTAGCCAAATGCCCAGCTATAAATCAGAAGTTCTGTTACTACAGGGGAAGAAAGAAGGGATACTAGGATGTGACTGGAAGTCTCAGACACACCCCATTTTCGTGATGTCTTTACTTGTAGAAGGAAGGAGTTCTTTGAACTAGCAAAGCAATAGGTTGTCACGTCATGTGATCATAGGTCTTAAAGCCCAAGATACTTTAGGGGACCACCTGGTGCAACTCCCACTCAAGGTTTAAAAGGCAGAAACACATTTTACAGGCTGTCTCAAAGCTCTTGGGAACCCATGGCTTACTTGCTTGTTCTTGCCTCCTTGGCACCTCAAACAGTACCTGACATATAACAGAGACTCAATAAAACTTGTTGACTAAGTGTACACATGTTTCTCAATTCTATTTCCTCATTGTTTGGGAATTTATGGGTCTGTTCCATAAAAAACATGAGTTACAAATCATGTGGGTCTCCATTTGACAAGGAATGTTAGGAATCTTCCGAAGCAACTTAAGGAAGAACTTTTACGATAGAGGGCAGAGTGAAAGAAGCATCACCAGTCTTCCAGTCAGAGTGGACTTCATGTAAAAACCCTGAGCAGTGTTGGCCCTCCTGCTTCACAGGTTTCTGTGCTGTGACTTCAGGCCCTCTCATCAAATTGTCTCCCCCTTGGCCTATGCAGAGGCCTGAAATTCCACCACTAATAATTCCTTCAGGTTAATTGAAGCCCACTGTAAATCAGTTATGTGAGAGGGCACTATGACCCATCAGATCACTGTTAGTTAACAACACCTTCTAGAAGACAATTCCATCAGACTGTAGCAAGCAGAGGCCTGAAAAACAGGAACAGTGAGAAGCCAATCTTTTTTTTAATTGTGGGGAGGAGCCCAGGTCATAGGGAGCTGCCCAAAAGAGCAGACCAGAGCAAGGCGGAAGGTGAACAGAAACAGACCAGCCCAGCCAAGAGGCAGCCTAAGGACACTGGACACGAGGTGGGGGTGGGGTGGGGGGACAAGAGACCCAGGCTCACAGTTACAACCCCCCCTCACTTCCCAGATGGTAGCAGGTGCTAGAGAAATATTTGTTGAGGAGATCAGTGGCGTGTGATATTTATCTAATTAATTTATTTAACAAACATTTATATCATGCTTACTATGTGCCAGGCACCATTCTGACATATTAACTTGAATTTAACCAGGGCAACAGCTTTGTCAAAAATTCGAGCTTGAAAGCCACCTCCACCATATTCTAGCTGTGTGACCTTGGGCCAGTGACTCATGCCTTCTGAGGCTCATTTCTATCACCTATCAAAGGGGTACCATAGTGATTGTACCTCAGAGTCATTGTGAAGAACTATCTAGCTAAGAGCCACAAAAGCACTTTATAGACTGTGAAATGTTCTGCAAATCATGACTAATATTATAAGTAATCCTAGAACTGGCTCGAGAGCAAATGATAACAACCAAAAAAAATCATCCTCTTGGTAATCATGATTGCTATCATCTTTTACAAACCTTGTGGACTCTGAAATTGGATGACTTTGTGCAAGTCTGTGTTGCCAATCTATTAGCTGCATGACTTGAGGCAAGCTGCTTTATCTCTCAGTGATTCCATGTTTTCCTCTATAAAACTAGGACAAACAATAGTCTGTAAGTCATAGAATTCCTGTGAAGAATTAAAAAAGATGATAAAAATAAAGCACCTGGGACAACAACCTGGAGTGAATGCACCATGAATGATACATACCTCTGCTCTTTTAAAACTCACAGCATTACAGAGTAGGTAGTATTACTGTTATTGTCCTTATTTTCCAGGGGAGAAAGTAGAGGGACAGAGAGGTTGAATCACTTGTCCAGTGCCACATACCTAGGGAGTGATAAAGCTGGGATTCCTAGACAGGTCTGTTAGACCTGGGCATTTTTGTGGTTGCCTAAGCAAATATTCTCACTGTCCCTAATGACACACCAGAAATGCTTAAGGGAACTCATGAGCAAAAGAAAAAGGATTTAAAAAGTGAAAAAAGAAAGAGAGGTGATAAGTATCTGGACTTTTCCTTACGTGCTAAGCTGTTACAAAAAGGAAACACAAACCTTTAAACACAAATGCTGGGGACTGGAGAGGCTTCCAGAAAAGATCTGCTCCCACCTCCTGCCTATGTAGGCACAGCACAGCCTGACGGATTATGAACCAAACTCATCCCCTCTCTCTCCTGGGCCATGACCCAAACCTTGTTAGCTTGGTGTATAAATTTAATGCATTTTCCATCTTAACTAAGCACTTAACAAGCACCGTGGCCATAAGTTTTGTAGTCTGTGACAGCAAAACTAGCATGAATTCCTTTTCCCTTCACATTTTCATGGATAGAAGATTCATTTTTAGCATAAATCTTAGCAACTTCAGCATATGATTTTTTTTTTCGTATTAAGTAGAGAACTTTTACCCTTCCACTTAAAGGAGGCACTATAGCTTCACTTTGCCATATCCAAATTGCCAGCATCACTGCTCTTGCACTTTGGGGCCACTGGTAAATAAAATAAGGGTGACTTGAACACAAGCATTATGATACTGTGATAGTAAATCTTATAACTGAGGTGGCTACTAAGTGATAATGGGCAGGATGCTCTGGACAAAGGGAGGATACACGTTCCAGGTGAGACAGAGCCGGGCAGCATGAGATTTCATCACACTACTCAGAATGGCATGCAATTTAAACTTATGAATTGTTTACTTCAGGAATTTTCCATTTAATATGTTTGGGCCATGGTTGACTATCAGAATCTGAAACCGCAGAAAGTGAAACTGCAGTTAAGGGGAGAACTACCGTATTGAAGATGATGGATCCACAAGATGGAAGGGTCCTAAGTCCCTGAACCACCCCTTAGAGAGGTGTTGCCTACCCATCAGAATTGCCCAGCTGAAACTAAGCATAAGCAAAAAGAACTCACTTTGATAGTTGAACAATTATATAGTTTGGGTCTGTTTGTCCCAGCAGCTAGCCTGACTTACCACTGCAGGAAATAGGAGGAAGGAGAGCTTTCTAGCATCCCTGACTATTGACCACCCAACTTCTGCCTAAATCTTTCCAGTGGTAGGGAGTTCTTTTCTTCCTGAAGTATTCGTTTACTCTTCATTCAATCAATCAACTAATGGGTTTTTGTTTGGTTTGGTTTGGTTTTTATTGAGGTATATAGTACAATATATATATATAAGTTTCAGGTGTACAACATAGTCACAATTTTTAAAGGTTGTACTCCATTTATAGTTATTTATAATGTATTGGCTATATTACCTGTGTTGTACAATATATCCTTGTACCTTATTTATTTTATGCATAAGGGTTTGTACTTCTTAATCCCTTAACCCTATCTTGCCCCTTTCACCTTCCATATCCCCACTGGTAACCACTAGTTTGTTCTCTATATCTGTGAGTCTTTTTGTTATATTCACTAGTTTTACTTTTTAGAGTCCACATTTAAGTGATATCTGACTTATTTCACTTAGCATAATTACTCTCCAGGTCCATCCATGTTGTTGCAAATGGCAAAATTTCATTCTTTTTTGTGGCTGAGTAGTATCCCATTATATATATATATATATATATATATATATATATATATATATATATATACACACCACATCTTCTTTCTCTGTTCATTTGTTGGTGGACATTTAGGTTGCTTCCATTAGCAATTGTAAATAATGCTGCTATGAACATTGGAGTGCATGTATCCTTTCAAATTAGTGTTTTTATTTTTTTCATATATATAACCAGTAGTGGGATTGCTGGGTCATATGGTAGTTCTAATTTTAGTTTTCTGAGGAACCTCCATACTGTTTTCCACAGTGGCTGCACCAATTTACGTTCCCACCAACAGTGTATGAAGGGTCCCTTTTCTCCACATCTTCTCCAACGTTTATTATTTGTGTTCGTTTTGATAATAGTCATTCTGACAGGTGTGAGGTGATATTTCATTGTGGTTTTAACTTGCATTTCTCTGATGATTAACAATGTTGAGCATTTTTTCATGTTCCTGTTGGCCATCTGTGTCTTCTTTGGTAAAATGTCTATTCAGATCTTCTCATTTTTTAATTGGTTTGATTTTTTTTTAATGTTGAGTTGGATGAGCTGTTTATATATTTTGAATATTAACCCCTTATCAGTCCTATCATTTGGTTGTCTTTTTGTTATGTCAGTGGTTCCCTTTTAAGTTTAATTAGATCCTATTTGTTTATTTTTGCTTTTATTTCCTTTGCTTTAGAGGACAAATCCAAAAAATATTGCTATGATTCATGTCAAAGAGTGTTCTGCCTATGTTCTCTTCTAGGAGTTTTATGGTTTCAGGCTTTACATTTAGGTCTTTAATCCATTTTGAGTTTATTTTTGTGTATGGTGTTAGAGAATGTTTTAAGTTCATTCTTTTACAAGTTTTCCCAACACCACTTATTGAAGACACTCTCTTATCTCCACTGTGTATTCTTGCCTCCTTTGTCATAAATTAATTGAACATCAGTGCATGGGTTTATTTATGGGCTATCTATCTTGTTGCATTGATCTATATTTCTGTTTTGTGCCAGTACCATACTGTTTTTATTACTGTAGCTTTGTAGTATAGTCTGAAGTCAGGGTGCATGATTCCTCCAGCTATGTTCTTCTTTCTCAAGATTGTTTTGGCTATTCAGGGTCTTTTATGTTTCCATATAAATTTTAAAATTATTTGTTCTAGTTTTGTGAAAAATGCCATTGGTAATTTTGATAGGGATTGCATTGAATCTGTAGATTGCTTTGGTTAGAACTAATGTTTATTGAGTTCCTACTATGTGCCAGGCCACATGCTAGGCACTGGGGAAGCAAGGATGAATGAGGCACAAGATCTCTGCCCTCATGAAGCTTGTCATCCAGACTGGTAGACAGAAACTGAACAAGTGAGCAGGCAGTAGGTGCAATGTTTATTGACTTTGATAAGTAACTTGAGGGAAACAAGCAGATTGCTGGCACAGAATAACTGAGGGAGGATCAAGTGTAGTGGAGGAAGAGAGGGGGAGGAGTTCGTCGAAGTCTTGTCTGAGGAGGTGACTGAGACCAGATACAACAATTGGCAGATATCCATGATTGTTTAAAAAAAAAGAAAAGAAAAGAAAACTTGAGGTTTTTCTTGTTGTTGTTTTGCTTATTTTAATAGGAAGATAAGTCTCCTTTAGCTCCATGTCGGGCCCTAATTATAGTCTGGGGTCCCAGAAAAGTCTGTTTTTTCCGATTACCAATTGACAGCTTCTCCAATATTCAGTATTTGCAGACAGCTGTCACATCTCTCCTATCCCCTCAAATCCCTCCTCCCCCTGGACCCCTTCAAGCAGCCCCACAGGGTTTGGAGACCCAGATATGTGCTGCAGTTATTAAGAACAGCCAGTAGCAGCAAGGATTCAGGTAAACAAGGAGGTCACAGAGACCCCCCCACTGTAAAGGTTATGTGGACCCTCCCAACATCTTGGGGATAACTGGTCCAACTCCCACAGCATTGCTTGTTCATTTCCCTACAGCTGCTGCTAACTGCTGGTTCCCATCAGGCATTAAATTCTCTGAGATTGGGAGGGAGCAGGCGGGGTTAGAGCCTTCAAAGGCTCCCACTGGAAGCCTTCTCTCTCTCTTGAAAACACTTTATTTTTTCGATGTTAAAATCATGTCCCTCCCCCCTGGTTTGAACACCAAAACAAACCTAGCTGTCCCCAGTGCTGGGCCCAAACCACAGGCGTGTGGTTGGGGAGCCAAAGAGGCAGCAGGAGGAGCTGCTCAGAGTCTTGCTCCTCCAGATTCCTGCTGGACTCCACTCAGGAGGCAGGGAGGCTGTGTTCTGCAAAGACCCAGCCTCCCCTTCTTCACAATTAAACAGGACAGCACCTCAAGGGCAAAAGTCTGCCCTGCCCCCGAGGTGGCTCACAGGAGGTAGAGGCCTATGCAAGCTCCTGAGGCCTCTGAGTTAGCTGATACCTCCTTCCCTACCTGCCAGGAATGGTCCCCAGCAGCTCTGGGGGCTCCCAGAGAGTCAAAAGGCTGAGGCCTGAGATCCAGGCAGTGTCCACAACTGTTTTCTCTGCTTGGTTTGGAGATAAAAACAACTGCTGCTTCTTGCTTTCTCACAATTTCCACTGAGGTCACTTGGGGCAAGACTGAGTCAGGGCTTCCAGAAGGTCTGGCAATAGCGTGGAAGCAAACAGTGGTGCTATTAGCACAGGACACACTCTCCCCAGCCGCCTCCCCAGCAGGGGAATCAGAGCAGCATCATACAGCTTGCAAAACTGGCCTTCAGTGGCCTTCACACCACTTTGTCCGCTTCACTCAGCCTGACCTGTAGATATGGTTTCCCCTGACTCACAATACCTTTCTCCGCTATACCCCACCCCTGCCTTGCTTAGGGTTGCAGGTAGGACGAGGTGAGTGAGGGACCCAGGGTGCAAAATTGAAGGAGGCAATCACTCTCCAGGTCATGCAAGTTCAGTGTTGTTTGCACTCTGGGTGTGTCATTCCCCCCATCCTACTGCAGGTCCTGCAGATGCTACCTAAACCTGGTCCCTGAGGATATAGTTTATTTCTCTGATCTCTCCCAAACTCCACCCATTAGAAAAAATCTATACATGGCTTCACACTCCTATGTAAAAGATCAAGTCCAGCTTGGAGAGGTCTTTCTGTTTGTTTGTTTTTTAGCCAGACAGTACTTTAATTTTTCTGTTGTTGTTGTTGCCAGTGCTTAAAATTCAGAAGAGTTCCAATGAAAAAAATCCTCGTTTCTAGCTTCTTTTGAAAACACAGAAGATATGGCCTCTCCGGCTGGAGTGGAGCCACAGCTGCCTCTTTAGGCCCACTGGACATGGCCTGTGCTCTCCAGCCCCCCAGAGCCCCACCTGTGCCAACTTACCATTCATATTACCTTCTTAGCCCCCATAGGCATTTGAGGTTGAACCTTCGATCTAAAGACAGATTATGTCCAGACATAAAGTAGCTTGTCTCTTATGGTGCAATTCTGGCAGCAGTGACTGACTAGGGTGGGAGACGGGGTCAGGAAGGAAACAGAGAAGATTTCCCAATGTCCTTGAACTCGGACCATGGAGGCAAGTCCCCATTCCACCAGCCAGGGTGCAGAAAAGACTAAAACTTGCAGTTTGGGGGAAGAAACATGTTACGTGACAGCATCAAAAGAGCTGTGGAGATAAAGGGATGAAACTTGAGTTGAAAACAGCACTGACCAAGGGTCAGGAGGCCTGCCTGGGTATCCCACATTTGCCCCTGACTTCTGTGTAATGTTGGACACAACCACTCTGAAACTTCAGCTTCCTCGTCTCTTAATAAGGAGAGTCAGGCTGGATTATTTCTGAGATCCGTCCTAGCTCTAACTCTCTTGAATGTAATGCTTACTATTCTTCAGTGGAATTATTCTAGTAAAAGAGAATCTCAGCATTGTTTGGGCCAGCTTAAAAGAGCAGTTGAGAGGAGATCAGAAACCACATTTCATCGATAGCATGGAATTTTGCACGTTTTGCAGTGCTCTACTTATCCTTTCATAAGTTCTCTGATTCTGCTGAGAATATACACTTAGAGGAGCTCAAACAGTAGCCTGACTCAACAATCTCTTGCCTTAAAAACTGCTCGTCTGCTTGAAAATTCACTAGGTGTGAAATCTAGTTTGCTAAAGGCTGTGTCTCTACCTTGAAGATGCTGGAGGAGAAGAAAGCTCCCTGTCCGCCCTGTGGGGGGCAATCCAAGTGGAATTCAATGCAACAGGCACTAACAAATATCTAAGCAGCACTCTATACAGTGTAGACTCTGGGAGGATACCAGGAAATACATCCAGGAGTAAAGCCCACTCCTTGTCCTTGAGGAGATTACAGTAGGGCAGAGAGGTCAACACAACAGCCACAGAATCCAAATGCACAGCAGAGTAAGATAAAAGTCAATCAGAGTTATAAAGTGCTAGGAGGAGTCAAAAACAGGAAGGGGTTACATAGGCCTATGGTGTGAACTTTAGACTATTAGTGAAGGATGAATAGATGAGGATGGGCAGGAAGGAACAGTGGCTTCAGTTACTCACTGATCTACCAAGGACAAAAGTTTCCTACTGCCTAACATTGCCTTAGGCACTGGGATGTAAGGGTTAACAAGACAGGAGGGAGTCCTGCTTTCAAGGAACTTACTTTCTAGTGAGGGACTTAGACAAGTATACAAATACATAAGCTAATTTCAGATATTGTTGAATGCTATGAAGAATATGAAATGAAATGATTACCATAGATGTTGATTGTAAGATGGACAGGGAAGACCTCCCTGAGGAGGCTCCAGTTGAACTGTGTCATGGGATCATCTGGAGAAGACCACCCCAAGTCATTTCCAAATGTTGCACATTGCCAGTATCACTGGGGGACAAAAATGCCCCCGGATGAGAACTAATATAGACCCTACTATAGCTAACACCATAAGGTTACTGGGGCTGACTTGAGTCTTTCTTAACCCAAGAATCCTGCATACAAAATGGTTTTAGCCACCAAATTAGGGGCAGCATGAATTGGTCCCCAATAGAGAAAAGACAAATGCCCTCTTACAAAATGTTGTTTTACCTCCATATTCTGTGGCATACAGGCTTCTTCCGTAGCCTCCGGTTCTCTACTTGAGTAAAAGTAATGTGGGGTAAGGGGCAAAGAGTGATGGAACCTAGGGGGGATATTCCATTCCAGGGCTGTTAGCCCCCAGACAAAGGATAAGACAAAAGCTCCAATTTGCCCTTTTTAGTGCTAGGACAAGCCTCTTGCAATCCTGGCTCAAGATAGACAAGTCAGCATCAGGAATTTATTTCAGTTATCCCTGTTGTTTAAGGTACAGTTTTCATAGCTATGTTGATCTGTGTCTTTATTTTTGTTGTGCTTTTTAAAGACGACAAGAGGGAAAAATAAAGTATGATTTGATTCAACAGATATATAACAAGCCCCTACCTTGTCTTCACTACATCAGTTTTCTCATGGGCACAAGAAAAGGCACAGTGGGATAGAATCCCCAGGTGCATCTGAGGAACTGCACGTCCTGGATATGGCTGGAGTGTGGGTTCCTGTGGGGCCCAAAAAGGACCAGGCTGCTTCCTTTGCTTATGCTGGGGTCCAGGCGGGGGTCGACAGCCAGGTTGGCCCCAGGATGAGCGCGGCATGAACATCTCTGCTAAGAAGTGATTGAGATCATATTTTTCAGGCTGGAATCTCAGTAAATTAGCTCTTCAAAGGATTATTCCTAAAACGTTAGCCGAGTGGCTGACAGGGTCTTGGTGCTCTGGCTGGGTGTCAGGCCTGAGCCTCTGAGGTGGGAGAGCCAACTTCAGGACACTGGTCCACCAGAGACCTCCCGACCACACGTAATATCAAATGGTGAAAGATCTCACAGAGATCTCCATCTCAAGGCTAAGACCCAGCTCCACTCAACAACCAGCAAGCTACAGTGCTGGACACCCTATGCCAAAAAACTAGCAAGACAGGAACACGACCCCACTCATTAGCAGAGAGGCTGCCTAAAATCATAATAAGGTCACAGACACCCCAAAAAACACCATCGGACGCGGTCCTGCCCACCAGAAAGACAAGATCCGGTCTCATCCACCAGAACACAGGCACCAGTCCCCTCCACCAGGAAGGCTACACAACCCACTGAACCAAACTTAGCCACTGGGGGCAGACACCAAAAACAATGGGAACTACGAACCTGCAGCCTGTGAAAAGGAGACCCCAAACACAGTAAGTTAAGCAAAATGAGAAGACAGAGAAACACACAGCAGATGAAGGAGCAAGGTAAAAACCCAACAGACCAAACAAATGAAGAGGAAATAGGCAGCCTACCTGGAAAAGAATTCAGAGTAATGATAGTAAAGATGATCCTAAATCTTGGAACTAGAATGGAGAAAATACAAGAAACATTTAACAGGGACCTAGAAGAACTAAAGAGTAAACAAACAATGATGAACAACACAATAAATGAAATTAAAAATTCTCTAGAAGGAATCAATAGCAGAATAACTGAAGCAGAAGAATGGGTAAGTGACCTAGAAGATAAAATAGTGGAAATAACTACCACAGAGCAGAAAAAAGAATGAAAAGAATTGAGGACAGTCTAAGAGACTTATGGAACAAAATTAAACGCACCAACATTTGAATTATAAGGGTCCCAGAAGAAGAAGAGAAAAAGAAAGAGATTGAGAAAATATTTGAAGAGATTATAGTTGAAAACTTCCCTAATATGGGAAAGGAAATAGCCAATCAGGTCGGGAAATGAAGAGAGTCCCATACAGGATAAATCCAAGGAGAAACACGCCAATATTAATAGTTTGATATTAATCAAACTATCAAAAATTAAATACAAAGAAAAAATATGAAAAGCAGCAAGGGAAAAGCAACCAATAACATACATGGGAATCCCCATAAGGCTAACAGCTGATCTTTCAGCAGAAACTCTGCAAGCCAGAAGGGAGTGACAGGACATATTTCAAGTGATGAAAGGGAAAAACCTACAACCAAGATTACTCTACCCAGCAAGGATCTCATTCAGACTTAATGAAGAAATTAAAACCTTTACAGACAAACAAAAGCTAAGAGAATTCAGCACCACCAAACCAGCATTACAACAAATGCTAAAGGAACTTCTTTAGGCAGGAAACACAAGAGAAGGAAAAGACCTACAATAACAAACCCAAAACAATTAAGAAAATGGTAATAGGAACATACATATCGATAAATTACCTTAAATGTAAATGAATTAAATGCTCCAGCCAAAAGACATAGACTGGCTGAATGGATAAAAAACAAAACCAGTATATATGCTGTCTACAAGAGACCCACTTCTTCAGACCTAGGGACACATACAGACTGAAAGTGAGGGGATGGAAAAAGATATTCCATGCAAATGGAATTCAAAAGAAAGCTGGAGAAGCAATTCTCATATCAGACAAAACAGACTTTAAAATAAAGACTATTACAAGAGACAAAGAAGGACACTACATAATGATCAAGGGATCAATACAAGAAGAAGATATAACAATTGTAAATATTTATGCACCCAACATAGGAGCACCTCAGTACATAAGGCAAATGCTAACAGCCATGAAAGGGGAAATCGACAGTAACACAATCATAGCAGGGGACTTTAACACCCCACTTTCACCAATGGACAGATCATCCAAGATGAAAATGAATAAGGAAACACAAGCTTCAAATGGCACATTAAACAAAATGGACTTAATTGATATTTATAGGACATTCCATCCAGAAATAACAGAATACACCTTCTTCTCAAGTGCTTATGGAACATTCTCGAGGATAGATCATATTTGGGTCACAAATCAAGCCTCAGTAAATTTAAGAAAATTGAAATCATATCAAGTATCTTTTCTGACCACAACGCTATGAGACTAGATATCAATTACAGGAAAAAAATCTGTAAAAAATACAAACACATGGAGGCTAAACAATACACTACTTAACAACCAAGAGATTACTGAAGAAATCAAACAGGGAATCAAAAAATACCTAGAAACAAATGACAATGAAAATACGGTGACCCAAAACCTATGGGATGCAGCAAAAGCAGTTCTATGAGGGAAGTTTATAGCAGTACAGTCCTACCTCAAGAAACAAGAAACATCTCAAACACACAACCTAAGCTTATACCTAAAGCAATTAGAGAAAGTAAAACAAAAAAAACCCAAAGTTAGCAGAAGGAAAGAAATCATAAAGATCAGACCAGAAATAAATGAAAAAGAAATGAAGGAAACAATAACAAGGATCAATAAAACTAAAAGCTGGTTCTTTGAGAAGATACACAAAATTGATAAACCATTAGCCAGACTCATCCAGAAAAAAAGGGAGAAGACTCAAATCAGTAGAATTAGAAAAGAAAAAGGAGAAGTAACAACTGACACTGCAGAAATACAAAGGATCATGAGAGATTCCTACAAGCAACTATATTCCAATAAAATGGACAACCTGGAAGAAATGGACCAATTCTTAGAAAAGCACAACCTTCTGAGACTGGACCAGGAAGAAATAGAAAATATAAACAGACCAGGGCTTCCCTGGTGGCACAGTGGTTGAGAGTCCACCTGCTGATGCAGGGGACACGGGTTCATGCCCCAGTCCGGGAGGATCCCACATGCCGCGGAGCGGCTGGGCCCGTGAGCCATGGCTGCTGAGCCTGCGCATCCGGAGCCTGTGCTCCGCAACGGGAGAGGCAACAGCAGTGAGAGGCCCACGTACCACAAAAGAAAAATAAATTAAATTAAATTAAATTAAATAAACAGACCAATCACAAGCACTGAAATTGAGACTGTGATTAAAAACCTTCCAACAAACAAAAGCCCAGGACCAGATGGCTTCACAGGTAAATTCTGTCAAACATTTAGAGGAGAGCTAACACATATCCTTCTCAAATTCTTCCAAAACATAGCAGAGGGAGGAACACTCCCAAACTCATTCTACGAGGCCACCATCACCCTAATACCAAAACCAGACAAGGATGTCACAAAGAAAGAAAACTACAGGCCAATATCACTGATGAACATAGATGCAAAAATCCTCAACAAAATACTAGCAATCAGAATCCAACAGCACATTAAACGGATCATACTCGATGATCAAGTGGGGTTTATCCCAGGAATGCAAGATTCTTCAGTATACACAAATCAATCAATGTGATACATCATATTAACAAATTGAAGGATAAAAACCATATGATCATCTCAATAGATGCAGAGAAAGCTTTCAACAAAATTCAACACCCATTTATGTTAAAAACCCTCCAGAAAGCAGGCATAGAGGGAACTTACCTCAAAATAATAAAGGCCATATACGACAAACCCACAGCCAGCATTGTTCTCAATGGTGAAAAACTGAAACCATTTCCACTAAGATCAGGAACAAGACAATGCTGCCCACTCTCACCACTCTTATTCGACATAGTTTTGGAAGTTTTAGCCACAGCAACAGAGAAGAAAAAGAAATAAAAGGAATACAAATTGGAAAAGAAGAAGAAAAACTGTCACTGTTTGCAGATGACATACTATACACAGAGAATCCTAAAGATGCCACCAGAAAACTACTAGAGCTAATCAATGAATTTGGTAAAGTAGCAGGATACAAAATTAATGCACATAAATCTCTGGCATTCCTATACACTAATGATGAAAAATCTGAAAGAGAAATTAAGGAAACACTCCCATTTACCATTGCAAGGAAAAGGAATAAACCTACCTAAGGAGACAAAAGACCTGTATGCAGAAAACTATAAGACACTGATAGAAAGAAATTAAAGATGATACCAACAGATAGAGAGATATACCATGTTCTTGGATTGGAAGAATCAACATTGTGAAAATGACTATACTACCCAAAGCAATCTACAGATTCAGTTTAATCCCTATCAAACTACCAATGGCATTTTTTATAGAACTAGAACAGAAAATTTCACAGTTTGTATGGAAACACAAAAGACCCTGAATAGCCAAAGCGATCTTGAGAAAGAAAAACAGAGCTGGAGGAATCAGGCTTCTGGACTTCAGACTATATTACAAAACTACAGTAATCAAGAGAGTATGGTACTGGCACAAAAACAGAAATATAGATCAATGGAACAGGATAGAAAGCCCAAAGATAAAGCCACACACATATGGTCACCTTATCTTTGATAAAGGAGGCAAGAATAAACAATGGAGAAGACAACCTCTTTAAGAAGTGGTGCTGGGAAAAGTGGACAGCTGCATGTAAAAGAATGAAATTAGAACACTCCCTAACACCATACACAAAAATAAACTCCAAATGGATTAAAGACCTAAATGTAAGGCCAGACACTATCAAACTCTTAGAGGAAAACATAGGCAGAACACTCTATGACATAAATTACAGCAAGATCCTTTGTGACCCACCTCTTAGTGAAATGAAATAAAAACAAAAATAAACAAATGGGACCTAATGAAACTTAAAAGCTTTTGCACAGCAAGGGAAACTATACACAGGATGAAAAGACAACCCTCAGAATGGGAGAAAATATTTGCAAATGAAGCAACTGACAAAGGATTAATCTCCAAAATATACAAGCAGCTCATGCAGCTCAATATCAAAAGTACAAACAGCCCAATCCATAAATGGGCAGAAGACCTAAATAGACATTTCTCCAAAGAAGATATACAGATTGCCAACAAACACAGGAAAGGATGCTTAACATCACTAATCATGAGACAAATGCAAATCAAAACTACAATGAGGTATCACCTCACAACAGTCAGAATGGCCATCATCAAAAAAATCTACAAACAATAAATGCTGGAGAGGGTGTGGAGAAAAGGGAACCCTCTTGCACTGTTGGAGGGAATGTAAATTGATACAGCCACTATGGAGAACAGTATGGAGGTTCCTTAGAAAACTAAAAATAGAAGTACTGTATGACTCAGCAATCCCACCACTTGGCATATACCCTGAGAAAAACATAATTCCAAATGAATCATGTACCACAGTGTTCACTGCAGCACTATTTACAGTACCCAGGGCATGGAAGAATCCTAAGTGTCCATCGACAGATGTATGGATAAAGAAGATGTGGCACATATATACAATGGAATATTACTCAACCATAAAAAGAAACGAGATTGAGTTATTTGTAGTGAGGTGGATGGACCTAGAGAATGTCATACAGTGTGAAGTAAGTCAGAAAGAGAAATACAAATACTGTATGCTAACACATATATATGGAATCTTAAAGAAAACAAAAAAAAGGTTCTGAAGAACCTAGGGGCAGGACAGGAATAAAGATGCACAGGTAGAGAATGGACTTGAGGACACAGGGAGGGGGAAGTGTAAGGTGGGACGAAGTGAGAGAGTGGCATGGACATACGTACACTACCAAATGTAAAACAGATAGCTAGTGGGAAGCAGCTGCATAGCACAGTGAGATCAGCTCGGTGCTTTGTGTCCCACTAGAGAGGCGGGATGGGGAGTGTGGGAGGGAGACGTAAGAGGGAGGGGATATGGGGATATATGTATACATATAGCTGATTCACTTTGTTACACAGCAGAAACTAACACACCATTGTAAAGCAATTATACTCCAGTAAAGATGTTTAAAAAAAAGGGGGGGGGCAGGGTGCAGAGGAAGACCAAAGCCAGTTCTTCAAGGGTCTTGAAGTTTAAGTTTATCCTATAGGGCACAGATAATAGGGAGCCATGGAAGGCTCAGAAGCAGGGAAGTATCACTGTGAGACCTACGCTCGGGTATAGGCAGGGAATAGACATTTCTATGTGAGAAGAGTGAAGAGTCTGAGGACTCGCCCTCCTATTTAATACCTGAGGAGCTTATATTCACTTTCAGCCGAGTTGACCTTCTGGATTTTATTGCAACCCTGTGTCTCCACCTTTTGGCATGGCTCAGCGTGAGAGCTGCAGGGGCAAGAGCCAGGAGCCTCCCTGGGAACACAAGCTCTGGCCATCAGTTGCTCCATTGCTCAGGGGGGATTCCAGCTCCCAAGGGTCATGAGGCCTTGCCCCTGGAAGGAGTGGGGGATGAAGCTGCCTCGGTGTGACTCAGAAAACAGATCCAGGCTTGGCAGCAGTTGAGAACTGTTTGGAAACTTCATACCAGGTTTTGCTTTGTTTTGTTCACAGGCCCTCAGAGTAAGCTGCAGGAATAGGCTTCTGCGCTCTTGGATCTCCTATTGCTCCCCCGCTCCCACGAGCTGCCGACGGCCTTTCCTGGCTTGGAGCCACACCCAACTCCTCATCAACGTGGTCATCTTCTTTCCAAAATTGAGCCTACCTACCACAGGGGGACCAGCATTTACCAGGTCAGCTCCAGGCAGAGGTGAAGGATGACTAGAGCTGTTAATGAACACCACCACCAAAATACTTGTGATCTATCAAATGACTTGATTCCCACATGGTGGATGTCAAGTTTAGTACATGTGTCCTGTCATCTGATGGCCAGAACAGCTTAATGAAGTAGGTACAAGTATTTTCTTCATTTATCAGATAAACTGAGGCACAGAGAGCAACTTGCAGCTGGTATTTTGCAAAACCTAGATTCAAAGCTGGTTCTTACTCCAAAGCTGGGGCTCTGTGGCCCACCAATCTCTCATTTCTCAGTGCTTCCCTTGGGCAGCTGCCCCTTTCTCTACGCACCAAGTACCCATTGCCTTGCAGCTGTATTTTCTCACGTAAACATCCAGTTCCTCCCACATGCAGCTCATTTGTCGGGGGAGTCTCAGCTCTGCCATGAATTAGTTCTGTGACCCTGGAAAAAGTCCTTTAAGCTATCTGGGCCTCAGTTTGCCTATCAATAAAATGGGGATGCCCTCCCTCTTTTATAGTCAGTGTAGGGATTTAATCCTCTGCTCCTAATACCTCAGAAACCTGTTTGGGACACATAATCGAAAGATCTTATTATGTCGATGCAGAAGTGACACATAGTCAGAGGTTCGAGTCCTGCCTGAGGCATTGAACACCCAGGAGGTCTCCACAAGTAGACTGGAGTAACAGGTGTCTGCACCGGGGGGCAGCTCTGACCCAGCCAATTCTGCTGGCAAAGCTTGCTCTTGGCTCTTTCCATGGAGAGAAGTCACATTCCACAGCCTGGCAGCCCAGCACCAGGAAACAGCCCTGCTCAGACACAAGGAAAATGAACATCAAAGGGGCTCTGTTGGTTTATAAAAGTATTATGAGCCTCCAAGTTCTCTTGTTCGTTGCCAAGGTGAGAAGACAAGGGAGGAGAGAGACTGGGTCCAAGGAAAGCGTGGAGGATCTCCTTGTTCTTAGCTGTTAAACAAAAGCAGTGTCTCCCCCAGGCTGAGGCCAATAGCTTTCTCTACAGGCTGGCTATGCTCTGCTGTGTTCGCAGCTCAGCCTTGGGTCTGATTAACAGGAGCCTAGAAGCATCATTTTAGGGCTCCTATCACATCTGCTGTGTTCATTTCCTGGAGTTGTTGTAGCAAAGTACCCACAAACTGGGTGGCTTAGAGAAATAGAAATGTATTGTTTAACAGCTCTGGAGGCTAGAAGTCCAAAATCAAGGTGGTGATAGGGCCATATTCCCTCTGAGTGTATAGGAGAAAGATCCTTCTGGCCTCTTTCAGCTTCTGATAGTGTTACTGACTCTGGTCCTTGGACTCTTTAATCAATAGAAATTGATAGGCTAGACAAGGAATTCAGGCAGGGCTTTACTGGGACCTGTGCTACAGGATGAGGGAGCAAAAACAAGTAACAGGTTCCTTTGTTCACTCCCTGAGGAGGGGCAGGCTGGTTCCGTAAGTGGAAGGAGGGTAGGGGCAGATGGATGGGTTGGGCCGCAGGGCTGGTTTCAGTGGACTGCCCACCCCCTGTGTGCAGGGGTCCTGTGTTGCACCCTGCTTTTGCTCCTGGCACCTCAGAAGTGGCAGTTGGTTTGTGACCTTTGTGTATCTTATTGTTCATAATTGCTCCAGCTGTGGACGCGTGCAGTACTTTTAGTCCCTTATAGTTTCTTTGTATTCTGTTGCTCAAAGGAGACGTTTGTCCACGTGTAAGCGGTCCGGTAAAGGGTCCCAAGTCCCATTCTGTTTCAATAGCTCCGGAGACTCCTCAGCTTGTGACCTCATACCTCCAATCTCTGCCTCCCCCATGGCATTCTCCCCGTAGCTTCACACCATCTTCCATCTAGGAGCACCTGGGTCCAAGTTTCCCCTTCTTAGAAGGACACAAGTCATTTGGATTAGGGCCTACCGCAATGACCTCATTTTTACCTGGTTACTTCTGCAAAGGCTCTTTTTCCAAATTAGGTCACATTCTGAGGTGTAGGGGTTAAACTTTGACATATCTTCTTGGGGAGCACACTTCAGCCCATAATCCCTGCCCTTCTCACTCTGTAGAAAAAAAATGGCCCAAAAGATTTGGATTTGATTTCAGTTTTGCCCATAACTGGCTTCTTGGTGTTGACAAGTGATTTTCAACATGGTTCCTCATCTTGCTGACTCGGGAGGAAGATTAAATGAGATTATAGAAATTACTAACTATATAATTTGAAGTGACCTCTGAGATCATGCAGCATTTCCCAAAATACTCATGAGAGTATTAATCCTACAAAGTCTTTTTGGGATAACAGTGGGGAGTGGTGCTATGAGTCCCTCTCAGAGACTCTCACTGTGCATTAGCAGGCCAAAGGCTCTGAGAAGTCCTATGGTAAAAATACCTTTTTGTCCCAGCATCTCCCACATTAATTTCACCATGGAACCCTATTATTTAGATAATCTCTGGTAGCACTCTCTTGATCACTGATCCACCCTTGGGAAATAGTCATCTAGATTAATATCTCTAGTTCATTAGAAAACCAGGACTTAGACTTCTATCACCTCCTACATAAACTACCCCCAAATCCCAAATCCTCATTTTAGGCTCAGCTTTGAGGGGAACCCAAACTGAAACAGATCTTTGTTCCCCAGAATAAAATCATCTTTATGGCTACTTAAAAAATTTTTTAATACTATGTACTCGTTAGTAAATTTTCAAAGAATGCGGAAAAGAATAAGAAAGATAAGTAAAGCTCACCTTAAATATAAGGATAAGTAAAGCCACCCAAAAATAACTGGCTAAAATGAGATCTTTATTATTTGTGCCACATTTTGATTACAGAAGGAGGTGATGAGGCTTAGGAACTGGGATGGGAGCTGGACCCAGAATCAGTGAGCTCAGAAGCACGTCCTGATGTTAGTTAGCTCTTGCTCAAATTTTATGCAAGTCCCTTGGCCTCCCTGTGCCTCGGCTTCCCCTTACCCCTTTAGGGAAAAATGTGTCTGTCTATTGCAGAGCCTGAAGATTGGTAATATTAATGGCTATCATTTTTGGGGTGCCTATTGGGTACACACAATATTATATTACATGTTATTTCATCCAGGAAATTAACTTAGATGCAGGTGAGATCATTGAGGCTTTGAGAATTTAAGTGACTTTCTTAAGGTTCTACAGCTGATGGCAGTAACAGGGGCAGAATTTGAACCCAAATCTGCCTAACCCTGCAGCTTCTTACATAACCACAACTCTACGGTTTCTTATACCATGTACTGCAAAAATCAGTTGTGTTTTCTGACTTCTTGGCTCCTGTTAAATGATTTTGCTATGTTTGGGATAATTTCAGCTCTGTGCATCCCACTTCTCCTAAGCAGAACTTAGAAATCTCAAAGCAAATTCCAGCCTTTCTTGCAACTTGAATGAAGACATGCATCTCAGGTTCCACCAATCGGACACACTCCTATACACTTTGATTCCAAAAGAGCAACTTAAGAAAAGAAATTTCCAGAAGATCCGTTTTGCTGGCAGAATGGTGGCAAGAGGTCTGACTTTTGGGATGACAACATTTGTAAGGTTGAGATCCTGGCGTAGAAGCAGCGGTGGTTTCCTCGGGGGCTTGGTGGTCCCTCCACCACAGAAGGGGCAGTGATCCCCCCTCAGTCCAGTTCTAGGGAGTGATGTTTTCATTGCTCCTGGAAGCTCAGCTTCAAGCCTGGCTCTCCATTTCTCCTAACAACTCTGAGAGCTCCCAGGATCCTTTTGATAAACAACTTCTCTGCCCAGTTAGCCAGAGTCACCTTCTGTTGCTTGCCACCAGAATGATACCTCTCACTACACAGAATCCCAATTGCTTTATGTATCTACATAGTAACGAATAGAGCCAGTCCATTTCTGATCAATTTGATCAAAATAGGCAACAAATTCATTTTGATCCCAAAAGGAACTTTTGGCCAAAGTTATACAAATTGTTTTCAACTGTGCTGATCATAGTACCCATCAATGGCTAAATCTCCAGTTCATATTGCACTTTGTGCCTGGAGTCTAGGTGTCAGAAGCCAAAAAGAAACTAGGCTTGCCTGAATGAGTTTTCTGAAAGAAGTTTAATTGGAAATCATAGTTATCCTTTCACCCAACAGTTCTCAAACATTATATCCCCAAAACACTTTTATACTCTTAAAAACATTGAGGACCCAAACAACGTTTGTCTGTGTAGGTTATATCTATCCACACCTACTGTATTCAAAGTTAAAACTGAAAAGAAATTATTTATACTTTTATTTTCAAAAATAATAAAAACATTACATGTTAATATAAATAACACATTTTTAAAATAACTATATTTTCCACACTACAAAAAAATTAGTAAGAAGAGGGGCATTGTTTGAGATTTCTGCAAATTTGTTTTATTTTTATTTATTTTTGAATTTTGTTTTATTTTTTTTATTAGCAGGTTCTTATTAGTTATCCATTTATACATATTAGTGTATACATGTCAATCTCAATCTCCCAGTTCATCCCAGCTCCCCCAGCCACTTTCCCCCTTGGTGTCCGTACGTTTGACTCTACATCTGTGTCTCAGTTTCTGCCCTGCAAACCGGTTCATCTGTACCATTTTTCTAGGTTCCATATATATGTGTTAATATACAATGTTTGCTTTTCTCTTTCTGACTTACTTCACTCTGCATGACAGTCTCTAGATTCATCCACATCTCTACAAATGAACCAATTTGTTCCTTTTTATGGCTGAGTAATATTCCATTGTATATATGTACCACATCTTCTTGATCCATTCGTCTGCTGATGAGCATTTAGGTTGCTTCCATGACCTGGCTATTGTAAATAGAGCTGCAATGAAGATTGTGGTGAATGAGTCTTTTTGAATTATGGTTTTCTCTGGGTATATGCCCAGTAGTGGGATTGCTGGGTCATATGGTAGTTCTATTTTTAGTCTTTCAAGGAACCTCCATACTGTTCTCCATAGTGGCTGTATCAATTTACATTCCCACCAACAGTGCAAGAGGGTTCCCTTTTCTCCACACCCTCTCCAGCGTTTGTTGTTTGTAGATTTTCTGACCTTGCTCATTCTAACTGGTGTGAGGACCCCATTGTAGTTATGATTTGCATTTCTCTAATGATTAGTGATGTTGAGCAGCTTTTCACGTGCTTCTTGGCCATCTGTCTGTCTTCTTTGGAGAAATGTCTATTTAGGTCTTCTGCCCATTTTCGGATTGGGTTGTTTGTTTCTTTAATATTGAGCTGCATGAGCTGTTTATATATTTTGGAGATTAATCCTTTGTCCATTGATCCATTTGCAAATATTTTCTCCCATTCTGAGGGTTGTCTTTTCGTCTTGTTTATGATTTCCTTTGCTGTGCAAAAGCTTTTAAGTATCATTAGGTCCCATTTGTTTATTTTTGTTTTTATTTCTATTACTCTAGGAGGTGGATCAAAAAAGATCTTGCTGTGATTTATGTCAAAGAGTGTTCTTCCTATGTTTTCCTCTAAGAGTTTTATAGTGACTCCTTTTACATTTAGGTCTTTAATCCACTTTGAGTTCATTTTTGTGTATGGTGTTAGGGAGTGTTCTAATTTCATTCTTTTACATGTAGCTGTCCAGTTTTCCCAGCACCACTTATTGAAGAAACTGTCTTTTCTCCATTGTATATCCTTGCCTCCTTTGTCATAGATTAGTTGCCCATAGGTGCATGGGTTTATATCTGGGCTTTCTATCCTGTTCCATTGATCTATATTTCTGTTTTTGTGCCAGTACCATACTGTCTTGATTACTGGAGGTTTGTAGTATAGTCTGAAGTCAGGGAGCCTGATTCTTCCAGCTCTGTTTTTTTCCCTCAAGACCACTTTGGCTCTTTGGGGTCTTTTGTGTCTCCATACAAATTTTAAGATTTTTTGTACTAGTTGTGTAAAAACTGCCATTGGTAATTTGATACGGATTGCATTGAATCTGTAGATTGCTTTGGGTAGTATAGTCATTTTCACAGTATTGATTCTTCCAATCCGAGAACATGGTATATCTCTCCATCTGTTGGTATCATCTTTAATTTCTTTCATCAGTGTCTTATAGTTTTCTGCATACAGGTCTTTTGTCTCACTAGGTAGGTTTATTCCTAGCTATTTTATTCTTTTTTTGCAATGGTAAATGGGAGTGTTTCCTTAATTTCTCTTTCTGATCTTTCATTGTTAGTGTATAGGAATGCAAGAGATTTCTGTGCATTAATTTTGTATCCTGCAACTCTACCGAGTTCTTGATTAGCTCTAGTAGTTTTCTGGTGGCATCTTTAGGATTCTCTATGTGTAGTATCATGTCATCTGCAAACAGTGACAGTTTTACTTCTTCTTTTACAATTTGGATTCATTTTATTTCTTTTTCTTCTCTGATTGCCATGGCCAGGACTTCCAAAACTATGTTGAATAATAGTGGTGAGAGTGGACATCCTTGTCTTGTACCTGATCTTAGAGGAAATGCTTTCAGTTTATCACCATTGAGAATGATGTTTGCTGTGGGTTTGTCGTATATGGCCTTTATTATGTTGAGGTAGGTTCCCTCTGTGCCCACTTTCTGGAGAGTTTTTATCATAAATGGGTGTTGAATTTTGTCAAAAGCTCTTTCTGCATCTATTGAGATGATCATATGGTTTTTATTCTTCAGTTTGTTAATATGGTGTGTCACATTGATTGATTTGCGTATACTGAAGAATCTTTGCATCCCTGCGATTAATCCCACTTGATCATGGTGTATGATCCTTTTAATGTGTTGTTGGATTCTGTTTGCTAGTATTTTGTTGAGGATTTTTGCATCTATATTCATCAGTGACATTGGTCTGTAATTTTCTTTTTTTGTAGTATCTTTTTCTGGTTTTGGTATCATGGTGACGGTGGCCTCATGGAATGAGTTTGGGACTGTTCCTTCTTCTGCAAGTTTTGGAAGAGTTTGAGAAGGATGGGTGTTAGCTCTTCTCTAAATGTTTGGTACAATTCACCTGTGAAGACATCTGGTCCTGGACTTTTGTTTGCTGGAAGATTTTAAATCACAGTTTCAATTTCATTACGTGTGATTGGTCTGTTCATATTTTCTATTTCTTCCTGGTTCAGTCTTGGAAGGTTATACCTTTCTAAGAATTTGTCCATTTCTTCCAGGTTGTCCATTTTATTGGCATAGTGTTGCTTGTAGTAGTCTCTTAGGATGCTTTGTACTTCTGCGGTGTCTGTTGTAACTTCTCTTTCATTTCTAATTTTATTGATTTGAGTCCTCTCCCTCTTTTCCTTGATGAGTCTGGCTAATGGTTTATCAATTTTGTTTATCTTCTCAAAGAACTAGCTTTCGGTTTTATGGCTCTTTGCTATTGTTTTCTTTGTTTCTATTTCATTTATCTCTGCTCTGATCTTTATGATTTCTTTCCTTCTGCTAGCTTTGGGTTTTGTTTGTTCTTCTTTCTCTAGTTCCTTTAGGTATAGTTTTAGATTGTTTATTTGAGATTTTTCTTGTTTCTTGAGGTAGGCTTGTATTGGTATAAACTTCCCTCTTTGAACAGCTTTTGCTGCATCCCATAGGTTTTGGATTGTTGTGTTTTCATTGTCATTTGTCTCTAGGTATTTTTTGATTTCCTCTTTGATTTCTTCAGTGATCTCTTGGTTATTTAGTAACGTATTGTTTAGCATCCGTATGTTTGTGTTTTTTACGTTTTTTTCCCTGTAATTGATTTCTAATCTCATAGCGTTGTGGTCAGAAAAGATGCTTGATATGATTTCAATTTCCTTAAATTTACCGAGGCTTGATTTGTGACCCAAGGTGTGATCTATCCTGGAGAATGTCCCTTGCGCACTTGAGAAGAAAGTGTAATCTGCTGGTTTTGGATAGAATGTCCTATAAATATCAGTTAAATCTATCTGGTCTATTGTGTCATTTAAAGCTTCTGTTTCCTTATTAATTTTCTGTGTGGACGATCTGTCCATTGGTGTAAGTGAAGTGTTAAAATTCCCCACTATTATCGTGTTACTGTCAGTTTCCTCTTTTATAGCTGTTAGCAGTTGCCTTATGTATTGAGGTGCTCCTATGTTGGGTGCATATGTATTTATAATTGTTATAATTGTCTTCTTGGATTGATCCCTTGATCATTATGTAGTGTCCTTCCTTGTCTCTTGTAACCTTCTTCATTTCAAAGTCTATTTTAGTTGATATGAGTATTGCTACTCCAGCTTTCTTTTGATTTTCATTTGCATGGAATATCTTTTTCCATCCCCTCACTTTCAGTCTGTATATGTCCCTAGGTCTGAAGTGGGTCTCTTGTAGACAGCATATATATGGGTCTTGTTTTTGTATACATTCAGCAAGACTGTGTCTTTTGGTTGGAGCATTTAATCCTTTAATCACCTTTAAGGTAATTATAGATATGTATGTTCCTATTACCATTTTCTTAATTGTTTTGGGTTTGTTTTTGTAGGTCCTTTTCTTCTCTTGTGTTTCCCACTTAGAGAAGTTCCTTTAGCATTTGTTGTAGAGCTGGTTTGGTGGTGCTGAATTCTCTTAGCTTTTGCTTGTCTGTAAAGCTTTTGATTTCTCCATTGAATCTGAATGAGATCCTGCCAGGTAGAGTAAGCTTGGTTGTAGGTTCTTCCCTTTCATCACTTTAAATATGTCATGCCACTCCCTTCTGTCTTGTAGAGTTTCTGCTGAGAAATCAGCTGTAACCTTATGGGTTGTATGTTATTTGTCATTTTTCCCTGGCTCCTTTCAATAATTTTTCTTTGTCTTTAATTTTTGAAAGTTTGATTACTATGTCTCGGCATGTGTCTCCTTGGGTTTATCCTGTATGGGACTCTCTGCACTTCCTGGACTTGGGTGGCCATTTCCTTACCCATGTTAGGGAAGTTTTCAACTATAATCTCTTCAGATATTTTCTTGGGTTCTTTCTCTCTCTCTTCTCCTTCTGGGACCCCTATAATGTGAATGTTGTTGTGTTTAATGTTGTCCCAGAAGTCTCTTTGGCTGTCTTCATTTCTTTTTATTCTTTTTTCTTTATTCTCTTCTGCAGCATTGATTTCCAGCATTCTGTCTTCCCCATCACTTATCTGTTCTTCTGCCTCAGTTATTCTGGTATTGATTCCTTCTATTGTAATTTTCATTTCAGTTATTGTATTGTTCATCTCTGTTTGTTTGTTCTTTAATTCTTCTGGGTCTTTGTTAAACATTTCTTGCATCTTCTCGATTTTTGCCTCCATTCTTTTTCCGAGGTCCTGGATCATCTTCTCTGTCATTATTCTGAATTCTTTTTCTGGAAGGTTGCCTATCTCCACTTCATTTAGTTGTTTTTCTGGGGTTTTATCTTGTTCCTTCATCTGGTACATAGTTCTCTGCCTTTTCATCTTTATCTTTCTGTGAATGTGGTTTTTGTTCCACAGGCTGCCAGAATATAGTTGTTCTTGCTTCTGCTGTCTGCCCTCTCTAGTGATATGATCGGTGTTGGGTGGGGATGAAGTGACAGTCTGCCAAAATCTGAACCATCCTTGGCAGGTTTGAGGTTTCTGTAGAGAAGTTTCCTGCCCCAGGTCTGACTGCCATAGCTCAGGAAAATAGTGTAGTCATTCCTCCTAGCATAGAATGTACTTCAGAAGAAGATGTTTAAGGGACCAGTGGTGCCTCGCTGCCTCCCCAGAGGCAGCCGTTCAACAGGTGCCTCAGTCAGAGCGCCACCCCACGGTGGGGTATGTCGAGCCCGCCCGCAGCTCTCGGATCCACTCAGCTCCCTGCAAATTTGTTTAATGTCTGGCTTAACAGAAGATGATTAGATTCTCATATTTCCGCCTGCATTCATTTTGTTGTGTGTCACATGTCATGTGTCCTCTGGAAAACACCACTGTATACTTGTGAGAGAATGAGAATGGAAGAGGAGCAAATATCATTTAACATTATTATGAAAATAGTTTTAACACAAACCTCTTGAAAAGATCTCAGGAACCCCCAGGGCTCCCCAGACCACAGTTTGAGAACGACTACTCTAATCTCTAAACCTTTTCATGCCTTACATTGTAAAGCTTACATCCTAGGTTTCAAATGTGAGGTGCATCTGATTGACATGACAGTTCACATCCTACCTAAAAGCCTAATAATATGGCCTCGGTCTTCAGAATTATTCTATTCACTGGTCCATAATCCCTCTGCCTTGAGGTGTCATTGAGTACTAAAAGCTCTGTTCAAAAAGTCAGGAACTCTGGCTCTGGCACTAACTAGCTGTGTGATCTTGGATAGATCAGTTGTCCCCTCTAGGTCTTCATTATTCACTTGCCAAATAGATACTTGTTTACTTCATAAGATGGCTTAAAGATTAAATTGAATAGTAGGCATGAAAATGCTTTTAACACATCCATGTAATAGGATATTATACTATTATGTAAAATGATTTTATTATTTAGGATGCTTTGGGTTGCCAGTAATAGATAACATGAATCAAACAAGCTTAAATTTATTGACTTAACTGCAAAGTATAGAGGTGGCATGATCCTCAGGCATGGTTTGATCCACAGGATCCTGATGGAGTCCAGGCTCTGATTCATGTTTTCTACTATACTCTCCACTCTGCTCTATATAGCTTCAGTCTCAGCTAGTTCCCCCTCCTGTTAGTAACAATGACCACTGGACTTCTAATCCCACCTTATGCCATACTACCTGAGGTAAGAGATAGAATTAATTCCAGAGGCTTCCATGAAAGAGAGAGGAACTTTCTAACCTAGGAGTCCTTAGCAAATGTCTCTTCTTTGATCCAAACTGGGTCAGGTGCCCATCCTTTAACTAATCTCCAAGGTCTGGATAATAAGATAAGCTGATTGGCTCAATCTAATCAAAGTTTACTCTGGAGCTAGGGGTAGAATGACGTATCCAAACCACATGGCTTAGGAATTCTGCATTCTGTTAAGAAATGAGAAGACAGCAATAGCTCTTTGGAAGGTAATCAAATGAATGTCCAATACGACATCATGGATCTGATTCACTGACCAAGGAAAATGATCACAACATACTGACAGTAAAAACTAGGTTAAAAAGAGTATGTCACCTAAGATACCCATCTTACAAAATGTGTGTGTGTGTGTGTGTGTGTGTGTATAAAATTCACCTAGTTGAAATGACTGCAGGATGGCATTATGGGTAACTATGCACTCTTGTTTGTTCATTAGTTTGTTTTTGGCTCATCTAGCTTTTATATAATACAAAGTGTTGTACTTTATGTAAATTTCACCACAGAAACAAGTCTATTATAAAGATATGAAGCCTGGTCACTGACCATCCCATTTCCTACTCCTATTCTAGTCTTACGTTCTAGCACCCACTAGCCTTCTGTCCTAGGACCTAAGACTGACCTTGGCTACCATCTCTCATGTCTCCTAATGGATCCCTAGACAAAGGGCTGAGCTAGCCACAAGAAACTTCTCCCATCTGTGTACATTTTGCTTCAACACCCCTAAGGAATCACTAAACCAGTATCTCTTGCTCAGAATAGAAAGTAGTCTATTTTCATTCATATGCAATTCTAATTTTCAGTGGTTCTCTTCCCCTCTCCTCCCCCTCTCCCCAAGCCCTCTATCAGCTCCCATGACCTCATCATGATATTTAGAATAATAGTCTTTTCCCACAGGTCATCAGCTTCTAAAATAAATATATTTCCATCAACGGAAGCTGCAGAGTCACCAAAATTATTATACTTCGGTTCAGAGTCACAAGCTCATTAAAGACTGATTATTGTGCTTTTCCAAAAAGAATGGCGGGGGAAGAAGCAGGATGATTCTTTATTATTTAACGAGGGAAAGAGATGCATAGGCAGATTAATGTAAAAGGCAGCCTTTAGAGGAGGTAGCTGAGAGAGCTAGCAGGTAAGAAAGTGAGGGAATAACAATCAAAAAAACCACTAAGGTCTTAATAAGTATTTCATTAGCCTCTGAATTTTTCTGCAAGACACCAACAGCAGTGAGGCAGCTTGGGCAGAAGGAAGACTCCAGAAGCCAGGAATTCTAGATCCCATACTGCACCTTACTGCACACTTACACCTTGTCCACCTCTCTGGGCCTGTGAAGTTGGGTAAAATCAGAGATGGCAAATGACTGACATCCCTCCACCGTCCCATCCTTCCTCTTCCTGGCAGCCATCACTAATCCTTTCCCAGTGAGCCCAGGTGTGCCCTGAGAATCAGCATCGTGCTTCAAGTAGCCACTCTCCATTTATCAGTGAACACATGAGGCTGTCTATTATCCCTGGGCTAATGATTTCTAAAATGCCCATAAAATTATGACACTCTGGTTTCCCTTTGCTGACCCTGTTAAGTGCTCATGTCTGGCATTTAACAATCAGTCATAACATTGCTAACATCATTCATAAAAACAGCTGATAGTTATTGAGTGCTTACTGTTGAGAGGAGGTTGAAACAATGGCAACACATCTGACTTTGAATGTCAGAGGAACTGTCATGTGCAAGAGACAGTCAGTACAATCTGTTCAGCCCCAAAAGATAGGACTGGGGCCACTGAGTGCAAGTTTCAGGATGACAAATGTTGGTGTTTGCAAGGCCATGGCCTGACCCATATGAGGGTATTTCTCTGTTTCTGAAGGCATTTCAGGCAAAGTGGGTTCAGCTACTTCCTGGGGAGGCTGTAGAACATGACTCACAAGGCTAAACACCTACAAGGGCCAGGCAGGTAATGTTATCATGTGAGGCAGACACAGTGTAAGCAATGCTGGCCATGGTGAGGCCAATGGTAACCAGAGAGCACATGTCCAGTCTAACTGGGACAGCCACCAAGGTGCTGCAAACAAATGCAGCCCTGCGATTATCTCCTCCCTGCCTCCCAGCCCTCCAACTTCTCCTGTCTCCTTCCAAGCGAGCCTCTCTCTTTTTCCCTGCTGGGCAACTAGCAGTGTCTACCATAGATGCATGTGTAATAAATGAGAAGGTGGTGTAAGTGGCAAGGTGCCATGGGAACACAGAGCAGAGGGAGTTGGATGTGGCATGATGGGGTTGATGGAGACCCCCTGGCACTGGCTTTGGACTCTGAAGGGACCTGGAGTCCAACCTGCAGAGGTAAAAAGGAAAGTCCGTCCAGACAGGAAAGTAGCACAAGCAAAGGCATTGGGATGAGAAAATGTTGGAGCAGAGGGAACATAAAGAAGGAAGAGATAAAGCTGGAAATGTAGGTCCCAGAAAGATCACAAAGGTGCTCAGATGCTTTGTCAAGGAACTTAGGCCTGATGATGTAGTTTAGGGGGTTTTATATTGTTCCTTGCTCCTCACCTTTCCCAGAGCAGCCCTCCTGGCCTCTTGACCCCACTCCTTACCCATGCCGCCCCTGCAGGAAGATGGGAAACAGGCACAACTCATCTGATCTGTGAGTTGGATTTGGGAGGAAGAAACGGGTGTGGGTAGCTTAGGTCCCGTGGACCTGCCGGTCCACAGAGCACCTGTGTGTTGGCCTGTTCCCTGCCATGGCATCAGAGGCCAAGGTCTCCCCCCAGGGAGGCACATGGTGATCCTTCTCTGTCTGCAATTAACTAAGTGTCTAATCCAGTGATGGAAGTACTAGAAAGCCTATTGGTCAGTACGACTAAAAGTGGCATTCTTCAAACGGCCTCATCAAAAAGAAAGGCAAATTTTTGTTCCTCGCTTGCCTGATTCTTGTGTTTCTTCAAATGGTTCAGAGCTCAGGCTTGTGGTGGAGTTGTGGAAAGGTATGGTTGACCCCCTGAAGCCCCAACAACAAACCCCTCCCCAGACCTACTAAATCTCAGAGGTTGAAGCCCAAACATATGTCTTTAGGAAAAGTTTCCAAAGTGTTTCTGATACACAACCCTGGTTAAGAACTGTTGACATAAGTACTAGGGAGCCATAGAAGGTTTTTGAGAAGGAGACTATGGCAGAGACTGAGATTTGCCTACCCAAGTATCTATATTCCTCATCACCCTTATTAACAAAACCTCCAAATTCATTTGGAGCAAAAATGTGTCCTTAAAACAGACTACATTTCCCAGGCTCCCTTGCAGACAGATATAGCCATGTGACTAAGTGCTGGTTAGTGAAATGAAAGCAGAAATGTGTGGTGGTATCTTCTGGGAAACTTTCTTAAAAGACAACTGGCACAGGCTCTTTTTTCCCTCATGTTTCACCTCTTCCTGTGACCTTCTCCCCAGAATATGGATGTGATGACCTTCTCCCTAGAATATGGAGCTCTAGCTGTCATCTTGGACCTTGAGTACAATGGCCATACCCATAGCCTAACAGCTAAACACTGGAAGGAATCCGAGCCCTTGATTGCCATGGAACTATCATACCAGAGGAAGAAATAAAGTCCTATATTGTTCAAGCCTCTGTTATTTTTAGTTTTCTGTCTGCTGCTGAACCTAATTCTAACTGGCACAGAAGGAATAGGAACCAAAATGTGTTTTAGTCACACCACTCCCTGTGTTGGGCTTGCTCAGATTAGTCAAGCAACAAATTGAGAACCCATAATGTGCCAGGCACTGGGGACAAAATGAGGGAAAAAGCAGACTAAGTCCTGCCCTCTTATTGCTTAGAATCTATTGGAGGATATGGCTAATGATCAAGTAAATAAATAATGAGATAATCACAAAATTTAACAAGAACAATAAAGGAAATAAATATGGTCCCAAGAAAAGGAATGGGGTTGATAGCAGTGATCAGAAACCCTACAGTAGACATGGCAGTCAGGGAAGTTTCTTTGAGGACGTGATGTTTAAACAGAGAACTGAAGAATGAAAAAGAACCAGCCATATAAAATCGGAGTGGAGGGAGGAGATTTGCAATAGAGGTGATGGCGTATGCAAAGGACCTAGGGCAGAAAAGAGCCCTGTCTGAAAAAGAAACTTGAAGCATACCAGGAGAGCTGGGTCATTAGTAGAACAAAGACTGTGATTCTCACCGCAACTGACATTGACCCATTGACAAGAGGAACAAATTCATTTGAACATGTATCCTGCTAGTCCTCATTTTAAAATTTGACATCTTCTGTGAAATAACTTTCTGAGGATGATGGATACCTCTGTGAAGCCAAATGCCATGTGTTCATAGCCAAAAGGAAGGGGCAAACAAGCTTTCATATATTGTGGAGTTGAGGGCGGTGGTGGAAAAACAGATGGTTTTCCTGTTGGGAAATAAACTTTCAAGGAGAGTTAGAATATGTCCTTTGAGTTTATTCATGAGTCCACAAACCTCGGCTTTTTTTAGCCAAACACAGCACACCCCAGGAACCTCCAGATACCAAATATTAGCATATTTCAGGAATTTCCACTGGAAGGGCGGTGATCAGTGGTAGCTTTTCAGGAGGGAAGGGAAATCAAAATCAAAAATATATATATATAAGGGAAAGTTTCAGTGCTGATTAGAAGGAAGAATGGTGGAAGAATCAAAATTTCCTGGCAGTTTCTCCAAACCAAGCAGCTGATTTGACCTAGAGCACAGAATTAAGTGAAGGTTCCTTTTAAAAGTGAGTTGATACTCCAGAGGCATCGGTTCTCAACCCCAGTGTGGCTAGGAGCACTGAGACCCTTACTTCCTAGGTAGATACTGGACCCATCTCCAAAGATTTAGATTCAGTAAGTTGGCAACAAGGCCCACGGATCCCAGAAGAAAGTCAGAGGTACAGGGACTCCTCAGGAAGTTCGCACAACTCTGAGCTGCATTCATATTGGGCTGGGATAATGCCTGGCTCAAAACCCGCGGCTCCTCACTTCCCTCCTTGCCCTCCCTGTGATCCATGCTGTCCCTCCCAGCACACACCCTCAACTCCTCACCACACTCCCACTCTGTCCTAACCTCCTGGCAAAACCCCAGCCCTGAATAAATCCAACTTCCTGCCACCCTAAGCAGCTCACTGTGGCTAGAAAAGACACAAGACAAGGCTGCCAAGTCTTACTTTAACTTTCAGGCCTCAGATCTCGGATCCCCACTGATCATCCTCCTAAGGCCAGCACCTCCATCTGTG
This sequence comes from Lagenorhynchus albirostris, assembly GCF_949774975.1. NCBI lineage: Eukaryota > Metazoa > Chordata > Mammalia > Artiodactyla > Delphinidae > Lagenorhynchus > Lagenorhynchus albirostris. The sequence goes on from NC_083097.1 coordinate 135,877,346, forward strand.
CATTGCTTCTCTCCTCCTCAGGGACTTTGCTAACATCTTTCTTCCCCTGTGCTCCTTTGTGAACGAGCTTTCCTTCTTCACTGTATCATTCCCTAGGCCTACAGGCTGCCTGTAATATCTCCCATCACCTTGGCACCCACATCTGCCTCCAGCAGCCACCCTCTTTCCTCTGTCTTCCCAGAGCAAACCTCCTGTAAAAATTGTCTCTACTTGCCACCTTCAATCCCTGACCATGCATTGTCTTTGTCATCCTCTTCAGCCAGGCTTCCAAACCTCTGCTATACAGAAATCTGTACAGCATCTCCCCCTAAGGTCCCTAGCCATCTCCATGTCACCAACCCAAAGGATTGCTAATCCTTAGCACCCCAGCAATTCCTTTTTTTTTTCATAAATTTATTTTTGGCTGCATTGGGTCCTTGTTGCTGTGCGCGGGCTTTTCTTTAGTTGCGGCGAGCGGGGGCCACTCTTCGTTGCGGTGCGCAGGCTTCAGTAATTGTGGCACGCAGGCCCAGCAGTTGTGGCTCACGGGCTCTAGAGCGCAGACTCAACAATTGTGGTGCATGGGCTTAGTTGCTCCGCGGCATGTGGGATCTTCCCAGACCAGGGCTCGAACCCACATCCCCTGCCTTGGCAGGCGGATTCCCAACCACTGCGCCACCAGGGAACCCCTCCCCACTAGCAATTCTTATTTGAACCACAGTGGCATTTGGCACAGATGATTACCCCTCTTTTTTCTTCACTAGGCATCTAGGACCCCACCCTCTCCCAGTCTTTCTATCAACTCTCTGGATCTCCTTCTCTTTTTCTTTTACTGCTACATACTCCTGACCTCGCGTTGTTGGAGGGCTCCTAGAGTTCTGCCCTGGATCCTCTTGTCTCCAACTTCTATCTTCACTCTCATGATGAACTCATCCAGTCCTGCCTGTGGCTTTAAATACATCCATATGCTAACTCCCAAACATATACCTTCTGCTCAGCTATTCCCCTGAACTCCGCACTTGGATTATCTAACTTCTCACTCTTAATGTCTTTTAGGCATTTCAAACTTAATATGTCCAAAGCAGAATTCTTGATTTCCCTTCCTGGCTCCCACTTTAAAAAAATCTTCTCCTACCCCAGTGCTTTATAGCTTAAATGGCACCCCATTCTCCCAGGTTCTCAGGCTAAAAACGTGTCATCCTTGACACATCTTTTCCCTTGCGCTGCACATCCAATCTGTCAGCAGGTCCTGTCGGCTCTAACATCAAAACGTATCCCTGATCTAATCACTTTTCACCACCTCCACCCAACACCAGAGTCCACGCCCTCATTCCCTCCAGGACAACTGCAGAAGCCTCTCAGCTCATCTCTCTGCCTCCACTTCTGCCCCGGCCCCCATGATCTGTTCACACAACAGCCAGAGGGGTCTTCACCATCATTAAATCAGGTAGTGTCATTTTCTTGACCAAAACTTTTCAGCTCTTTCTTATCACATTTGGAATAAAATCTAAAGTCTTAGTAGGAACAACAAAACCCCACACAAGACTCAGCCTGTCTTGTCAGCCTCATCTGGAGGAGATGTATCCAGAAATATTGAAGAGAAATTGGCTCTAGCTCTGTGCCCAGGAGTGTTCTGCCACTTGCCATGTATTTCTTGCTCATGAGGCTCACGATGGCATTAGGTCCTCCACTGATACATCTGAGAGATGGATGGGTGAATAACGTTGTAATTCACCACATGAAGAATCTTAGGCAAACCTCACGGGACATACTATAACTATCAAGGGCTCTTGTTTGTGAGTTATAGAAAACCCTACTCAAACTGTCTTCCTACAGAATGGGAAGTGTTGGCTCATATAACTGATAGGTCCTACAGGATTGCTACTTCATTCATGGTTTGACAGTCATCATCATCATCAGGACCTGGCCTCTCTCCATCTCTTGACTCTGCTCCCATTCATGATTTCTCCATTCTCAAGCTCTCTGTGGTCTTAAGTGGGCTACCGTCTCCTGACTTGCATCCTTTCTGCTTCAGACCCAGTTGAAAACATGGGTATGCTTCTTGCTCACCACTCCCCTTTGTCCAGAGGTGGGCCACGTGCCCATCCCTAACCAGTCACTAGCCAGAAGGATGAGATGCCGGATATGAATCCCACAGGCCCATGCCTGAAGCCAAGTCAGTATTACTTCACTCAAAACATATGGATTGTGAGTGGAGTTCTTACTATTAGGAGTTCTTAGAGGAAAATCAAGTATGATAACCAAAAGTAGGGGAAATGGTTGCTTGCTGGCAAAACAAAAGCCTCCTATGCACATCTCAGACATGTGGTCATTCAGCTCCTACTAGGTTCCCTTAAGGGACCAGAAGCTCACTACATTGTGAAGGCGATCTACTCCACTTTTTGTGCTAAATTGTTAGAAAAAGTGTCCTTACATTGGGTCATGTATAACTTCCATAGACTCTGACTGTGGTTCGGCAGCAATACAGAAGGAGGGCATCCAGGCACATTACAGCCCTTCAGGTAATCAAAGATAGTTTTCATAGTCCTCTCAAGTTTCCGTTCTACAGGCAAAACATCCCAGTTCCCTCAATGGTTCTTCTAATGCTATTTCACTTTCCTCCTTGTGAACCATGACCTGTCAATGTTCCTCTCAAATTAGAGCAGAACCGTCACATCCATCCATCCTGCCCCCATATATTGGAGTCATAGGTCACATAGAAAGTCAACTCTAAAATCAGCACACAAGGCAGAAACTGAGTGCCACCTAAATTACCCTGGAAAAAAGAGGCCACATTGGAGAACAGCACTGTCACCTCTCAAGAAATCTAACACCTCTAGTTTTCCACCAGTGTTAGAACAGATCATTGCTCTTTGCTTGATCACATGATGATCATTTGCTCCATTAGGGAGCCTCTTGCATTTTAACACATGGTATTATATATAATATGTACCTATAGAGAGTAGAATCAGACTCGACACAAGGAAGTACTCGTGTTCAGAGAGACACAAAGGAAATGAAACTAGCACATCTCAGCTCTTACTCAATCTGAGGCATGCACACTCAAGTGAGTGGCAAGGCAAGCAAGGCCTCTGTACAATTTTAAGTTTCTCTGTCTCTGTCTCTCTCCTTCTCTGATCCTGCTACCCCATGCAAGTCCATAGACTTGAAACTAGACTTCACTATACTTCTCTTAATGAAATCTACAGTTAGCCTCACCATATTTTCAGCAGTCATTTTATATTAGCTCATATTAAACTTATTCTCAACCAAACTTCCAGGGTTTATAATCTTTCCACAGGATAGTTATCAAGTCACATCTCCCTGATATTCTTTTTATGTAATTGGTTATTGGTATCTAAATACTATCCCTTAATATTTACTTGTGCTCAACTTCATTCTGCTGGTTTTACCCATGATTCTTACCTATGTTGATTCACTTAGGGATCCCACTTCCATTATACCATGCATTCATTACTCTTCCCAGGCTGGTGTCAAGGACAGATGTGATGAACCATGGTTCAAGCAAAATGCTGCTAAAAGTATGGACCCAATGAAGGGAGCCTGAGTGCAGAGCCCTGAGGCAAACCTCAACCTCTTCATTCTAACTTGCCAGATACAGTTGCTCCCTCAGCAAAAAAAAAAAACATAAACCATCCTAGTCACATTTCTCATCTCACCCAAAAGAGATGCTATCAAAGTTCTGCTGAAACCCAGCCTCATCGTTTATGTTATTCCCCAGAGCCACCAGTCTCACAATCCCTCTAAAACCAAATAAGATATATGTGGCATGATTTTTAGAGAACCAGGCTGAAGGACAGCAACCACTCCTTAATCCAATTGCTTATCACTGTCTGTGAAAAAAAAAAATTCTAAAATTTTGCTGCTGAGTACCAACAAATGGAGGCTTATTGTCTCTCTTTTTCATTAAGTTTATTAAAAACCAGTTTTTCAAAGTTTTCTGTTCTAGGAAAAGATTAGGGATACTGAAGCTTGGATTTATTCTAGGAGAGACTAGGAATACTAAAGCTAGAGCTGAAAGAGCTTGAATATCATCTAGTCTGTGGCAGGCTATATCAAAGTTCCTGTTGATCCCCAGTAAAAGGATTAGACATCTTCACTATTGTCATCTGACTTTTTAAAATTGAAGTATAGTTGATTTACAATTTTGTGTTTCAGATGTACAGCATAGTGATTCAGTATTTTTTGCAGATTATATTCCATTATAGGTTATTACAAGATAATGGGTATAATTCCCTGTGCTATTCGGTATATCCTTGTTGCTTATCTATTTTATATATAGTAGTTTCTATTTGTTAATTCCATACCCTAATTTGTCCCTACCTCCTCCTTCTCCCCTTTGGTAACCACAAGTTGTTTTCTATATCAGTGAGTCTGTTTCTGTTTTGTATATACATTCATTTGTAGTATTTTTTAGATTCCACATAAAAGTTATGTCATATAGTATTTGTCTTTCTCTGACTTGTTTCATAAAGCATAATATTCTCTAGGTCCATCCACATTGGTGCACATGGCAGTATTTCATTCTTTTTCGCTGTTGAGTAATATTTCATTGTATGTGTTTATATACACATATATCACATCTTCTTAGTCCAGTTGTCTGTTGATGGGCACTTGGATTGCTTCCATGTCTTGGCTATTGTAAATAGTGCTGATGTGAATATTGTGGTGCATGTATCTTTTTGAATTAGTGTTTTCTTTTTTCCGGATATATGCCCAGGAGTGGAATTGCCGGATCATATGGTAGTTCTATTTTTATATTTTTAAGGAACCTCCACACTGTTTTCCATGGTGGCTGCACCAATTTACATTCCCATCAATAGTCATGTGACTTTCTGTGCCCTCCCATGGGAGGGGTATACTTCCCTGCCCTGTTCATGTTAGGCCTCGCCATATGGCTTGCTTTGGACAATAGGATGTGAGCAGATGTGAAGTAGAACCTGTTCAAGCAGAAGTTTTAGGAGCCCTTGCATAACTCAGTATGCCCCACCAGGACTGCCCCTTCAGCCAGGGTCCAGAGTTCCCAGTCACTAGCTCAAAGAAACAACTGATCCGTGGCCAGCATGAAACATGAGCAAGAAATAGACGCTTATTATTATAAATCACTGAGATTTGGGGATTATTTATTGTCACTAATACATAATCCATCCTCAACCTCCATACACAGAGAAATTGAGACCCTAACAATTTGGTGACCAGCATAGCTATTTAATCCTTAGCAGTAGCGCTAAGTGGAAGTATTCAGGTTTCCTAATATTTAGGCTACTAATTCACCCTTCAATAGTTGCACATTGAGGTTTTATCAAGGAAGAAAGAATAAAGCTCTTAAAGTTCATTAGGAAGGTTTTCTGAGGGAGGTTGTTATAGTCAATCTACTGATATTAGTAGGAAACCCATATGATAAGAACCAAGAAGTGTTATATGGTGCCTTAGTTCAAGGCTGCTATAACAAGTTACTATAGACTGGGTGACTTAAACAGCAGACATTTATTTCTCATAGTTCTGGAGGTTGGAAGTCTGGGATCAAGGTGCCAGCAGATCCCATGTTTGGTGAGGGCCCACTTCCTGGTTTGCAGATAGTCGTCTTCTCATTGTGTCCTCACATGGTAGAGACCAGAGGACAAGCTTTCATGTCTCTTCATTGAAGAGCACTGATCCCATTTATGAAGGTGCCACTCTTAGGACCTCGTCACCTCCCAAAGACCCCCACCTCCAAGTCCGAATACCATCACACGGGGGGGATTAGGATTTCAACATATGAATTTTGAGGGGATTCAAATATTCAGTCTGTAATATATGGGAATTTAGATACCCAGATGTATCCCTAGCCATATCTTGAAAGAGGCAAACTTAGATTGGAAATTTTCAGTTCAATAATCATCATGTACTCAGAGTGGACCTATCAGTGTGGTAGGTACTGGGTGCTCAGGTGAAAGTAAGACACAGGTCCCCTCCCCCCAAAATCAAACTTATAACTTAGTCTATTGTTCCTGTAGTGTGATTGGAGGAAGGCCTCTCTTACAAAGTGCTCTTTTTTTTCCTAATTGAAGTATAGTTGATTTACAATATTTCAGGTGTACAACAGTGATTCAGCTATGTGTATGTATACAGATTGTTTTTCATTATAGGTTATTAAAAGATATTGAATGTAGTTCCCTGTGCTATACGGTAGGTCCTTGCTGTTTATCTATTTTATATATGCAAAGTGTTCTTTTTAAAAAGGTGCATACATGGTGTATTATTTTGCTCCTCCTTAAGCATGCATGAAGTCATCTTTACAAGCTCTAAGAAGTCTTATGGTAGAAAAACCCTGTCAACCTTGTTTAAGCCAGTGTATCCCTGACTTATTTGACCATGGAATCCCCATTTTGAATAACACCTGCTTGCATCCTGCAAACTTGTGTTCCAAGGTACAGCCTTATGAAAACAATTCTCCCACCCTGCTCCAGTGCTGCCTACACCCTCACCCCAATCATAAGGGAGAGTGCCACCAAGACTCCCCTTTCCAAGGGTAGCTAGGCCTTGAGTCCTCCCTTCCTCTGGTCCCCTTCTTTCATTTTTACCAGTATAATTACTTCATCTGGGCTCATGGGATCCTGGAGGGGAATAATTTAATGTAGATCTAGCACTAGTCCTTGGTAAGTGAATTTCAGGCTCACTAGGAAGGAGCTTCCTGGAGCGGACCAGGAGATGGGGTTATTTTGGTCCAGGCAGGCGGTAAATCACAGCACAGAGGCAGCTGCCCACTCCTCCTACTGTCAGGCTGCCCTGTGAGATGTTCTCACTCTCCGCAGTCCTGCTGCCGCTCTTCTAGAATGTCGCCCTAACTCTGCACTGCTGAAATAGAGCTGGGGTACACGCGTTGCCTGCATAATGTGTGCTGCTTCCCCCCTTTGCACATTCTTTCTGCCCAGAGTTATAAGAATCCAGAAGCAGAAAGAATTCGTGTCTAGAGCTCATCTGACCTGATACCCTCATTTTACAGATGAGAAAACTGAGGTACAGAGAAGCTAAATGACATGCCTAAAGGCGGGAATTAGGAACAGTAGCTAAAGTTTGTGGATCTCAAGTCCAAGGTGTTCTCCATTCAACAAAAAGTGCTAGTAATAGCAAAGGGCTGGAAACAAGCTAGGCCAGCACAAACTTCTATGCTATGAATATATACACATATATATGCAGAATATTTATATACAAAGTTATGCATATTCTTTTTAAAAAGACAAATAGAATCACATGTATGTTTCTACAGCTTGCTGTCATTTTTTTTTTTTTCACTACTGATGTTTTGAACATCTTCCCTGTGATTACAGCTAGACCTACCTCCTTATAAAACCCTGGTCTCCCTGCTTTGGCTCTTGCTTTCTCATCTTCCTCGCCAAACACAGCAGTCAGAACAATCTTTTTAAAATGTAAATCAGGTCTTATTACCTCCAGGCTTAAAAACCTTCAGTGACCTCCCATTACTCTTTTTTTTTTTTTAACATCTTTATTGGAGTATAATTGCTTTACAATGGTGTGTTAGTTTCTGCTTTATAACAAAGTGAATCAGTTATACATATACATATGTTCCCATATCTCTTCCCTCTTAAGACAAAGACCAAACTGCCTGATCTGATCTCTAAGGCCTTAGGTGACCTTGCTCTTCACTTCCTCCCTGGCCTCACCTCTGGCAGCTCCACAGGCTTCTCTCATTCCTTCAAGGCACCAGACTCCTTCCTCCACCTCAGGGCCTTCCAGAATGCTCTACCCTCTCATTGAAATGCCCCCCATATGTGCACACGTGTGTGCATACAGGCAACACATATGCATTCATGCTCACATTTACACATGCATTCACACACACACACCTCATCTAGTCTTAAAAGCTCAGCTCAAACATCACTACCTGTTTCTCCTAAACACCCCCCATTTCCAACCGCACCCCAGACTATATCACATCTATTACTATTCACCCTTATAGCAGCATCTATTTTTCTTTACGTCTTTATCCAGGTGTATATATGTATATATAAATGTTTGTAGAAGTAGTGGATGAATAAATGTCTCTCCCATAAGACTTGTAAGGTCCGGAGGAGGGGTGCGGGGGGCAGGAGCCAACTTTGTATATCATTATAATCCTCCGCATTTAACCAGAGTACTTAACAAACAGTAGACCCTCAATTAATGTTTATGGAATGAATGAATAAATGGAAATGCCAAAAGAATAGAGGGTATGTGCAAGTTGCAAAGGAAACCATGTCAATGTAAAAGACCTGGATAAGTCGGCACCCTGGAATCAAGAAGGCAAGTACAAATTGCAGACCTCAAATCCAAGCTTGAAAGGAATATCACCTTCTTTATTTTTTAAATTGTTTATTTACTATTCTGAGCCCTCAATATGCCATACCGGAGATGGAGGGGTAGTGGGTTTTTTTTTTTTTAATTTTACTGATGTATAGTTGATTTACAGTGTTGTGTTAATTTCTGCTGTACAGCAAAGTGATTCAGTTATACATATATTTATTCTTTTTCATATTTTTTGATTGTGGTTTATCACAGGCTATTGAATATAGTTCCCTGTGCTATAAAGTAGGACCTTATTGTTTATCCATCCTATGTATAATAGTTTGCGTCTGCTAATCCCAAACTCCCAGTCCTTCCCTCCCCCACACCCCTCCCCCTTGGCAACCACAGGTCTGTGAGTTTGTTCCTGTTTCATAGATATGTTCATTTGTGTCCTATTTTAGAGTCCACATGTAAGTGATATCAGATGGTATTTGTCTTTCTCTGTCTGACTGACTTCGCGTAGTATGATGATCTCTAGGTCCATCTATGTTGCTGCAGATGGCATTATTTCATTCTTTTTATGGCTGAGTAATATTCCATTGTGTGTGTGTGTGTATGTATATATATATATACACATACATACACACACCATATATATATACACCACATCTTCCATCTTCTTTATTAATTCATCTATTGATGGACATTTAGGCTGTTTCATGTCTTGCCTATTGTAAATAGTGCTGCTATGAACATAGGGGTGCCTGTATCTTTTCGATTCATAGTTTTGTCTGAATATATGCCCAGCAGTGGGCTTGCTGGATCATATGGCAACCCTATTTTAAGTTTTTTGAGGAACCTGCATACTGTGTTTTCCACTGTACCAATTTACATTCCCACCAACAGTGTGGGAGGGTTCCCTTTTCTCCACACCCTGGAGGGGTAAAGTCTTTATTGGAGCACCCCATCCCCTCCCAGCCATGAATAAGAACATGGGATTATCAGCACAGTGACATGATGCTCCAGAAACAGAAAAAGGGTCTGCAACCTCCAACCTACCATGGAAACCGCTGAAATCAAATTGTCAAGGTCCACCTCCTACAGTGATACTTGAAGCCTGGCAGCCCTACTTCCTCCCCATGCTGTGCATGGGGCACAGAACTCTGTTGTGACCCAGGTCTCAAGTTCCAAGTTCTATCTTCCTGGGGGCACCAAGCTGCCATCCCCACAAGGTCTCCTCTTGCCCTTAGGGAGTTGCCACAGAAAGGTGCACCAGTCCACATTGCCTGAAGGACCTCCACACAGAGCAGGAAGCACCATGCTTGGAGAATGTGGCTAGGAGATGCATCTCCTGTTCCCCACCCCAGCCTGCTCCTGCCCCAGACCTCTCTTCCCTTTCCACGCCAGAAGCGACTTGCTCATTGCCTCCTCTTTCTGCTCCCCCAGGGACACCCAGTGAGATGTCTTCACAAGTTGCAAATGGGCTGTGGGCTGTAGGCTGCTTCTGCTGACAGGAGTCCCTGAGCAAGAAGCCCAGAAGGGCCAAGCTACCTGCTTAAAATGGGTAGGAAGAAGAGAATTGAGGGAACTCAAAAAGAAGTTAATATTCCAATAAATCATCTTGCCTCACAAGTCACTTTGATGCCTCACACACCCCCACTTCCTGAGCCAACTGTCATTTGCAAGAAGGTTCTGTTTGCCGGGGGTCAGCCCCATGGGAGGAGTTGAGGCTCAGAGAAAAGAAAGGAACTTGAAGTGGTACTGGGGGCTACTAAAAAAACTGAGAGTCAGGAGGTGGGGCATCTGGTAGCACAAATCCCCAAAACCTGCACTAGAAGACTCTTCCCCCTTCCTCCCTATACTGCTTTAAGGCACACTTCATGGGAATTCAGTTGGGTTTAGTCTGGGAAGACAGGAATGTCAGCACTTAAGAACGGGACTCTTGCAAAGGATGGGTGGTGGGTAGTGGGCGGTGGGTGGAACAAGCCCTCCCGATATTGACTGCTGGACAGAACAGAGCACAGGCCAGCTCCTTCACAGTTAATCAGTCAGAAGGATCTTCTCACCCCATGGCCCCTGCCCATCCAAGTTACCTAAATGCACCCTTTGAGGGGTTTCCTTTGAGGAAGCTATGGCCTCTCAGTGGTTAGAAGACAGCCAGGGAGTGGACTGTGAGACCGTGGCCTGAAGATGAGTCACCCTGTCTAATCTTGAGGGTTAGTCACACACCCTCAAGCCTGGATGTCCCCATCCAGAAATCTTTCACCTGACCTCAGCTGTTATCTCTAGCAGCTCCCAGCCCTCCAAGGAAGGTGTGCCCAGCTTCCACTGTGGCACCAACTTTTGGGTGAACCACAAGTGGCTGGAATGACATATTCTGTTAGCTGATCTGTAGCAGCCAGTCAGTTGGATTGTGACCCAAAGGCAGAAATTCCTCCTGTAGTTAATCAGCACTGGTTTCTGCCAAGGAACTGGGTAGAGCACAGGCTCTGGCCCACCACGGGTCCCTGCTGACACACAAGCCCAGACTCAAGGCTATGGCCAATGGAGCCACTGGACCTCAGGACCTCGAGGTGTATCCAAGATATCATCTGAGGTAGAGTATCTCCTTACCCAGGCCCTCTTTGGCCAGAAATCTCCAACGGGATCCTGGTGGTGATAAGCACAGTGATTACAAGGGCCTCACCCTGCCTTGTCCTAGACAGAGATAAGAACCCCAGAGGACGAAATACCAATGCCTGTGTCAGCCATCAGTGAATGCTTGTTGAGTGAATGAATAACTGAGGGGAACACATGGCTTCATATCAATAAATATTAAGGATCTACATGGTTTCAGAGCTATTTTACATGCTGTGGGGATACAGATGTAGTTTTGGATGCTCTCCATATATGATTTTCCTAGGTGAAGAAAGCAGACTCACGCGATGAGCACTCATTAAACAGTTACTGAACACCTACTGTGTACTGATCACTGTGTTGGAACAAAAACAATGACCAGCCCCTGCCTCCATGGACTTCACACTCTCATGAGACTGACAAGAAATTAAATGAAAAATGTACAATAAAGTGTGATGGATATTTCTGAGTGCTGTGAAGTACAAAAAGAAGGGAGCTTCACTGGAACATGCTATTCAAGAGAAGTCTTCCTGGGAAGGGCAGAAGGAAGAGGAGGGAAGACAAGGACCCATGCTACAAAGACTTGAAGAGCAGACCAGGGGTGGACATACCAGCTCAGAAGCTAGTGCGGAAACTGAGGCATAGCCACCTCCTCACCTTCAAACCCCACCTATCAAATAAGCTGTTGTTTGATCTTGGACAACTTCCTCACTTGGACCTTCAGTTTTTCATCATCTGTGATAAGATGGTGATAATAATATTGCCATCTCATAGGGTGGCTGGGAGAGTTAAATGAGTTGATTAATACAAGGAAAGATCTTAGCAGAATAAGACTCAATATGCAATAACTAATAATGTTATTGTCACAAGAGCTTAGCTGAGGCTAGAACCAGGGAAATCATAACAATAGGCTGAATCCAAGTCATCCTGATGGAACGAAGTCATGGGACTTGGTGACAGGCTGTGTCTAGGTAAATGAGATGGTGGAAGAATCAGCAATGATTCGCTCATTGCTGATGAACAGTGTGGAAATTGCAATGACCCCTGAATTAGGACATCAAAATACCTGGGCTTACTCCTGACTCTGACATTTGGTAGCAAGGTAACACTGGAAAATCACTTAGAGCTCTGAGCCTCAGTTTTCACATCTGTAAAATGGAGGTAGCATTGGCTGCTCTGTGTACCGTACAGGGTGGTACTGCAAAGCAAGCAAAAAGTAGGTGTGAAGGCCCTTTAGTCAAATTGTAAAGTGCTACCAGCGTGTGAATTGTTGTTATCCTAAATGTTCTAGCTTAGGAAACCAAAAGTACATGCTTTGGACTCAATCTCCAACAAAGAGGAGACTCTAGATTTCTTTTCTTCTTTTATTTGTTTTTAAAGGTTCTAAAGCTGTGCTTCTCAGACTTGACTGTGTCTACAAATCACATGGGGGTCTCACTAAGTGCTGAGTCTGATTCAGTGGGTCTAGGGTGGAACCTACATTTCAAACAACTTATGGGTGATATTACTGCTGCTGGTCCATGGACCACACTTTGAGTAGCAAGATTCTTTACAGGACCATGCAGACAAAGTGGTCCCATTCCACAGGGTGAGCTGACAGCAAAGTCTAAGGAGGGGTGTGGGAACCTGCGAGAGCGTTTAAGACCCACAGCCGTCAGGGTCCTGCCAGCTGCTCTTCCTTTATTGACTGTCACTCTTTTTTTTTTTTTTTAATATACATATTACCAGGTGTGTCCCTGGTGGGTCTGAGTTTCATATTATTTTATTTTTTTCACATCTTTATTGGAGTATAATTGCTTTACAATGTTTCTGCTGTACAACAGAATGAATCAGCTATACGTATACATATATCCCCATATCCCCTTCCTCTTGAGCTTCCCTCCCACCCTCCCTATCCCATCCCTCTAGGTCGTCACAAAGCACCCAGCTGATCTCCCTGTGCTATGCAGAATGGACAGTCACTCTTGCTGAGTGCCAAGCACTATCTAAACACTTGGCCGATATTTAATTTCATCCCCGAAACATCCCTGTGTGATAGGTACTATTTTTGCCCCTGTTTTATAGATAAATTGTTTATAGGTTAAATTGTTTGCCCAAGATCACACAGCACACAGTCCTTATACCTCCAATTCTAGAGCTGAGCCCAGAGCAGAGATTAATAAAGCACAACGCATTCTGTGATTAGCTGCCCCTCCAAACTACAGAGCAGAAAAGCAACTGCTGATATATCATCCACTGCTGAAGGCTGGTTAGAGCTGAGTCACTCAATGACAGTGACCTAAACAAACAATCCTAGATCTGCCCTGGTTCCTGTCCTGCCTGACATTCATCTCCCTTTCATTCCGTGAGCCCCCTAGGATCCGTCCAATAATCCCTTTCTTGTGTATATTACAGCTTAAACACTTTGTAACCAGGCTACCTGTCTTCAAACCCTGACTTCGCCACTTATTAGTTACTTCACTGCCTCAAGGCTCAGTTTTCTCATCGGTAGCATAGGGATAATAATAGTACTGACCCCATAGAGTTGTTGAGAAGATTGAACGTGATAATGCATGCCGAGCACTTAACCAGATACCTGATACACAGCATGCGTTCCATAACTGTTCTTGGTATAATTATTAAAGTAAAAGTAAGAACAGGCTTGCAATCCCTGTGCTGTGAAATCAGCCCACCACACCACAACCACCTGACCCCCGCCTCAGATGCTGTGAGGAGGACCCAGGGTGTGTGGGCTTGGGCAGTGTGAATGACTCGTACTTCTGCAGCAAGTTCCAGGCCACTGCATCTGCCAGCCGCATCTGCCACTGCTTCTCTTAGAAAATGGGGAATGTGTCACATTTATGGGGGCGCTTTATCGCACATCAGGGAGCGCTTTGCACAAATGTGTGGATCAACTTCTCATGACTCTGGCTCCAGGCCTGCTATGAGTCAGTCTTGCAGTCCCGACTCAGTGCCACACTCCTCCAGAGTTGGTCCTACATGCCAAGCCCCTCCCTCCACCCCTACCTGCTGTCACCAGCCACCACCCTGAATCCCCCAGGAATCCAGGAAGGAAGAGAGAGATGTTGAGTGATGTGAATGACAATTGCCAAAGAGCCACACTGGCCCTCCAGGATTTGTTAACTGCTATTAAAAGATACTCCAAGTCATTATTGTGACATTATGGGGACTTCGCTAATCTCAGACTCCCTTTGTGTTCCTAATGGAGGGGAGTGGCCTCGTGTGAAAAATCCTATTTTGTGCCTTTCTTCTAAAATTTAGTTTAAGAAAAATAACTAGGGGCCAAATGTGATATTCAGCCACTGAAAATGAGTAAGATAAGGGTTTAGGTACAGAGCAAGTGAATCACAGAAGAGTCAGGTAGAGACATTAGAGATGGCAAACACACAGGATGAGTTAAGGAGTAGAGGATATTGAATCAGTTGGTAGCAAATTGTCCCATTCCGATTCTCTTTAATGCCTTCCAGTTGCATCAGTGAGAAACTCTCCTTTAGAGCTAGTGTGTCTTTAACATCCTGTGACACCAGCTCATCTTCCTTTTTAACAAAGAGACAGCTGGCCCACACAGAGAGGCAACACAGGACAGCCTGCTTGGGGTAAAATCTCACCTAAGACACACACTGACCTTGAGACCTTGGGCAAGTTAATCAACCTCCCTGTGGCTCAGTTTCTTCATCTGTAAAATGGGGATAATAATAGTCCGTCTTTCACAGAGTTACCATGAGGATCAAATTGAGCAATTTCATGAGAAGCAGGCTTGGCACAGGGCAGTCAGCCAATGTGAGCTACTATTATTTGACAGCCAACAGTATCTGACTGGAATATAATAGCTTTGTTCTTATTGTACTTATTTTTAAGGTTCTCTTCTACTTGGAGGACATGATATGGTTTTCCATTTTTAGTAGCAATACGAAATGATTTATGAAAGAGATGTACTTAAGTGTCAGTCAAAAATAGTATCCTGGGCTTCTCTGGTGGCGCAGTGGTTGAGAGTCCACCTGCCGAGGCAGGGGACACGGGTTCGTGCCCCGGTCCGGGAAGATCCCACATGCCGTGGAGCGACTGGGCCCGTGAGCCATGGCCGCTGAGCCTGCGCGTCCGGAGCCTGTGTCCGCAACGGGAGAGGCCACAACAGTGAGAGGCCCGCGTACCAAAAAAAAAGAAAAAGAAGAGAAAAAATAATAGTATACTAACAATAAAACAGGTAATATTAAACTGTAAAAATCACTGGAAGTGGTACTTGAACAACTGAATTTTGGGAAGGAAGATCCAGTCTAATCCATTCATTTTCCAAGTGAAGACCTAAAGCCCAGAGAAGGAAAGTGACTTTCCTGAGGTCACACAGAAAGTTTCAGGCAGAGTACCTCTAGAATCCAGAGCCCTAACTCTCAGCCAAGTGTTTTACCCAACACACTGTACTCAAGTCACTAAGTTGATAGTGCCTTAAGGAAGGACAAATTAAAAGGCAACTTTGAAGTGAGTAGCCACTCCCTTTGAAGACCTAGAATTGGAGCTATTATTATGGAAGGCCTCAGCTACAATGAGACACTTTGCTCACACACACAAAAAAGGAAATAATATCATTTTTGGAGTTTCAGATAATTCAAGCAAGGCACGAAAACAACTCAGAACCCAGGATACTGTTTTCTTTGGAGCATGTACAAGATATGCCTTCGGGTTCCTAATTTTTTTTTCCTCATAAAAGCGTATTCAGACTAAAGTAGAAAATACTGTGATGATTTTTTTTTAATAAAAGCAAAAAGGGCAGGCAAGAGGGTGTTTGTCTTATTAGAGAACAAAGGATGAACTTACATGGTCCAGTGTAACCACAACATAACAAGATTACATCGCAGGCGGGGAAATAAGTCCAGTGGCAATTGGAGAGCAAAAAAAAAATTTTTCCCTAGCCATGGTCTGAGTATTTACTGACTCCAAAACTGAACATTGAACTCCCAACCCTCTTTATCCTTTCTTTTTAATAGGCAGAACCAGGGTGGGGGGTCTTTTAATTTCCACCCTTCTTTGGCATTGATTACTTGCGAATGCTCTGGAGACCGGGGAATGGGCTTCATTCTATTATTAGGAATAGCAACCTCCACCCACACCCACTGCAATAAGCAGCATACTGAACTTCACCTCTAAAGAGCTTCTTCCTTCCCTTTAGGAAGATAGAACTCATGTCTTGTGAATAGAATCTGGAGCAAAGAGGAAGAGTTTGAGGTGAAACCAGAAAAAGAGATCTACCTTGGCGTACATTATCTGATGAACATGCGTGTTCCCCAGCTGTACGTCCCACCCATTACTCTATGAGGATCACAAACTCAGACGTCTTCAGGGCTCAGGCAGATAATGGAAATGAGAAGACCAGGCCCTCTGGCAACAGTGGGGACCTGGAAAATGTGTGCCTCTCTAAAGGGCCACAACAACTCAGCTCCACTCACCTGTTGCCTTGTGATGTGGGCCCAGTATTGCCACATCCTTCCATCATTAAAGAGAAGCCAAAAACCTAGATTTTTATGTAAATTTTTTGATTTTTAAATGTCAGTGACTAATTCACTTTTTCCCAAAACACAGTGTAGGCTCCACACAAGCCTCTGAGCACCAGATCCAGCCTGCAGGCAACTCTGCTCTGTGGCCTCTCCCTAAGCAGTCTCATTCCTTTCTGAGCTTCAAGCACAAAGCGTGAGCAGTGAATCCCCGGGCTACAGTACAGCCTCACCCTCACCAGTGCTCTAGATCTGCTTTTCTCAGCTCAGGCTCTCCTTCTGTTTTTTTTCTGTTTGTTTTGGACCAACATTAAAGGCATGGATGAAGGAGAAGGAAGCAACGAAGGAAAGAGAAGAGCCTAGTCAATGGCATCCAACATGGCAGAGCTCAGAATTGCCTCTTGTTCTTCTTGGTAGCCCCAACCCTGAACACAGTGCCCGGCGCACAGTAGGTGCTTAATAAATGTTTGTGTTGGGCTTCCCTGGTGGCGCAGTGGTTGAGAGTCCGCCTGCCAATGCAGGGGACATGGGTTCGTGCTCCAGTCCAGGAGGATCCCACGTGCCGCGGAGCGGCTGGGCCCGTGAGCCATGGCCACTGAGCCTGCGCGTCCGGAGCCTGTGCTCCGCAACGGGAGAGGCCACAGCAGTGAGACCTGTGTACCGCAAAAAAAAAAAAAAAAAATGTTTGTGAATGGATGATAAAATAAAGGAATAAACTGGGAAACAAATGAAGTCACTGTGTTGTCCATAGGAATGATAACCAGCATCTGAAGCAGAAATTATCAGCCACTGTAATGAAATCACAGATGGTGAGACTGGAGCCTATGAATTCAGAGGACAAACTAGGGGAGAAAAGAAAGAATTTTAAATTCCATAGCCTGGATCAAAGTTGGGATGTATCATTTAGAGACAGAAAGCTTGGATTTGAGTCATTGTTCTGCAAATTATTAGCCACATGATTTGGGGCAAGTCATGGAACCCCACTGGGTCTTGGTTTCTACATCTGGAAACTGGGGCCAGAGTTATCTAGCTCCTAGAGGTGACGTGGGGATCAGATGAAATAATGGAATTTAAAATGCTTCGTAAACTGAAAAACACCCCAGAAGTGGGCGAAGGGGACAGGAGAGTCAAGTCACATAGAGGATGATGATTCAGAAGGACGGTGCAGAGCCAACATGTTTCTTGGGCTGTCTGCATCATTTAACATGTCAAGACAGCTCTTGACTTAGCCCTTGGCTTCAGTCATCCTGATTAACAGGTGCCTGCCCAGCCAGGAGTTTGACTCCAAGCTGATTGGATGACTAAATGGGGATGAGCTCCTGAACCTGGCCTGTGACTGGAGAAAGCTAAGACAGCAGCCAAGAAAGAAAGCAGCCTTCCCTGTCCAGCCCAAGGACAACTGGGTTGTCTGTGAAACTCATCCTACAGTCTGTCTCCAAGGGTACATGTACAATTCTACTGGGGTCTCACTGTTGATAAAGAGGGCACTCCAGTGAGCAAGCTCATTCACGGTGTGAATTATTTATGTTCATAACATGCAAGTTTACACAGATCCATTAATGAAAATTATATCTGGCAACTACTTCTAAACAATTATAATAACTGTGGTTTTAAATAGTGAGCAAGATAATAAAATAGAGCAGCTGTCCTCAAGCCTGCAGAGTATCCCCTTTACTTCAGCAGCTGAAGCTGGATAAGTGGTTAAGAACATGGGCTCTGGAGACAGACAGACCTGATTCAAAACTTAGCTCTGTCACCTGGGGCCATTTATTTAACCTCTCTGAGTCTCAGTTTCCTCAAATGTAGCTACTTTCGAGTGAGGTTCTTAAGATTAAATGAGTTGACCTTTGCAGGACACTGAGCACAGTGTTTCCGTCAGAGAAAGCGGTCCAGAAATGGTAGACAGCACGTCTTCTTCTACAGCCACTTTGGAATTCCATCTTAGATCTAGTCCCTTTCTCACTGGGATCTGGAAGATTTCTAGACTGTTAAGGGTGGATGCATCATTTAATTAAGACTATTGAGGACAGAAGGTTTTTTCCCTTGGTGCCAGAGAGTATCTTGAAGGTCCGTAAGAAGCTTTTTGGACCCCAAATTAGAAAAGCTCTAGACCTCCCATGAAGTCTTTACCCAGCAGGGCTCCACTTTGATCTGTTTTCTTATATTGTAGCTCAGTGTAGAATTTTTGCTTGTTGAAAATTGTTCACTAGTAAAAGTAATTCTACCTCTTTGTTGTACAAAGAGAGCATCTGAGACCCAGAGTGAGGTGACTTGCCCAAGGGTACCTTGTAAATATAAATCAGACACAGGACTGGCTTTTATGTCTCCAAACCTTCATTAAGCATAAATAATAATTAGTCTAAATTATTAGTTACTGGATAATTACTATCCCCAATGCAGCTATTCTGTCCTTAATCAAAGTTACACTCAGTCCAATATGCTTCTTCTACTTTAAGACATGGGTTAAGAAGATATTATCTCACATCCAGGGATATGGGGAATCTCATTTAGATATGTAATATGTATTATATACCTTGTGCCTCGGATCTGCAAAACAACCCAAGAACCTTCACCTTCTGTTGCTTTACTTTGGCTTTTATTTTCAAAATAATGGAAGAGCAAACCAAGCCAAATTAAAGGATATAGGGAGGAAATAAGAAAGAAGGGAGAAAATAGAATGTATGAAATCCCAAATTAGAAGGATTCTGGATAGGTACAGTGTCTAACCCCCAGAAGCAACGTTAAGTATCACCATGATGTCCTCATGTGCATCCTCAGAGCTGGCAGCCATTGAGTGTTTGTTTGAGCCAGGCCATGTTCTAGGTACTCTGTACACATTTTCTCATTTGAACCTCTCAAGGACCCTATGAGGTAAGTATTATTGTTCCCATTTTTACAGATAAGGAAAGAAGTAGAGAGAGAATTAAGTACATAGGACAAGATTACAAGACGGGCAGAGCCACAATTGGAATTCACATCAATGTGACTCCAAAACTCTTGCTCTTAACCATGGTATACAGTGGACTCACTCTACTCCCACATGTAACTTACACAATTTCTGCTAATGTTCTAAAAATCAAAACAGAGAGAGATAATACAATAGTATAGGTGGTCCCACCTGTCCTACCCACTGACCATGAACCACAGGGAGAGTGTCGGATAGAAGATGTGCTCTGATGGTCGGTCCACAGCCACATGCCTTTTGTAGCATCCTTGCCACAGCATATAGAGTAATTCTAGACATGATTTTTCATTTGACCTAAATGTAAGCCAGCTGTGTCATTTGAGAAGCAGCAGCAGTCAGGTCCAATATTGGGAGAAAAATTACTCCATCAGTGTTTTGACTTCATCAGTCTCCAACCAAGGCAAGTCCTTCTAAGGGATGGTTAAGGAAAATTTTGACCACACACAATTTTTCTCCTTACTTGCTCACTTTAGAACCCAGTTCCCAGGACTTCCCTGGTGGCACAGTGGTTAAGAATCCACCTGCCAATGCAGGGGACACAGATTCGAGCCCTGGTCCGGGAAGATCCCACATGCCGCGGAGCAACTAAGCCCATGTGCCACAACTGCTGAGCCCTCGTGCCACAACTACTGAGGCTTCGTGCCACAACTACTGAAGCCCACCTTCCTAGAGCCCATGGTCCACAACAAGCAAAGCCACCACAGTGAGAAGCAGGCACACCACAATGAAGAGCAGCCCCTGCTCGCTGCAACTAGAGAAAGCCCGCGCACAGCAATGAAGACCCAACACAGCCAAAAAATAAATAAATAAAGCCAATTCTTAAAAAAAAAAAAAAAAAAAAAAAAACCTGGTTCCCTTAGAAGTTATGCTTCCTTCTCTGGACACTCAGAGAGCCTGATGGGAAGGCAGGAGAGCGAGCTTCTTGTCCTGACCACGCCACCAATCTGGAGGGCGATGCCTCTTCACTGTCTGCCACAGGAGGGATTGGACTAAGCTGATCACTGAGGAGCCAGATGATGGAGAAGCCTGGACCTGGTATTTGGGTCTAGTCTCTGAAGGCTGAGGGAACTGGGTTAAGCCAAGTTGAGCTCTACAAGGGGACTGCCCAGACCCTCAGGATATTGTGGGTCTCACATAGCAGACACCCACCAACACCCCCGCCCCCTTCCCAGGTACTCCATGTTGTTTAGCGGCTAGGCCAGACCTCTTCCTGGGTATGTGGGGAAATGAAAGGGACAGCTTCCTGGCCTGGAGGCACAGTCACAAGTGGGCTGGGACTCAGACTTTGAGCTGAGGAAACAAAGGCTACAGAGCCTCTCTCCATCCAAATCAGCCCCCCTCCTCTGCCCCAGCCACCAGCCACTTGATAATTCATAATCTTGATGACAGGAGAGAGATGGGGGAGCCAAGAAAAGGAAAGAGATCCTTTCCAGCCAACTGGGATCTGAACTGTTGAATCCAGAAGTTTATTTTATTAAAAATAAAAAGAGAAAAGAAAAACAATTGACCAAGTGTGACTATAGAGTGTCTGAGATTGCACATGACTGGCCTGCCTGTGAAAGATGAGGACATCCTCCTTCAGCCAGTGGTTTTGTCTACATTGCGCCAAACAACCCACCACATTCTCTTTGTTTCTTTAAACAAATTGACCTGTTTTATTTGAACAAATAGACCAATTGTTTGAGTGCCAAGCAGCAAATCCTTCGTATTCTCCTGCAGCTTAGCAAAGTTTCTCACATAACAGCCTGCCTGCCTTTCTGAGCTGATGAAACATACTACTTAATCATCTAGGGCCATGATCCAAGGTGATTGCTGGAGAGGACAGTCAAACACAGCAGCCTATGTGTAATGTAGGTCCAAGGCCCTTTGAGAACTCAGTGGAAATCAGTGCTCTTTGGAGCTACACCCTATTAAGTCGTTAGATCTTCCCCCAGTGGAGTTTCACTTGTAAATACTGAAAGGATCAAGAATCAGACAGTTCTAGACTGAACCTTTCTGCTGCTGAACGTTGTAATGCAATAACCCCTGACTTCTGGGTCTGCCCTATGGAGAGGGTCGCTCTGTCCCTAATCAGATGTGCTCTGCAGACAGACCAGCCTGCTTAAGGAACCAAGCCCCTCTCTGCCTCCAAAGGCTAAGACAGGTACTCATTTGCTACTGGTGCACTTATTCTCCAGTTTTAGGAGGTAGTGTATGTGTGTGTATACACACACACACACACACACACACATATATATATATATATATAATTAATATTAACATCAATGTTATATCTATCTTGTACCTGTGAGCTGTAATACAGCCCAAGAGACTTCATCTCCTGTTGCCACTCATTTATTCTAAAACTTGTTCATGAGTAAGTCTTTCCTTTTCTTACCAGACTATGAATATCTCTTGTTTTTCTTTCTTTTTTTTTCAAATATAATAATCCTGTTGTATCATTCTTTTTTTTAACATGTTTATTGGAGTATAATTGCTTTACAATGGTGTGTCAGTCTCTGCTGTACAACAAAGTGAATCAGCTATACATATACATATGTCCCCATATCTCCTCCCTCTTGCATCTCCCTCCCACCCTCCCTATCCCACCCCTCTAGGTGGTCACGGAGCACCGAGCTGATCTCCCTGGGCTATGCGACTGCTTCCCACTAGCTATCTATTTTACATTTGGTAGTGTATATATGTCCATGCCACTCTCTCACTTCGTCCCAGCTTACCCTTCCCCCTCCCTGTGTCCTCAAGTCCATTCTCTAGTAGGTCTGCGTCTTTATTCCCGTCTTGCCCCTAGGTTCTTCATGACCTTTTTTTTTTTTTTTTTTAGATTCCATATATATGTGTTAGCATACGGTATTTGTTTTGCCCTTTCTGGCCTACTTCACTGTATGACAGTCTCTAGGTCCATCCACCTCACTAAAAATAATTTCATTTCTTTTTATGGCTGAGCAATATTCCACTGCATACATGTACCACATCTTCCATATCCATTCGTCTGTTGATGGACACCTAGGTCGCTTCTTCCATGTCCTGGCTATTGTAAATAGAGCTCTCTTGTTTTTCTAAATCAAGAGAATTACAGTGGATCTTAAAGGGGAGATCTTAAAGGTACATTTCGCCATCCAGTGCTTGGCTTCCTGTCCCAGAGCCCAGTACAGAACCAGCTTATAGTTGACACTCAGTAAATAGTTGGCAGCTCAATCAGAAGGTTGGATAAAGGGCTGATTGGGGCTTACCCCAATCAAAGGCAGCTCAGGGAGTTGGTCAGTGGGAGTGGGCATGACCCTGAGCATTGGCTCCATGTCAGCAGGACCTTCCCCTGGAAGCACCTGGGAAGCTCTTACTGAGAACTGGGATGCTCCTCCCCTAAGACTGGCAGGGGAAGAGAGAATCATCTGTTGCAAAGTCATGACACCTCATCAGTCTCCAAGAACACAGGTGATTAAGTCTGTCCTCATTCATGTCGCATCACTCCAGAACCAAATGTTAGCAGGCAAGGGGGATGTTGGCACCTTCGGTTGTTGCCATCACCCAAGTCTGCTTTCCACATGTGCCAGAAGGACTGTCATCTTGGACATGCAGACTCTACACTCCCATGTGGAGTTGGGTCCTCTCTTCCCTGGGAAGGTGTGCCAAGCAAATCTTGAGGGGGTGGCCAGGAGCAAGAATCCTGAAGAACTTGAAAACACAAGTTTCTGCTACAGAGCCAAGATTAAGGCCACTAAACCAGAATGAACTCATAGTTTGGACAGAGAGAAAGAGATTGAGATGTGGAAGGAAAGATTTCAGCATTGTCTTCCAGGAGCTTTTGGATTTCCTGTGGCAACGTTTAGATCTGTGCATGGCACCCACCCTCTGAGGCTAGGTCTCTTGCTGCCAACACTGAAAACTCCCAGCTCAGCTGCCTTCCTTCCAATCTTGAGATCAGTCTGAAAACCAGGTGAGGCAGCCAAGGCCACCTACCAGTTCTATCAGTGCGAGAGGGAAATCCCTCCTTCTTAGTCTCTCTGGAGCACCTAGGCCTTCCCTCCGCTGACAAGAAAGAGAAAAAAAATAATAAGGAATGGTTTAGTGTGAACCCCAGTGGAAATCAGCTCTTAATCTCACTCTATTCTCCTAAGAGGAAATCTTAATGGATCATTCCAACTGGGGCAACTTGCCAAACTCCTCATTTTCGCAGATAAAATTTAAGGCCCAAAGAAGGAGAAGTGACTTGCCTAAGATCTCACATTATTTATAGAACATCTGTGACTAAAATACCAGTTTTTCCTTGTCTAGCGCCTTTTTCTATACTAATTATAGACAAAATCTTTTTTCCTTTAGCTGTGCTTTTTTTTCTTTCTTTCTTTGTCTCTATTTATTTGTTTGTTTTTTTGTTCATTTGTTTAGTTCTGTCCCTGGCACATAAACTTTCATCAAACATTTGTAGAATGAAGGATTATATGAATATATGAATGAATCTCCTCTCTAAGGGAAATCTTGGGACTTTCTGGGTTTTTTTAAGTATATTTATTTATTTATTTAGCTGCACTGGGTCTTCGTTGTGGGCTTCTCTCTAGTTGCAGTGTGTGGGCTTCTCTAGTTGTGGTGCAGGGGCTCTAGAGTGGGTAGCTCAGTAGTTGCGATGTGGGTTTAGTTGCAACGTAGATTTAGTTGCCCCATGGCATGTGGGATCTTAGTTCCCCGACCAGAGATCGAACCCACATCCCCTGCATTGGAAGGTGATTCTTAACCGCTGGACCACCAAGGAAGTCCTCGGAACTTTTTTTAAAAGATGATTTTTTTACCTTCAGAGATCTTCCACATGGTACAAACATAAGCATGTTGGACAAACAGCATTCTTTTTTTAATTGAAATATTGTTGACATATGATTTTATGTTAGTTTCAGGTGAACTACATAGTAATTGGACATTTGCATTCATTATGAAATGATCACCACAATAAGTCTAATGACATGTCCCCATACAAAGTTATTGCCATATTTTTTTACCGTATTCATTTTTTTTTAACATCTCTATTGGGGTATAATTGCTTTACAAATGGTGTGTTAGTTTCTGCTTTATAACAAAGTGAATCAGTTATACATATACGTATGTTCCCATATCTCTTCCCTCTCGCGTCTCCCTCCCTCCCACCCTCCCTATCCCACCCCTCCAGGCGGTCACAAAGCACTGAGCCGATATCCATGTGCCATGCGGCTGCTTCCCACTAGCTATCTATCTTACGTTTGTTAGTGTGTATATGTCCATGACTCTCTCTCGCCCTGTCACAGATCACCCTTCCCCCTCCCCATATCCTCAAGTCCGTTCTCCAGTAGGTCTGTGTCTTTATTCCTGTCTTGCCCCTAGGTTCTTCATGACATTTTTTTTTCTTAAATTCCATATATATGTGTTAGCGTACGGTATTTGTCTTTCTCCTTCTGACTTACTTCACTCTGTATGACAGACTCTAGGTCTATCCACCTCATTACAAATAGCTCAATTTCATTTCTTTTTATGGCTGAGTAATATTCCATTGTATATATGTGCCACATCTTCTTTATCCATTCATCCGATGACGGGCACTTAGGTTGTTTCCATCTCTGGGCTATTGTAAATAGAGCTGCAATGAACATTTTGGTACATGACTCTTTTTGAATTTTGGTTTTCTCAGGGTATATGCCCAGTAGTGGGATTGCTGGGTCATATGGTAGTTCTGTTTGTAGTTTTTTAAGGAACCTCCATACTGTTCTCCATAGTGGCTGAACCAATTCACATTCCCACCAACAGTGCAAGAGTGTTCCCTTTTCTCCACACCCTCTCCAGCATTTATTGTTTCTAGATATTTTGATGATGGCCATTCTTATTGGTGTGAGATGATATCTCATTGTAGTTTTGATTTGCATTTCTCTAATGATTAATGATGTTGAGCATTCTTTCATGTGTTTGTTGGCAGTCTGTATATCTTCTTTGGAGAAATGTCTATTTAGGTCTTCTGCCCATTTTTGGATTGGGTTGTTTGTTTTTTTGTTATTGAGCTGCATGAGCTGCTTGTAAATTTTGGAGATTAATCCTTTGTCAGTTGCTTCATTTGCAAATATTTTCTCCCATTGTGAGGGTTGTCTTTTGGTCTTGTTTATGGTTTCCTTTGCTGTGCAAAAGCTTTAAAGTTTCATTAGGTCCCATTTGTTTGTTTTTATTTCCATTACTCTAGGAGGTGGGTCAGAAAGGATCTTGCTGTGATTTATGTCATAGAGTGTTCTGCCTATGTTTTCCTCTTAAGAGTTTGATAGTGTCTGGCCTTACATTTAGGTCTTTAATCCATTTTGAGCTTATTTTTGTGTATGGTGTTAGGGAGTGATCTAATCTCATACTTTTACATGTATCTGTCCAGTTTTCCTAGCACCACTTATTTAAGAGGCTGTCCTTTCTCCACTGTACATTCCTGCCCCCTTTATCGAAGATAAGGTGTCCATATGTGCGTGGGTTTATCTCTGGGCTTTCTATCCTGTTCCATTGATCTATCTTTCTGTTTTTGTGCCAGTACCATACTGTCTTGATTACTGTAGCTTTGTAGTATAGTCTGAAGTCAGGGAGCCTGATTCCTCCAGCTCCGTTTTTCATTCTCAAGATTGCTTTGGCTATTCGGGGTCTTTTGTGTTTCCATATAAATTGTGAAATTTTTTGTTCTAGTCCTGTGAAAAATGGCAGTGGTAGTTTGATAGGGATTGCATTGAATCTATAGATTGCTTTGGGTAGTAGAGTCATTTTCACAATGTTGATTCTTCCAATCCAAGAACATGGTATATCTCTCCATCTATTTGTATCATCTTTAATTTCTTTCATCAGTGTCTTATAATTTTCTGCATAAGGGCTTTTGTCTCCTTAGGTAGGTTTATTCCTAGTTATTTTATTCTTTTTGTTGCAATGGTAAATGGGAGTGTTTTCTTGATTTCACTTTCAGATTTTTCATCATTAGTATATAGGAATGCCAGAGATTTCTGTGCATTAATTTTGTATCCTGCCACTTTACCAAATTCATTGATTAGCTCTAGTAGTTTTCTGGTAGCATCTTTAGGATTCTCTATGTATAGTATCATGTCATCTGCAAACAGTGACAGCTTTACTTCTTCTTTTCCGTTTGGATTCCTTTTATTTCCTTTTCTTCTCTGATTGCTGTGGCTAAAACTTCCAAAACTATGTTGAATAAGAGTGGTGAGAGTGGGCAACCTTGTCTTGTTCCTGATCTTAGTGGAAATGCTTTCAGTTTTTCACCATTAAGGATGATGTTGGCTGTGGGTTTGTCATATGGGCCTTTATTATGTTGAGGAAAGTTCCCTGTATGCCTACTTTCTGCAGGGTTTTCATCATAAATGGGTGTTGAATTTTGTCAAGAGCTTTCTCTGCATCTATTTAGATGATCATATGGTTTTTCTCCTTCAGTTTGTTAATATGGTTTATCACATTGATAGATTTGTGTATATTGAAGAATCCTTGCATTCCTGGAATAAACCCCACTTGATCATGGTTTATGGTCCTTTTAATGTGCTGTTGGATTCTGTTTGCTAGTATTTTGTTGAGGATTTTTGCATCTATGTTCATCAGTGATATTGGCCTGTAGTTTTCTTTCTTTGTGACATCCTTCTCTGGTTTTGGTATCAAGGTGATGGTGGCCTCGTAGAAGGAATTTGGGAGTGTTCCTCCCTCTGCTATATTTTGGAAGAGTTTGAGAAGGATAGGTGTTAGCTCTTCTCTAAATGTTTGATAGAATTAGCCTGTGAAGCCATCTGGTCCTGGGCTTTTGTTTGTTGGAAGATTTTTAATCACAGTTTCAATTTCAGTGCTTGTGATTGGTCTGTTCATATTTTCTATTTCTTCCTGATTCAGTCTTGGCAGGTTGTGCATTTCTAAGAATTTGTCCATTTCTCCCAGATTGTCCATTTTATTGGCATAGAGTTGCTTGTAGCAATCTCTCATGATCTTTATTTCTGCAGTGTCAGTTGTTACTTCTCCTTTTTCATTTCTAATTCTATTGATTTGAGTCTTCTCCCTTTTTTTCTTGATGAGTCTGGCTAGTGGTTTATCAATTCTGTTTATCTTCTCAAAGAACCAGCTTTTAGTTTTATTGATCTTTGCTATTGTTTCTTTCATTTCTTTTTCATTTATTTCTGATCTGATTTTTATGATTTCTTTCCTTCTGCTAACTTTGGGGTTTTTTTGTTCTTCTTTCTCTAATTGCTTGAGGTGCAAGGTTAGGTTGTTTATTCAAGATGTTTCCTGCTTCTTAAGGTGGGCTTGTATTGCTATAAAATTCCCCCTTAGAACTGCTTTTGCTGCATCCCATAGGTTTTGGGTCGTTGTGTCTCCATTGTCATTTGTTTCTAGGTATTTTTTTAATCTCCTCTTTGATTTCTTCAGTGATCACTTCGTTATTAAGTAGTGTATTGTTTAGCCTCCATGTGTTTGTATTTTTTACAGATCTTTTCCTGTAATTGATATCTAGTCTCATGGCGTTGTGGTCGGAAAAGATGCTTGATACAATTTCAGTTTTCTTAAATTTACCAAGGCTTGATTTGTGACCCAAAATAAGATCTATCCTGGAGAATGTTCCATGAGCACTTGAGAAAAATGTGTATTCTGTTGTTTTTGGATGGAATGTCCTATAAATATCAATTAAGTCCATCCTGTTTAATGTATCATTTAAAGCTTGTGTTTCCTTATTTATTTTCATTTTGGATGATCTGTCCATTGGTGAAAGTGGGGTGTTAAAGTCCCCTACTATGAATGTGTTACTGTCGATTTCCCCTTTTATGGCTGTTAGTATTTGCCTTATGTATTGAGGTGCTCCTATGTTGGGTGCATAAATATTTACAATTGTTATATCTTCTTCTTGGATTGATCCCTTGATCATTATGTAGTGTTCTTCTTTGTCTCTTCTAATAGTCCTTATTTTAAAGTCTATTTTGTCTGATATGAGAATTGCTACTCCAGCTTTCTTTTGGTTTCCATTTGCATGGAATATCTTTTTCCATCCCCTTACTTTCAGTCTGTATGTGTCTCTAGGTCTGAAGTGGGTCTCTTGTAGACAGCATATATAAGGGTCTTGTTTTTGTATCCATTCAGCCAATCTGTTTCTTTTGGTGGGAGCATTTAGTCCATTTACATTTAAGGTAATTACCGATATGTATGTTCCTATTCCCATTTTCTAAATTGTTTTGGGTTCGTTATTATAGGTCTTTTCCTTCTCTTGTGTTTCTTGCCTAGAGAAGGTCCTTTAGCATTTGTTGTAAAGCTGGTTTGGTGGTGCTGAACTCTCTCAGCTTTTGCTTGTCTGTAAAGCTTTTAATTTCTCCATCAAATCTGAATGAGATCCTTGCTGGGTAGAGTAGTCTTGGTTGCAGGTTTTTCTCCTTCATCACTTTCAGTATGTCCTGCCACTCCCTTCTGGCTTGTAGGGTTTCTGCTGAGAGATCAGCTGTTAACCTTATGGGGATTCCCTTGTGTGTTATTTGTTGTTTTTCCCTTGCTGCTTTTAATATGCTTTCTTTGTACTTAATTGTTGACAGTTTGATTAATATGTGTCTTGGCGTATTTCTCCTTGGATTTATTTTGTATGTGACTCTCTGTGCTTCCTGGACTTGATTAACTATTTCCTTTCCCATATTAGGGAAGTTTTCAACTATAATCTCTTCAAATATTTTCTCAGTCCCTTTCTTTTTCTCTTCTTCTTCTGGAACCCCTATAATTCGAATGTTGGTGCATTTAATGTTGTCCCAGAGGTCTCTGAGACTGTCCTCAGTTCTTTTCATTCTTTTTTCTTTATTCTGCTCTGCAGTAGTTATTTCCACTATTTTATCTTCCAGGTCACTTATCCGTTCTTCTGCCTCAGTTATTCTGCTATTGATCCCATCTAGAGTACTTTTAATTTCATTTATTGTGTTGTTCATCGTTGCTTGTTTCATGTTTATTTCTTCTTGGTCCTTGTTAACTGTTTCTTGCATTTTGTCCATTCTATCTCCAAGATTTTGGATCATCCTTACTATCATTATTCTGAATTCTTTTTCAGGTAGACTGCCTATTTCCTCTTCATTTGTTAGGTTTGGTGCATTTTTATCTTGCTCCTTTATCTGCTTTGTGTTTTTCTGTCTTCTCATTTTGCTTATCTTACTGTGTTTGGGGTCTCCTTTTTGCAGGCTGCAGGTTCGTAGTTCCTGCTGTTTTTGATGTCTGTCTCCAGTGGCTAAGTTTGGTGCAGTGGGTTGTGTAGGCTTCCTGGTGGAGGGGACTAGTGCCTGTGTTGTGGTGGATGAGGCTGGATCTGGTCTCTCTAGTGGGCAGGTTCACGTCTGGTGGTGTGTTTTGGGGTGTCTGTGGGCTTATTATGATTTTAGGCAGTGTCTCTGCTAATTGGTAGGGTTGTGTTCCTGTCTTGCTAGTTGTTTGGCATAGGTTGTCCAGCACTGTAGCTTGCTGGTCGTTGAGTGAAGCTGGGTGCTGGTGTTAAGATGGAGTTCTCTGGGAAATTTTCACCGTTTGATATTATGTGGAGCTGGGAGGTCTCTTGTCGACCAGTGTCCTGAAGTTGGCTCTCCTACCTCAGAGGCAGAGCCCTGACTCCTGGCTGGAGCACCAAGAACCGTTCATCCACACGGCTCAGAATAAAAGGGAGAAAAAGTAGAGAGAATTAGTAGAAGTATGAAGGAAGGAAGGAAGGAAGGAAGAAAGGAAGGAAGGAAGGAAGGAGCAAAGAAGGAAAGAAAGGAGGGAGGGAAGGAGGAAGGAAGGAAGGGAAAAAGAAAGAAAGAAGATACAGTAAAATAAAATAAAGTATAATAAAGTTATTGAATTAAAAAATAATTATTTAGAAAAAAAAGGGACGGATAGAACCTTAGGACAAATGTTGGAAGCAAAGCTATACAGACAAAATCTTACACAGAAGCATACACATACACCCTCACAAAAAGAGGTAAAGGGGAAAAAAATCATAAATCTTGCTCTCAGAGACCACCTCTTTAATTTGGGATGATTCGTTGTCTAAAGGAGGGAGGGAGGGAGGGAAGGAAGGAAGGAAGGAAGGAAGGAAGGAAGGAAGGAAGGAAAGAAGGAAGGAAGGAAAGAAAAGTATAATAAAATTATTAAAATTAATTATTAAGAAAAAAATTTTTTTTAAAAAACCGTGGACGGATAAAACCCTAGGACAAATGGTGGAAGCAAAACTATACAGACAAGATCTCACACAGAAGCATACACATTCACAAAAAGAGGAAAAAATCATAGATCTTGCTCTCGAAGCCCACCTTCTCAATTTGGGATGACTCGTTGTCTATTCATGTATTCCACAGATTCAGGGTACATCAAGTTGATTGTGGAGCTTTAATCCGCTGCTTCTGAGGCTGCTGGAAGAGATTTCCCTTTCTCTTCTTTGTTCTCACAGCTCACAGGGGCTCAGCTTTGGATTTGGCCCTGCCTCGGCGTGTAGGTCGCTGGCGGGCGTCTGTTTTTTGCTCAGACAGGACGGGGTTAAAGGAGCCGCTGCTTCGGGGGCTCTGGCTCACTCAGGCTGGGGGGAGGGAGGGTCACGGAGTGCGGGGCGGGCCTGCAGCGGCAGAGGCCGGCGTGACGTTTCACCAGCCTGAGGCGTGCCATGCGTTCTCCCGGGGAAGTTGTCCCTGGATCCCAGGAACCTGGCAGTGGAGGGCTGCACAGGCTCCGCGGAAGAGGGGTGTGGATAGTGACCTGTGCTCGCACACAGGCCCCTTGGTGGTGGCAGCAGCAGCCTTAGCGTCTCCCGCCCGTCCCTGGGGTCCGTGCTTTTAGCCGCGGCTTGCGCCCGTCTCTGGGGTTCGCGGTTTTAGCCGCGCCTCGCGCCTTTCTCTGGAGCTCCTTTAAGCAGCGCTCTTAAACCCCTCTCCTCGCGCACCAGGAAAGAGAGAAGAAAAAGTCTCTTGCCTCTTCGGCAGGTGCAGACTTTTCCCCGGACTCCCTCCCGGCTAGCCGTGGTGCACTAACCCCTTCAGGCTATGTTCAAGCCGCCAACCCCAGTGCTCTCCCTGCGCTCAGTCCGAAACCGAAACCCAAGCCTCAGAGCCTCAGCTCGCAGCCCCGCCCGCCCCGGCGGGTGAGCAGACAAGCGTCTCGGGCTGGTGAGTGCGGGTCGGCACCGATCCTCTGTGCGGGAATCTCCCCGTTTTGCCCTCCACACCCCTATTGCTGTGCACTCCTCCGCGGCTTCGAAGCTCCCCCCTCCGCTTCCCGCAGTCTCCGCCCACGAAGGGGCTTCCTAGTGTGTGGAAACTTTTCCTACTTCACAGCTCCCTCCCACTGGTGCAGGTGCCGTCCCTATTCTTTTGTCTCTGTTTTTTCTTTTTTCTTTTGCCCTACCCAGGTACGTGGGCAGTTTCTTGCCTTTTGGGAGGTCTGAGGTCTTCTGCCAGCCTTCAGTAGGTGTTCTGTAGGAGTTGTTCCACGTGTAGATGTATTTCTGGTGTATCTGTGGGGAGGAAGGTGATCTCCACGTCTTACTCTTCCGCCATCTTCCTTTACCGTATTCTTTATTCCTTATGTATGTTACATACCCGTGGATTAATTTTATAGCTAGAGGTTTGTACCTCTTAGCCCCCTTCACCTATTTCTCCCCTCCCACACCCCTCCCCTCTGCAACACCACCCATTTGTTCTCTGTATCTGTGAATCTGTTTTCATTTTGTATTGTTTGTTTGTTAGTTTTGTTTTTTATATTCCACATACAAGTGAGATCATATGGTATTTGTCTTTCTCTGTCTGACTTATTTCACTTAGCATAATACCTTCTAGATTCATCCATGTTGTCACAAATAGCAAGGTTTCTTTTTATGGCCAAGTAATATTCCAGTGTGTGTGTGTGTGTGTGTGTGTGTGTGTGTGTGTGTATCCATTCATCTATTGATGGACACTTAGGTTGCTTTCATATCTTGGCTATTGTAAATAATTCTGCTATGAATATTGGCATGCATGTATCTTTTTTGAATTAGTGTTTTTGTTTTCTTCAGGTAAATACCCAGAAGTGAAATTGCTGGATCATATGGTAGTTCTGTTTTTAATTTTTTGAGGAACCTTCATACTGTTTTCCATAGTGACTGCACCAATTTATAATCCCACCACAGGGGTTCTCTTTTCTCTACATCCTCACCCACACTTGTTATTTGTGGCCTTTTTGATGATAGCCATTCTGACAGGTGTGAGTTGTATCTCATTATGGTTTTGATTTGCATTTCCCTGATTATGAGTGATGTTAAGCATCTTTTCATGAGTCTGTTGGTCATCTGTATGTCTTCTTTGGAAAAATGTCTATTCAGTTCCTCTGCCCATTTTTAATCAAGTTGTTTGTTTTTTTGATGTTGAGTTGTATAAGCTGTTTATGTATTTTGGATATTAACCCCTTATCAGATATATCTTTTGCAAATATCTTCTCCCATTCAGTAAGCTGCCTTTTCATTTTGTTGATCATTTCCTTCACTGTGCAAAAGCTTTTTAGTTTGATGTAGTTCCATTTGCTTATTTTGCTTTCATTTCCCTTGACTAAGGAGACAGATCCAAAAAAATATTGCTAAGACTGATGTCAAAGAGCATCCTGCCTATGCTTTCTTTTAGGAATTTTATGGTTTCAGGTCTTATATTTAAGTCTTTAATTCATTTTGAGTTTATTTTTGTATACGGTGTGAGAAAGTAGTCCGGTTTGATTCTTTCACATGTAGCTGTCCAGTTTTCCCATCACCACTTATTGAAGAGGCTGTCTTTCCCCATTGTATATTTTTGCCACCTTTGTCATAGATTAATTGCCCATATAAGCATGGGTTTATTTCTGGGCTGTCTATTTTGTTCCATTGATCAGTGCATCTGTTTTTTATGCCAGTACCATACTGTTTTGATTACTGTAGCTTTGTTGCATAGTTTGAAATCAGGGTGCATGATACCTCCAACTCTGTTCTTCTTTCTCAAGATTGCTTTGGCATCCAGGGTCTTTTGTGTTTCCATACAGATTTTTTAATTATTTGTTGTAGTACTGTGAAAAATGCCTTTGGTATTTTGATAAGGATTGCATTGAATCTGTAGATTTCCTTGGGTAGTGTGGTCATTTTAACAATATTAATTCTTCTAATCCATGAGCATGGTGTATCTTTCCTTTCGTTTGTATCATCTTCTATTTCTTTCATAAATGTCTTATAGTTTTCAGAGTATAAATCTTTTACCTCTTTGGTTAGATTTATTCCTAGGTGTTTTGTTCTTTTCAATGCAATTGTAAATGGGGTTTTTAAAAATTTCTCTTCCAGATACTTCATTATTAGTGTATAGAAATGCAATACACTATTCTCTAATAATTTCTGTACATTAATTTTCCATCCTGCAAAATTGAATTCATTTATTAATTCTAAACAGACTGCATCCTTGATGGAAGGTGAAGTTACAGGATGGCGGGTGATGCAGTTCAGAGTTCAAAATTAAAAGGAGTGATGGAGAATATGTGGCATTTGGCAGCAATTGAGAATACCACTGCAGCAGCACCTCCTTGGAGGGTTCTTAGACCCCTCCCCATGGGGGCCTAAGGCAAGGAGAAAGTCATCAAGAACTTGCCTCATGGCAAGGCTGAAATTATTTCTAGTTCTAAAATTCCATAATTCAGTACACCAATTGACTAAAAATCAGGATACCTCTGGTACTGTCTATGATCATGTCTACACCCCCAAAATACTTAACTTGATAAGATGATTTGGAAAAAAAGAGGTTATTTTGATCCAAAACGGCTACAGTGATTTCCACCTAAGAGAGAAATCTCTAGACATCAGTCTGTCTCTTTTGCAGACTAAGCTTGTCTTTCTTCGGCTTTATCTACTTATCATTAGCACTAGAGCATTGTAGAGCAAGCAGTAGCTTTTATTTTTGTTGATTTAAAGTTTTCTATTTACTAGCCATTCTTTTCTTTTCAATAAAACAGTCTAAACAGTTTTTTTCCAAACAGCACACACACTAACAAAGAAGAAAATAAAAATCACCATCAACATTTTTGTGAGCATTCTTCCTTTCACTTCTCTGACTCTGTCACCCAACATTTTAACTTCATCCTGCTGCTTCCAGTCCCCTAGTACTACCTTTCTTTGACTCCATTGGGCTGAACCCCCTATGTTACCTCACCTAATTCTTACAACATCCCCACAATGTGGCATTTACCATCCCTGTTTTACAGTTTGGAAACTGAGGCTCAGAGAGTTTATGACCTGCCCAAGGGCACACAGCTAACAAGTGACAGAGCTAGGTTTCAAATCCAGGTTTGCCTTACTCCAAAGAACAAGTCTAAAAAAATACATAGTGACCATATTTTATACCTTTACCATGTGCCAGACACTGTGCTAAGTGTCTTATATACGTTATCTTAGGACAGCAAATTGATAAGGTAGGTTTTATTCTATTGTTGGGAAGTCTAAGGCATAAAGGGGTTAAGTGACTTGCCGAGAATCACACAGCTGGTAACAGGCAGAGCCAAAAAGCAGATTCAAGACTTTTGACTCCTAAATCCGTGGTGCTCTTAACCAGGAAAATACATCGTACCCTCCATTCCACTGGTCTAGACAGATTTATGTATATATGGAGTCATAGTCTACCCACTGTTCTGTAACTTACTTGTTTTTCTCATAGGTAAAGGTAGTGAGTTTTCAGTCCTTGCCTTTAAATTTGAAATGACATGATTCAGTCCTGCTCCCTTAAGCCAGTGGTTGGCCCCTGTCCCACCATTGGTGGCCCCACTACTCAATCACAGCCCACGCCCTGATCACTCATCTCAACTATCTTACCCTCTGTCACACCTCAACTCCTCACAATGGTCTCACCTTCAGGTTGTCATCTTATACCTACCCCTCAAAGCAGATACTGCATAGAGGCCCACTGACCAGACCTCAGGTTTCAAACAAGCTCTCATCCCGATGATCTGGCCACTTCTGACCACTCTGGTGAGCTACCTCACCCCACCCAGCCTGCTACCCAGTACTGGAACCCTCAACACAGGACCTTGCTTTGCTAGTAGCACTTGCCACCTTCCCTAGACGGGCTCTGGCTTCATAAACACGTCAGCAACAGGAATTCTAAATTCCCTGTAGTTTGAAAATAATATCCAATGTTACAACTTAAATAAGGAGACAAAAGTTGTTGGGTGAATATGCACAGACTACACTACCCTGAAGTTGAGTTGCATCCATCACTCTGCTTGAGCTAATCTCGCTGTGTAGCTTCAGGCAAGTCACTTCAGCTCTCTTGTCATCAGTTTCTTTATCTGTTACACAACAGGTAGAAACAGATGGTCCCAGGCCCCTGCCAACTCTGAAATTCTATTAGCTCATGATGAAGGAAATGACAAGCCTGGTAGATATTACTCCCATCAGTGTTTTTGTCGAATCATCAACCAAACTAATGAGGCCGTTTATACAACCCAACTGCCAGGTTCACTTTGGGGAAGAAGGGGAGGGATCGGGGCAGTTGGACATTCCAGGACATCGCTGGGGGCCAAACATAAAGTTGACAGTAGTGTGCTGGCCACAGTGAGAGGAAATTGAGGGGATCCTCGCATAAATGGGGTACACTTTGGAATGAGCAGTCACTTTTAGTGAGTAGAAAACTGTTACCTGACTGAAGCCAAGATGAAATCTACTTTTTTAAAATGTTTGTTTTTGGTTTTTTTTAAGTTTGGCTCAATCTCTTGTTTTTCTCTGTTCCTTATGTAATCTGGTGGGATGCAGCGTCAGAACGTCATAAATCATTCATGGTGCTCTGGAAAAAAAAAATCACTTGTGCAAAGCAGATGCAACTTAAAATGAAATGGGAGAAATTTTTGCATGAAACCCAAAGAAAAACGTAATTTCTATGGTTCGTTTAACTCACAATGATCACTAATTCTCGCAGTCGCTATGTGGCTTGGTCATTTGTTTCGGGCTTCTTGTGCTTCATTTTAAATGGAGACTGAGTTAAAGATATAGCCTGTCACAACTGTACTGCATTTTTCCAGGAGTCTTAGAAAAGATGCTGTAGTAGCGGCATTTGTGGGGACAATTGAAGCTGGCAGATTTTATTTCCTGCTTGAAGAAACCAAGAAAGCCCCCTCTTTGTCCAAAAAACCTTTTTCAGTATGCCCATTATGGCTTTCCAAAATTACTAGGAGTTAATTAAATTCCCTTTGTAAAATATACTCTTCCCCAAAACCCACATACAAAGACACAAGTAGCCCCCAGCAGAGGTAACCCATAAAGCTGACTCTCAAATATTAATGCCTTACATAAACTGGCTTAGTTTTATAATTTCGAATGTGGCAGCTAGCTGTGATGAGATTTCTAATAAACAAGCAAATTATGGGGTTTCTTTAACCTCTTTCATATTCATTAACTCATTCAAGCTTCACAGAAGTAGCAAGGACAGGTATGTGCTCATTCATTAATTCATTTCATATTTTTTTTATTCATTTATTTATTTGGCTGTACCGCGTCTTAGTTGCGGCATGCAGGATCTAGTTCCCTGACCAGGGATCGAACCTGGGCCCCTTGCATTGGGAGCATGGAGTCTTAACCACTGGACCACCAGGGAAGTCCCCCCCATTAATTCATTTCTACAACAAACATTACTGTCAAGCACTGTTCTAGGGTGCTAAGAATACAGACAAGATAACACTGCTTGCCTTTGAGCCACTCACAGAATACTGTGTGACAGACAGGTAAAAATCATTATAGGGAGACAAGTTAAAATGAATACAACTCCCAAAAGTGAAATGCTTTGCCCTAAGTCAAGCAGCTGGAAAGTTCTGGAGCAGAGATTTCCTCCTAGGTCTCCCAAGTCTAAGTTCAGAACACTCTTAAAGAAGTCCCGTAGCTTTTTGTAAATTGACACATTTTGTTGGGAAAAAGTGAGGGAAAGAAAGCTCTCAGACTGAGGTCCTGCCTCTGAGAAGAATAATCTGGGTTAATTACCTTAGGAACCAATGCGTGACCAGCAGAACTGAGAAAGAATTCTCAGCAGAACAACAGAGGGAAGCATTCCCAGAGGTCAAGTTTACAGTTTCTCCCAGTTAGTCCAGAGAGGATGTCCAGTCTGGCACAGTGCCTGGCTTTGGGTTAGTCCTCAAAAACCATCTATTTACTGTTTGTCCAGTTGAATTCAAATTAGCCATGTGACCACTTGTGGCTATGTTACCAAATGACAGACACTTGCCCCAAAAAACTTTTGAGATCTCAGTGATATTGCCTTAAACCCCCAGTTCCACAGCATGGGAAAGCCTTAAACCATCCTCAAGATCTTGGCTTTTTCCTAATGCTGAGAATCTTATAACTGGATTCACTGTCGCCATTGTACTCCCATGTCCCAAGGCACAGTCTTTTCCCCATTTTCCAAGAGAAATCTATACAAACCATTTGCTAAGCTTCTAAGAACTGACTGAACATCAGACAGTTATGGAGGGTAGTTACGTCATGCACAGCCCAGCACAGCTGATTCACCATCTTGCTGATTCTACCACCCCTCCTCTCTCCCTCTCTCATATTTCCCACTCCCTTTCCAGAACAACAAATATGTCCTTCCTCTTTGCTCAGGCACAGTATACTATATATCCAGAGTCCCAGTTTCTACTGTAGGAGGATTTATCAAGGGTTAGCAAGGTGAATCTCTCCTTAGAAAGAATTCTCAGACCAACTGCTAAGATAATAAGAATTTCCTGCCTTTCATTCCACCCAAGACTAAAATCAAAACTGTAGACCACTGCCCTTTTTTTCAGTATTTCCTGTGGCCACATGACAGAGAGTTCCTATTGTAATATAGTTTCTCAATGCAAACCTAAGGTTTGCTTTCACCTCAATCCAATGCCCTGCCTATCCACCTGGCTTTAATTCTCTTGTACCACATGCTTTCTGTACCCTGAGTGTGGTGTGATGTTTTCTGGGTCTGTGCAATAAGCAACAGAAAGAAAAATCATTAAACACCTACTGTGTACAAAACACTATGCTGGGGACTGGGGAGAATAAAGAATCACGGCTCTGTCCACCAAGAACTCATAAACTAATCTCTGGCATAAACTTACTATGTAATCTTAGGAAAATGACAGTGTCCAAACGTCAGTTTCCTCATCTGTAAAATGATGGTGTCATAAACATTTACCTCATAGGGTCATTGCAAAGAGTAAATGAAATAAAGAAAGAAAAGGCAAAACATGTAAAGTGCTCGGCTTGGCATATGGCTAACAATAATAATAAATAGATTAATCTCCAAAATTTACAAGCAGCTCATGCAGCTCAATAAGAAAAAAACAAACAACCCAATCCAAAAATGGGCAGAAGACCTAAATAGACATTTCTCCAAAGAAGATATACAGATTGCCAACAAACACATGAAAGAATGCTCAACATCATTAATCATTAGAGAAATGCGAATCAAAACTACAATGAGATATCATCTCACGCCAGTCAGAATGGCCATCATCAAAAAATGTAGAAACAATACATGCTGGAGACGGTGTGGAGAAAAGGGAACACTCTTGCACTGCTGGTGGGAATGTAAGTTGATACAGCCACTATGGAGAACAGTATGGAGATTCCTTAAAAAGCTAAAAATAGAATTACCATATGACCCAGCAATCCCACTACTGGGCACGGGCATATACCCTGAGAAAACCATAATTCAAAAAGAGTCATGTGCCAAAATGTTCACTGCAGCTCTATTTACAATAGCCAGGACATGGAAGCAACCTAAGTTTCCATCGACAGATGAATGAATAAAGAAGATGTGGCACATATATACAATGGAATATTACTCAGCCATAAAAAGAAACGAAATTGAGTTATTTGTAGTGAGGTGGATGGACCTGGAGTCTGTCATACAGAGTGAAGTAAGTCAGAAAGAGAAAAACAAATACCGTATGCTAACACATATATATGGAATCTAAGAGAAAAAAAAAAAAGGTCATGAAGAACCTAGGGGTAAGACGGGAATAAAGACATAGACCTACTGGAGAAGGGACTTGAGGATATGGGGAGAGGGAAGGGTAAGCTGTGACAAAGGGAGAGAGTGGCATGGCCATATATACACTACCAAACGTAAAATAGATAGCTAGTGGGAAGCAGCTGCATAGCACAGGGAGACCAGCTTGGTGGTTTGTGACCACCTAGAGGGGTGGGATAGGGAGGGTGGGAGGGAGGGAGACGCAAGAGGGAAGAGATATGGGAACATACGTATATGTATAACTGATTCACTTTGTTATAAAGCAGAAACTAACACACCATTGTAAAGCAATTATACTCCAATAAAGATGTTAAATAAATTAATTAATTAATAATAATAATAAATGGAGGGCAAAAATATAAATACTGATTCCTGAATGAAACAGGAAAACATACATAATATAAGGCAGACTTTGAATAAGTTTTATAGGAGTTATACAAAGTGCTAAGGTGGTATGTGGGAGGGAAAGTTTCATTCTAGTTCAAAGGATTGAGAAAGACTAGTCAGAGTAGATAGAAGTTGAAGAAGGCATGAAAAATGAGTAGGATTTGGACAAATGGTCTTGGGAAGTTCTCACAAGGAGTTGGTAATAAGTGTTTAAAAGCTGTATGTTTATGGCAGTGTTTCAGTCTTGAAGGATGATGATCTTGGCTCCAGCTGGGAGTAAGAAGCAATGCTGCTATATTCAGAAATGATTTGGTTGGTAGAACTCTTCAAAGTTTTATGGCTAAAATTCTGACTCCTATGTCATCTGTGGGTGGCATAGAAGTATAAGACTGGACATTACATTACCTGAAAGGTCATTTAGACCAATATTCATTAAATGTCTCAACTGTTGCTGTAGGTACAATATCCCTGCCCCAAAGTCATCTGATTATCAGTTTGTACACCTCCAATGACAGGAGGCTAATTGCCAATACAATTTTGGGAACAGTTGATGTATTGAAAAGAACCAGAGCTGGGGAAATCCACCAGATTTATGGGAGATCATAAGGCTGGAGGACATAGCTTCCAGAAAATACAATTTTAGAAGGAATCTTAATTTTATTACTAGTTTGACCCTAAGCAAGCCACTCATTCTCTCTGGACCTCAGAGTACCTCTCACACTGCTTGTAATGCTAATATCCTTAAACCTCTGATCAAAAAGGTAATGGAGATCAAATGTCATATTGTATAGAAAATCAACTGAAATCGAGCATGCAGAAGTGTTGTGTAACTTTTCAACTATAAAATAAAGGGATTTTTATTACCATTATAAATTACTCAATTTCAATTCAACAAGCAGCTCATTTAATCTCCAGGAATACAAAGATGAATAATCCCACCCTGCGCTTAGCATGCCTGGGAAGCCTTGTATCCAGACATGGACACTGCAGTTTAATAGAGATACCAATACACTATGGTTTGGCCAGAAGGTGGAGCTATTGCTGGGTCAGATGCTGTCACCTAATTAGAAATTCCTATTAGAGCTATGTGGGAGGGACTAAAATTCTTTTAAACTACTGAGGGCAGAACAAGTATCCACAGGTAGAAGTTCCATGGAAGTGAATTTCAGCTTCGTGTAAGGAAGAGCATCCCAATAGAGTTGCCCAATTAGAAAAGTTAGCGAGTCCCCATTACCAGATGTGTTTCAGAAGGATCTGGAGAACTCAGTGTAGCTGTAGGAGACATTTCCACAGGGTCTAAGAGGTTAGCCCAGAAGATGTATACATGTCCTCCCAGTTCTGAGTCTCAAAGTTGCGCCATACACAGTCATATTTATCATGGTTCATTCATTTGTCCAACAAATATTTAGTGACTGGTCCTGACTTTAGGACCATCGTGGCTGGGTTTAAATCTCAACTCTGCCACTTCCTACCTATGAGACTTTGGGCAAGTTAGCTTCTCTATATCTCAGTTTCCTCATCTATAAGATGGGAATAATAATAGTTCCTGCTCATAGAGTTGCTGTAAAGATGAAAAGAGATAATTCGTTTAAAGCACTTTTGAACAGTGTCTGACACATAATACACAGTCAATTAATAGCAAACATTGGTAACAATAGTAGTATATGTCAGGCATTGAGCTAGACCTTAAATCACCACAGTTAAGAAAACAGACATGAATCCTACCTTTCTTGAGTGTAAAGTCATCCAGTAGGGTATAAAAGATATTAGACAAAATGTCAAAAAATATATAGTTTCAAACTATGACAGTTGCTATGAAGGGGAAAAGGAAGATGCTGTGATAGCATATGACAGAAGAGACGGGAACTCGTCTAGACTGGGAGGTGCAGGGAAGAGTTCTTTGAGAAGCTGTTATAATAGAGACATATCCCAGCACCAGTAGTTTAAAGGGGTGCCCCAATGCCTGGCCTTATTTTAAGTCAGCAAAGAAAGCAAACCAGCTATATGCTAGGGTATAAAGTTACTTATCCGTCTGAGTCCCAATTTGTATATCAAGCCTCACATTAGTCAGTGTAAGCAAGCTCTCTTTGCTTTGCCTATTAGTTCCCATATGATTTTTCTCTGGGTCTATAAACTCATCAGTCTATCCATCCATCCATACGTACATACATACACACATGTTGGGTGAAAAATATGAATTCTTAAATGCCGAGGTCACACATAGTGTGGGGTCCATGGGGGAGCAGAGAAGCAGTCATTGCCACATCTCCTGCATCCTCCAGGGTGGCACTCACCACTTACCGTGTGGAAAGGGGCAGAGCTGCCCCAGTAGCTTAACTATTAGTTCACCCTTACTTTCTGCCTCTCTCTATCGACCTATCAATTAGCCTATCTCTTATTTTTTACCAAATACTTAGATTTGCATACGTTATATAGAAATGATGTGTGTCCAGTGTAACATAATCAAAGACCTGAGGTCAGCAAAGAGTTGTGCTTTCAGGAAATAGCTTACTTACACAATATAGCTGAAAGTTGGGGTCTGTATTAGCTTCCTAGGGCTGCCATAACAAACTACCACAAACTGAGTGGCTTGAAACAACAGGAAATTATTCTCTCACAGTTCTGGAAGGCAGAAGTCTGAAATCAAGTTGTCAACAGGACCATACTTCTTCTGGAGACTCTAGGGGAGATTTCCTTCTTTGCCTCTTCCAGCCTCTGGTAGCTCTGGCATTCCTTGGCTTGTGGCAGCATAGCTCCCATCATCTGCCTCTGTCTTCATGTGGCCACCTTCCCTGTGTCTCTGTGTCTCAGTCTTCTCTCTCCTTTTTCTTAAAAAGGCATTGGAGGGACTTCCCTCATGGCGCAGTGGTTAAGAATCCACCTGCCAATGTAGGGGACACGTTTTCGAGCCCTGGTCCGGGAAGATCCCACATGCCACGGAGCAGCTAAGCTCGTGTGCCACAACTACTGAAGCCCGCATGCCTAGAGCCCGTGCTCCTCAACAAGAGAAGCCACCGCAATGAGAAGCCCACGCACCACAATGAAGAGTAACCCCCACTTGCCGCAACTAGAGAAAGCCCGCGTGCAACAACAAAGACCCAATGCAGCCCCCAAAAATTAAATAAATAAATAAATTTATTTATTTAAAAAAATAGGCATTGGATTTAGGGCTCACTCTAAATCTAGAATAATCTCACCTTGAGATCCTTAACTTAATTAGCATCTTCAAAGACTTCATTTCCAGATAAGATTACATGCATAGGTACCTGGAGCTAAAACTTGGACATATCTTTGGGGGCCACCACTCAACCCACTACAAGGTTCAAGAAAGGGAGTAATAAAAGTGGATTGATTCCACATATATGTGTTAGCATATGGTATTTGTTTTTCTCTTTCTGACTTAACTTCACTCTGTAGGACAGACTCTAGGTCCATCCAACTCACTACAAATAACTCAATTTCGTTTCTTCTTATGGCTGAGCAATATTCCATTGTATATATGTGCCACATCTTCTTTATCCATTCATCTGTCGATGGGCACTTAGGTTGCTTCCATGCCCTGGCTATTGTAAATAGAGCTGCAGTGAACATTGTGGTACATGACTCTTTTTGAATTATGGTTTTCTCAGGGTGTATGCCCAGTAGTGAGATTGCTGGGTCATATGGTCGTTCTATTTTTAGTTTTTTAAGGAACCTCCATACTTTTCTCCATAGTGGCTGTATCAATCTACATTCCCACCAACAGTGAAAGAGGGTTCCCTTTTCTCCACATCCTCTCCTGCATTTATTGTTGGTAGATTTTTTGATGATGGCCATTCTGACTGGTGTGAGGTGACACCTCATTGTAGCTTTCATTTGCATTTCTCTAATGATTAGTGATGTGGAGCATCCTTTCATGTGTTTATTGGCAATCTGTATATCTTATCTGGAAAAATGTCTATTTAGGTCTTCTGCCCATTTATGGATTGGGTTGTTTGTTTTTTTGTTATTGAGCTGCATGAGCTGCTTGTAAATTTTGGAGATTAATCCTTTGTCAGTTGCTTCAGTTGCAAATATTTTCTCCCATTCTGAAGGTTGTCTTTTGGTTTTGTTTATGGTTTCCTTTGCTGTGCAAAAGCTTTTAAGTTTCATTAGGTCCCATTTGTTTATTTTTGTTTTTATTTCCATTTCTCTAGGAGGTGGGTCAAAAAGGATCTTGCTGTGATTTATGTCATAGAGTGTTCTGCCTATGTTTTCCTCTAAGAGTTTTATAGTGTCTGGCCTTACATTTAGGTCTTTAATCCATAAAATGAAAGAAATTCTCTTTTTTCTTGACTACCCAATCAGAGGGCAATGAGCTACAGAAGCTCTGTAGGACTGTAGCTGGCATCCCCCACATACTGTTTTCTTCCCTGCCAACTAATTCCTGCCCTTAACCTTCTTAGGTGTCAGTACAGCACCTATTATTCATGGCTTCATTGACATTTCTTCTCAATCCCCGAAGCTGGTGGTGACTCATCGTCTCCTGTCATCGACGGGCATCACTGGGCTGTGTACAGTGCACTGTATGAAGTCCATGTTAGCTCTTCTCTGATGCCTTTCAACAGAGGTGCCCTGGAAACTTTTTAATTTGATGACCTAGAGGAAAACATGAAGATTTCCAATTTTATAACCTGTAGACTTAAATTAAGCCACCTTCCTGGGGCATGCAGAGACCCAAGGACTCTGGACTTGCCCTGGGGGAGCAGAGTCCCCAGGCTAGTTTAGCAAGGGTCTAAAATGTCCATAGCCTTCTCTAGGGGGATGTGTTTGAACTTACCACCCGCCCCCCAAAATGTTCTTAGCATGGAAGAGGAATGATACTTCAATGCAA
Organism: Lagenorhynchus albirostris; assembly: GCF_949774975.1. Lineage (NCBI taxonomy): Eukaryota > Metazoa > Chordata > Mammalia > Artiodactyla > Delphinidae > Lagenorhynchus > Lagenorhynchus albirostris. The sequence goes on from NC_083097.1 coordinate 135,921,890, forward strand.
GCCTCTTTCTACAATGTCTTTGGATTCTCCATGGGATTTTTTTTTTCTTTTGCTGAAAAGCACTGGCACTTATTGGGCTAAATGGGACTGAGGAGGCTTGCTCCCAGGTAAAATTTGTGTCCACAGCACTAATGAAGTCATATAGGATGGTGACTTCCTAGGAGGTTGCATCCAACTTCCTAGCCTCATGGCTGTTTGGTAGGATAGATTCTCCTCACTCCCATTCTTAGAGCCTGAACCATAGTGATGCATGGATAAGAGAAGGGGCCCTCTGTTAATGGGACTTAGTGGAGAAAGTGACAACTTAGTGGAGAAAGTGACAGTGACCCTTTTAGTAAAATCACGTGCAGTACAAAAAGAGAAAGTTTATCCTGCGGGGTAGAGGTTTGTGGTCTTGCAGATGTCCTGCCTTGACGGCAGGCAACAGTTATGGCCTTTGCCCTTCCTTCCCCCATCCCTCTATCTCCCATCTCTAGATCACCCAAGCCCACAAACATAGCCCTACCCAACAGCAAAATTTGAAGGAGGTAACTGACAGCCCACACTTGAGATCAAGCCAAGGAAGAGACAGAACTCTGGGGCTAAAGCCAGCTCACAAATGTGTGACCTCTAGACTATACATAGTTCTCAGATGTGTCCATTTAGTCCATGCAGTATCTTTCTTTAAAATTTAAATGCACATATAAAATTGAGAGATTCTACGTAAAAATATGGTTTTCCAGTTTCTCTTGAAAAATAAAACCATCTGACCACATCATGCTAGCATTGCCATGCTAGCATTGGCCACTACCAGCCAGAGCTGGTTAACCAACACCAGCCCCTTTACAAGAAGCCCTCACTCTCCAATTTGCTTCTCTTACACAGGGCCTTTTTCACCTTTCTATATCCCTGCCCTGGCCCCTACAGGCATCCAAGTCTGAGTCTCTTGGGTTAAGGCAGGGAAGAGAGGGGAAAGAGAAGAGGTCAAATGAGAAGAGGTACTGTTTATACAATATGTATCCATGATGTATTAGTTAAAGTGCTTTGGGATATATGTAACAAAATATCTGACTAAAAGTTGCTTAAACAGTAAGGACTTTTAATGCTTTAACAGAAATTGGCAAATTGGCAGTTAGATCAGGCTTAGATCAGTGACTCAACAATTTCAGGGCTCTAGGTCAGCTTCTCTGAAGTGTTCTTTGCTTTTGCCTCATGGTGACAAGATGGCTACCACAGCTCCAAGGACCACATCCTCACCCAATGACATAGAAAAGAAAGAAAAGAGAGACCAGAGTTTCTCTTCTCATGTCTCTCTCTTATCAAAGAGAAAAATCTTTCCAGAAGATTCCAGAAGACTTTGCCACAGGCCCCATTGCCTGGAGCTGGACCACATGACCACCCCTAAGCCAATTGTTAGTAAATGAGAACTGAATCATCATGTTTGAGTGAGACCAAACATGATTCATCCCTGCATCTAACACAGGGGTCCACTGTGCACATTGCTGCCCACCCAGTTCTACTAAAAAGGAAGAAGGGGAGAATGTAGTTGTTTGTAAAACCTACCACCTGTGAAAGGTGTGGCCACACAGGACATCCCAAGATTCTACTAAAATGGCTCCATGTCACCTGGGTTGCTGGGGAAGACCTAAAATATGGCTGAGCAGAATCAGCCCCTGTGGTGTCTATAAGGGTGGTAAGATAAGGCTGGAATACAAAGTAAAGGACTATTTGCCCCTTCTTATGAGCTCCATTTTGCCCACCTGACGGTAAGATCATCTTGCTATGAACTCTACCACCACTTTCCACAATTAGGGGCCTGGCACTTTTGTTTCAGGTATTCATCTGGCCAGTAGAAGGGTCGATTCCCATCCTGACCCCATCCCAGAATTTGCTCTCCAGGTTTTTTTCCCCCTGAGGGTACATAAAAAGGCATTGCCCTTGGGAGCAGGCCTGGGACTCAGTCCTGCAGCTGGAAGGGCATTTCATCTGGTTAAAACTCTTTCCCAAAGGAACTGATTATATGGCTTCTGGAATTGGAGCCTCAGGTCGTAAATCAGCGTTTGTTGCCTGGTCCCTTGTCACTTCTTCCTTGGCTTACTCAGTCCCAGGCAGCCTCAGAGTCACAGGCTCTGGGATATGGTTAGCAAATAAAGCTTTAGCTCCTTGTCTTATGTGCTCTCCCCACTTATAAACCGCTGTGCTAAGCTGGAAGGAATGAGCAACATTGATGGTCCCAGAAGGTGCTGTAAGAATAGGAGGACCCTGTCAAAGCACTTTCCATCCCACTGCACCAGATTACAATGTCATATAGGAGCCTCGTCGAGGGAGTCCTTCATGCCCTCTGTTTGCCAGGTGCCCAATCCATGTCCAACAGCACATCAATTTGCAAATTTCAAAAGCTGAGACCTAAAATAATTATATCAGTACTCTATATTGACATCATGCTCTGCAGCCTCCTAAACATGTTCAAATCCACTGTCTCATCAGATCCTCCCAATGACCCTGAACGGCTACCAGTGCAGGAGTCAAAGAACAAGTCTGTCACCATAGCTACCATTTTATTGACTGCCTGCTGCATGCCAGGCACTGTGCTGAGCACTTTACATCCATCGCCTCATTTAATGCTCTCAACGGCCCTGGGAGACAAGTACATTACTGACCCTGTTTTACAAGTGAGAAACCCAAAACTCAGAAAGATGGTGCAACTTGCCCAAGCTAGCAAGCGACAGAGCCAGGTTTCAAGCTCAGGTCTCTCTGGTTCAAAAGCATGGACTTTTCGTAACCACTGTGTTATTCTTTCAGTGGTGTTTTAATGGTGGCTGGTTTGACTACTCTTCATCTCAAGGATAAGGATGGGCAGTCTACCGTTACTATGACTGCCCTCCACTTCCGGATTCTTCCTTCTCTCCCCAGACTCACTTCCTGCTCTCCCTCGCCCTCTGACTTTCCCCCGGGAAAAACTTCAAGGCTCATGCTGGGTTTGGTTCTCTGTATCCTAGAAGAACAGGTTCAGTGCTCTTCAGCTTGGTCCCATCAGGACTCCAGGGCTGAACTAGGCCTGAGAATCAGAGGTGGAAACTGGCAAGACCAAACACCAGGCCAGTCTCAGCCAACCCTGACATGTCAGGGAGGTCAGGACCAGCAAGCCCAAAAGGAGCCACTTGAATCAAGATGTCAAAGATGAGCAACAGCTCTTACCTGTGCCACATTCAGGGCCAGAAGCCAATGTGACAGTCAGGGGCCAAGAGGAAGAGCATGTGAGGAAAGAACACAGGGTCTGCACTGGACAACAGGTATCCAGTCCAAGGGGTCTCCCGCCTCAGCTAGGAACAAAGGTCCAGGCTCACACTTAAGCCAACTGAGAAGCATGAGAACTAAAAGGAGAACCCACACTCAGAGCAGGGCTCCAGGCCATGCAGAAGGGCTTAGAACTAAGGGGCCAATAGAACAGACAGTCCCAGACAGCCTTGGGGTCCCTGTTCCCTTCCAGGACCAATTAATTAATCTGACCAATTAATTCAACTGAAGTATTATTGGCTGATAGTACCTTCATATCCATCCCTCTCAGGTAGTATATAATTAAGTAACTTACTCGTACCATCTCTTATCCTTAGCATAGCCCCCAAAACATAGTAGGTATCAGTGAGTTACCATTTTACAGGTGAGCAAACTGAGGCTTGAAGCGATTAGGTGACCTGCCCAAGGTCTTCTAGCAGAAGAGGCAGGATTGGAGCCCTGGTCTTCCTGACTCCCTAGAAAATGTTCTTTCCTCTCTAGCATGCATCTTACCCAAGAACCCTAACTGTCATCCTCATATACCAGGAAATTAAAGAGATCATGCATGTATCCAGCTGTCAACTAAGATCTTCTAGGTACTGCCTGTGTGTCAGGCAGTGTGCTGGGTGCCTCAAGTGCAACAGGAGATGAGACAGAGTCTGCACTCAAAGAACTCACTGCCCACCCCTCCCACTGGACTTTGCCAGTGTCCCTGAAAGCCTGACAAAGAGCCAGCTGCCTCTCCCTGTCCTGCCCTGGCCCTTGGGAGGGCAGGTTGAGCCTGCTGTTGCATTTGCCCCATGAGCTTGCTCTGCTCATTACAAAAACCACACTGTTGACAGAGGCAGGACCACTGGGTCAGCGGATTAAACAGTATCATTTGAATCTAAACTGCATCCTCTGTGATCAGTGGCCTCTGCAGGCCCAGAGAGGCTTCTGTTTGTTTGGACCTGGGAGGATTTGCTCAGATTAGCATAGAGATTGTCTGTGCACCAGGGAAAGGGGCCCAGTGGCTGCCGATGGACCAGCTAGAACACAGTCAGCTCAACTCCTCCCTGTGGACCGCAACCCTGGAGTGACACAGCACTTCTCTGGGCTCCGGCAGCAACAGGCGCCTGCTTCTAAGAGAGCACGATGGTGGGAATGACATCTCTTGGTTATCTTATCACTCTCCATCACTGAAGCTCCTTAGGAATGATTTCAGCCCCCTCTCCAGCAGCCAGGGCTATAAATAAAGATTCCCCAGGGATGCTGAATCCTGCCCTTTATCCCGATTGCCTCTGTGACTCATCCCACAGGCAGATTCTTCTTGCATCTTCTTGATTACAGGGAGGGGGAAGTGAAAGTCTGTGCCTGTCTGCGCGAATGGGTGTGCATGGCCATGCTTGTCTGCATGCCACGTGCATTTACTTAGGTGCAGTCTGGGTGCATGCATGCATATCTGTGCATGGAATTCTGTGTGTATACTGCATCTATTTGTGACTCAATATTTAATTTTAAAGGACAGAGGAGACATGCATTCTCACATAAATTTTTCCGTGAAGACTGTTAGCTAAGACTCCATATTAGATCGCATCTACTAGTATTTATTAAGGCCCTTCTTTGTGCACAGCCCTATGCTAAGCAAGGAGAATAAGACACAAGCTATATCATCTTCAAGGACTACAGCTGCTTAAAGCAAATCAAATCCCTGAATTGGCAGTGGAAGTTGAGAAAGCAGCATTTCAAGAAAAGAAAAGCCTCACCTGCAGCAGAGAAGAATCAAGAAAACACTCAATTACTGAGTTCCTTCTCTGTACCAGGTCATTACTAAGTGCTGCATCATTTATTTCTCACAACATCTCACAGATGAGAAAACAGCCTCAGAGAAGTTAAATAACTTACTTGAAATCACGAAGACCATAAAGGTCCAAGGTAAAATTAGAACCTAGAGCTTTGGGGCAGAATCTTAGAGGTCATCTCATCTAAACCTTCAAATAATGTTTGCATCAACCCTACAAAAATCCGTGAAAACTGGTCATTTGGCCCCTTGGTAGGAGAAACTCAACTTTCAAGACAAACTGTTCTATCTATAGACAGTACCAAACTGCTGGAAAGTTCTCTCCTATGTTGAGTCCCAATCTACCCCCTTCTCATTTCTGCTCGTCAACTCTTATGCCCTCTGGGGCTAACAAAGTCTAATTCCTCTTCCTGTCACTTCCCTTCAAATAAAGGATGACAGCCGTCCTGCTGTTTCCTCACCAAACTAAACGCTTCAACCATTCCACACTTGAAATAATTTCGAATCCCTAAATATTGTTCATCACTGTATCCTTCATGCTGGTATCTACGGTGCTGGCACATTTTGGTTAGGTAAATATCAGTTGAGTGAATAAAGAGATAAACAAGGGACTTCCCTGGCGGTCCAGTGGTTAAGACTCCACACTTCCAATACAGGGGGTGCAGGTTAAATCCCTGGTTGGGGAACTAGGATCCCACATGCTGCGGCCAAAATAAAAAAATAAATTCTTTTTTTTTTTTTTGATGATTATAGCAGCTTTATTCTTTCTTTTTTTTTGAATTTTCTTTTATTTATTTTTTTATATAGCAGGTTCTTATTATCCATTTTATACATATTAGTGTATACATGTCAATCCTAAACTCCCACTTCATCCCACCACCACCACCATCCCCCCGCTGCTTTTCCCCCTTGGTGTCCATACGTTTGTTCTCTACATCTGTATCTCAATTTCTGCCCTGCAAACCGGTGCATCTGTACCATTTTTCTAGGTCCTAGATATATGCATTAATATACGATATTTGTTTTTCTTTTTCTGACTTACTTCACTCTGTATGACAGCCTCTAGATCCATCCATGTCTCTACAAATGACCCAATTTCGTTCCTTTTTATGGCTAAGTAATATTCCACTGTATATATGTACCACATCTTCTTGATTCATTTGTCTGTCGATGGGCATTTAGGTTGCATCCATGTCCTGGCTATTGTAAATAGTGCTGCAGTGAACATTGGGATGCATGTGCCTTTTTGAATTATGGTTTTCTCTGGGTATATGCCCAGTAGTGGGATTGCTGGGTCACATGATAGTTCTATTTTTAGTTTTTTAAGGAACCTCCATAATGTTCTCCATAGTGGCTGTATCAATTTACATTCCCACCAACAGTGCAAGAGGGTTCCCTTTTCTCCACACCCTCTCCAGCATTTGTTGATTTTCTGATGATGCCCATTCTAACTGGTGTGAGGCGATACCTCATTGTAGTTTTGATTTGCATTTCTCTAATAATTAGTAATGTTGAGCAGCTTTTCATGTGCTTCTTGGCCATCTGTATGTCTTCTTTGGAGAAATGTCTATTTAGGTCTTCTGCCCATTTTTGGATTGGGTTGTTTGTTTCTTTAATATTGAGCTGCATGAGCTGTTTATATATTTTGGAGATTAATCCTTTGTCCGTTGATTCATTTGCAAATAGTTTCTCCCATTTTGAGGGTTGTCTTTTCGTCTTGTGTGTAGTTTCCTTTGCTGTGCAAAAGCTTTGAAGTTTCATTAGGTCCCATTTGTTTATTTTTGTTTTTATTTCCATTTCTCTAGGAGGTGGGTCAAAAAGGATCTTGCTGTGATTTATGTCATAGAGTGTTCTGCCTATGTTTTCCTCTAAGAGTTTTATAGTGTCTGGTCTTATATTTAGATCTCTAATCCACTTTGAGTTTATTTTTATGTATGGTGTTAGGGAGTGTTCTAATTTCATTATTTTACATGTAGCTGTCCAGTTTTCCCAGCACCACTTATTGAAGAGACTGTCTTTTCTCCATTGTATATCCTTGCCTCCTTCTTAGTAGAATAGTTGAGCTTAGGTGCCTGGGTTTATCTCTGGGCTTTCTGTCCTGTTCCATTGATCCATATTTCTGTTTTTGTGCCAGTACCATGTTTTCTTGATTACTGTAGCTTTGTAGTGTGGTCTGAAGTCAGGGAGTCTGATTCCTCCAGCTCCGTTTTTTTCCCTCAAGACCACTTTGGCTATTTGGGGTCTTTTGTGTCCCCATACAAATTTTAAGATTTTTTGTTCTAGTTCTATAAAAACTGCTGTTGGTATTTTGATAGGGATTGCATTGAATCTGTAGATTTCTTTGGGTAGTATAGTCACTTTCACAATATTGATTCTTCCAATCTGAGAACATGGTATATCTCTCCATCTGTTTGTGTCATCTTTTTTTTTTTTTTTTTTGTGGTATGCGGGCCTCTCACTGCTGTGACCTCTCCCATTGCGGAGCACAGGCTCCGGACATGCAGGTTCAGCGGTCATGGCTCACAGGCCAAGCCTCTCCGCGGCATGTGGGATCTTCCCAGACTGGAGCATGAACCTGTGTCGCCTGCATCGGCAGGCGGACTGTCAACCACTGCGCCACCAGGGAAGCCCTATTTGTGTCATCTTTAATTTCTTTATCAGTGTCTTATAGTTTTCTGCATACAGGTCTTTTCTCTCCGTAGGTAGGTTTATTCCTAGGTATTTTATTCTTTTTGTTGCAATGGTAAATGGGAGTGTTTCCTTAATTCCTCTGTCAGATTTTTCATCATTGGTGTATAGGAATGCAACAGATTTCTGTGCATTAATTTTGTATCCTGCAACTTTACCAAATTCATTGATTAACTCTAGTAGTTTTCTGGTGGCATCTTTAGGATTCTCTATGTATAGTATGTCATCTGCAGACAGTGACAGTTTTACTTCTTCTTTTTCAATTTGGATTCCTTTTATTTCTTTTTCTTCTCTGACTGTCATGGCTAGGACTTCCAAAACTATGTTGAATAATAGTGGTGAGAGTGGACATCCTTGTCTTGTTCCTGATCTTAGAGGAAATGCTTTCAGTTTTTCACCATTGAGAATGATGTTTGCTGTGGGTTTGTCATATATGGCCTTCATTATGTTGAGGTAGGTTCTCTCTATACCCACTTTCTGGAGAGTTTTTATCATAAATGGGTGTTGAATTTTGTCAGAAGCTTTTTCTGCATCTATTGAGATGATCATATGGCTTTTATTCTTCAATTTATTGATATGGTGTATCACATCAATTGCTTTGCAGATATTGAAGAATCCAATAAATTCATTCTTAAAAAAGAGAGAGAGGTAAACAAGCCCTTTCACAGTAGATGGTGCCATGACTTGTTTCATTAAGTCTTTTGTCTTAATTAAGGATTTCCTGGTTGCCAGGAAAAGAGCCTATTGTAGCTAGTTCAAGTGAAAATTCAGGTTTAAAGGAAGCATCCAAGGGATTCTAAAGTAAGCTAAATGTGGAAGAATTAAAGGGACTTGTAGAATGAGAACAATATCAGAAAGCCCCACCACAACCACTACCCCCACTTCCTTGTGTTCTCTGATCTCTACCTTCACTTCATGTGTCTACTATGTACACTTCTTGACATGCTGGTTTCCACTATTGCTCATGGCCCAGCGTGTGGCTGTCCCATAGCCATAGTCCCATACAGCTCCATGTCCATCAGCATTAAGTAACAGGGGCTCTGTGTCCCGGTAGAAAGGAACCAGTTGGTCACACTTGAGTCAGGTGGCTACTCCTAGACCAATCATCAATTGTTAGTAGGCAGGAAGGAGGGATCATCTAGTACAAACATGCATCCTTCAGCACCTCTTTAGCAAGGGTTCAAAGGGTTTGTTTAGCAGGAAGGGAAGATTCTTTGGTAAAGGAGTATGGGTGAATAGAAATGCTGGCATCTCTTGTATACCTTTAAGTATCAGTATTGTAAATTGGTCTGAATGGCTCATGATGCTCTCAGAGAAGCACTTTATCCTTAGGATGTCCAAACATGAGCTCTAGGGACTAGGGCCTTTCAGAACTTCTTATGCTTCTGTAATTCTACTTCAGTGCCATGAGGCCCTGAAAAGCCTGACCAGTGGCCATAGGTGCTCTGGAGAGGGCTCAAGCTTCCCATCTGCAGGAGCATGTTCTACTGGAGTTATTAGTGGCGCCTTAGATCCTGTCAATGATCTTGGCCATCTCTGGTAATATAGAAGATCCAATCAGCAAGTGCTAACCACATAAACAGCCCATTTTCTTCTTCCCTGTATTCATAGAGAAAGTATGTGTACATGGAGTAGTGAGGGTTATGGTTAGGTAAGGGCTAGAGAAAAGGGACATATGGCTGTTTTGTAAAAGAAATTAAAATTGACTGACTCATAGACTGGAAAGTCCCTTAGCGATCATCTAGCCCTGTGATCATCAACTGTGTCTCTTGGACCTCTAGGGTTCCTCAAGAACCAAAGAAGGAGGTAAGACAGGAACAACTGGCAGGCAGATTTCCACCCACCACCACCACCTGGCCCACCAGCATTTTTCCAGCAACCAGAGAAATTCTGCTCTTCTTAATAGTCTATGCTGGGTTGCTGTGTGTTATCTCACTCTTTTATAGGTGAGTAAACTGCAGAGAGGGGAATGACTTGCTCAGGGTCCCACAGCTAGCTGAGCTAAGCTGAGCTGGCTCCAGCTGTGCTGATTCCCAGAGCCCTCTCTCTGTTGGCACAGGTCATACTGAGACAAGAAAGAAAGCAATGATTTTTGACATGGAGAAGTATCATGATAGCTAACCATCTGTGTTTTCCTCCTGCAGCGAAGTGTGAGGCATTCACTACTGACACGTTTCCATTGCCCGATAGCCCAGGTATACAGCTGTGCTTGGCAGTGTTCAAGTGGCAGGACAGTGATGAAGTGGTAGCTTTAGGGCTCAAGCCCCCTGAAGGGCCAAACTCACTCCTTAAGTGTCTGTCTATTTTGCAATTAGCTAATTCATAAAGGGACCCTGTAACAGTTAGGGTAATTTAATTGCAATCAACGGAGCCCTACTGTAACTAACCTGAAAGAGAGATCGAGAGAGAATACTGAGGAATCCTCCAAACTGACAGTGTCAAGGCATCATGGCTGGAATGAATGAAGGTCAACCAATTTTCCTGAGATTGCAAGGTCATGGGGGAGGGAAACAGGTGGGTGAACTCAGTTCACATGACCACCTCCTTAGTGTCCACTGAGGTTCCTTTGTACAACTGCTGGTTCCAGGCTCTCCGGGTCACCATATTTACTACTTCCCTTGAGCCAAGTCTTGGGTGGCATGGCTCAAGCAGTCACAGGCTACCTAGCCCACAGGTGGCCCTTGCTCCTTCTCCCCTCTCCCAGTCTGACCTGGCTTTTGTCATGCTTCTACCACTCCAAGAATCATAACACCAAACTCTTGTCATACCCCTAAGTAGAGTTTCCATGCTCTCTGAGTATCTTGCAGCCTGGTGTTATGATTCCTTTGACTCACAAATACAGTTTCTTACTGTGCCCTCTCTTTTGGGAATCTGGGAATGGTTTCTTTGGGACCAGGATAGAGGGCAAGATGCAAAAAAGTGTAGCATGCCGAATTATTCCCCTTCTTTGACAGACCATCTAAGAACTGGACTCAAACTTAGAGTTGGTTCAAGAGTTAAGGGGCAACCTTTGTTCCCCATCTTGGTTTATGAATTTCAGCCTAGAGCAAACAGTCAACTCCAACATATTTCCTCACTGGCTCTCCTAGAAGATCTATGGGGACTTCATACAGACTGAATCCCTACATCAGAGTCCTGGCAGCAAACACAAATTAGGTCCACCCCATGGACTTTGCTGCAAAAACATTTAAACACATAACCTCCAAAGTCACTTCTAGCTCTAAGTGTTCATGATTCTCTGATGAAAACAAAGGGAATTTATTTCTGAGAAAAGGGTGATAAACATCTTACTCAAGGAACCATAATTCATTCTGCTGGATTCTGGAGACTTCCTGGCTGATCATTGAGAATACTACCATAATGCTGAATTGCTGCCATTTGCCTGGGAGTTTATGACGTCAGACAGCAGAGTCTGACTTGACCCTTGGAGGAAAAATGTTATCTAAGCTATGAGGCGACAGACCCAGTCTACCCTCGGAACCAAACACATCACTCTCTGGTTGACTCAGGCCAACTGACCAGCGGCTGAGGGGTTGCTGATGGTTGATTGAACAGACCATTTGCAACAGACAGAAAACATGGTCTGTGCCATCTGCTCAGCAAGGAACCTTCATTGTGGCCAAAAGCCAAGGATAAATTCAAATGAAAAAATCAATTCAATTATGCATGTGACTAAGCTATGTTTCACGGTGAGGAAACTAAAAAAGAATTGGTTGTCCCATGTAACTGAAGAATATTTTCCCAACCCCCAAATGGCATGCTATTATGTTTTGAGTTGTTCCTTCAAAATGGGAATGGTTGTTATCAACCATTTGCACTGATCCTTCCAAAAAAAAAAAAAAAAGTGTTAGCCATACAATATGTGACCGCAACACACAGAGGAGCTAGAAATGTTCAGATGTACCACCCTTCAATCCAAAACACTATTTGAGGTGGGCTTGCCATCTTGGGTAGAGGAGGGATTCCCAGGTATGTTCCTGAAGTAGAAAAAGGCAGACCCTTTGGCAGTTAGTCAACTGTATCATCAGCTCAGTTACACAACTCACTGTTGTGACAGTTGCTGGGATCTTGAAATCAATCCTTTGGCTTGTTTTGAGTAACTCTGCACACCTGGAGTGTTTGGCTTGAGGTATTTCTGAGAAGGGAATAAAAGTTGGAAATAGAAATGGTACATTTCAGTTGACCTCTCATTAGAAGAGGCAGGGACCAAACTTAGCCCAGCAGACACTGAGAATGCTAAGATCAGACTCATGACTCTCAGAACAGGAAGAGAGACTGGGAGAGCAAGCAGTCCAAAGCAAAAACTGATGATAAAAAGAGTAATAGTAAGAATAATAATAGTAAGACTTATGGATTGTAGAGATTTTATTCAGATGCCTAGCCAGCATCCATATCTCCCTTCTTCTTTCCCAACAGAACTTCAGTTTTCTTTGGACATCCAAGCTCCCTCCGTGTAGCCTCAGGTGAAGCTGACTGTACCCCTCAGAGCCAGGGTAAGTTCCATTGGTTAAATGTGTCTTACAAGTAATTGGTCAGAACAGGCATGTGACCCAATTCTGGACAATAAGATATGCGCAGAAGTTTGCTGGTAGGATTTAAAAAAATAATAATAAAGTTACTTTGCTTCAAATAGAGAGTCATAGGAGAGACATCCTTTTTCTTCCCCAGGACATTGACATATGTAGATGTGGTGCCTGGAAGTAAGGCACCCATCCTGATACCAGCCTAGGAGTGGAGCTAACACTCAGGATCACAAATAGAAATATGGAAAGAGCCAGGTTCTTGAGGAAGTCACTGAGGAACTAATTTAATCCTGAAGACATCCTCTCCCTAAACTTTCAGTCACATGAGCCATTACACTTCCTTTTCTAAGCCACTCTGAGATGGAGTTTCAATTACTTGCAGCCAAAAACATCCCAAGTTAGAGAATGCTTACCATGTGCCAGCCACTGTGCTTGGTACCCTATAAGCTAAAGGGAAATAATTTCCCCTTATTTGCCTTGTGACAACCCTGTGAGATGAATATCATTGTTATCTGATTCTACAGTTGAGGAAATTAAGTCTTACGGATAATAAATAATTTGTCAGAATCAGCTGGTAAGTGGTGGAGACTAGATTCAATATTTAAGCACTTTGAGTCCAGGACCTACAATTTTAGCCTCCATGCGCTGTAACAGAAAAGGAAAAGGTTTGTTCCAAAAACACCGTAAGTCAGTATCATCCAAGGGTTGAAACCAAGGTCCAGTGCTCTTTCAACGCCCCTAAGGATGGTGATGATTTCAGAGATCAGGAGCCAGTGTGGTCTCTCCTTTAACCAAGGCATCGCTTCTCACAAGACCCATACTCTGGCTTGAATGACTAGCCTTTCTCTTTAATCATTAGCCATATTACCTGGTTCTCTATGCCCTTCCACCTCCTTTTTCATTTCTGCCTTTTCAGCTCATTAATTGACTTTTTGCAGCCAATTGAAGAGAGACATGATTATCCTGGAAACCCCTGCCATGACAGGGGTTACATCATTGCCAGTGGGAAGTTCTCACCACCAGGGAAATTAGGCTGTCTGCTGGGAACTTGGAGGATGAGTTGGCAGGTTTCCCATGCTAATTGGTTTCAGTCTTGATTCAGTGGGTCTCCCAAGCCAGGTGACAGCTCAGTAGTGGCCAGAAGTCCCAGACATGGAAAGAAGGCAGACACCTGAAGCTGCTTTAAGCCGAGGATGGGTCACCAGGAGCCCCCCATAGGGACCTCACAGGCCTTTGATTGTCCATGAGTGAAAAGATGTACTGACAATGGCATGACAGACGGATATCATCATGCTAATAGGACAAAGAGAAATGAGGAGCCCACCCTTGCACTGTGGGGTTCTAGAAGTGGGAAAGCAGTAGGATGTCATGGTTTTGAGCATGGTCTCATAATTAAGCCCATATGGATTTGACTCCCAGTTCAGTTACTTGTTGACTAGTGAATGCAAAAAAGTGAGTAATGGAACATCCCTGAACCTCAGTTTCCTCTTCTGTAAAAAATAAGGGTAGGATGATTGTGGGGATTAGACATGATGAGCATTACTCTGGAACATAGTAAATGCTTAGCGCCTTTGAAGGTAATGACACTGGCTGCAATAATGATGACAATAATGATGAAAAATTGAGTGGATAGAGATCATGTGTTAATTCTCATGGGCAAAATTTCTTCTTAATAACAACTCCAGACAGGTCCCATACTTGAGACTCTCCGCTTCTGTTTTGCCCCATGCTCCCATGTTTCTTCCCTCCTTAAGGAAAGCACAATTTGGTGCACTTGAACTTTACCCAAAAAACTGGATCTTCTGTGACTGACTACAAAGATGATTTCCTATTGTATCAAGCTGTGTTAATGGTGAACACCCACCTCAACTCAGTAGAGCCAATTAGTCAGGCTACATACAGAATTGGAAAAGGTGAACCAACACAGATATGGTTACTTTCAAGAGAAAATGTTGGTTACAGGGTAACTAAGCCTCAGTATTCAAAGCTATTATAATGATCTTATCAGGTTCATGGTGTGAGGACTTGGACTATGCCTTATTCAGATATCTCCACAGGATTTCATTTTATCTGCCATTGAATATGGTGTAGTTATCCAGTTGGCCAAAATATACATGTCTTATCTGACAAGGTAGCAAGGAAGATTTGCACCCAGGGTTCTAAGTCTATTGGTTGAAGTAAGGTATGTGCAGACTATCATTTGAGCAATTTTTTGGCATCATATTTAATTGGATCCCCTCCTTTTGTGCCTGTATGTGTAAAACTGAAATACATAGAAGAAATGATCTAGTGCAGAGTTGTAACTGTGCTCCATGGATCCCTGGTGGAATGATGAAGGTACTGCCAAGGGTTTGAGGCTAGGGGAAGACTGGAGTTTATGAAACTCTAGAATGCCCACCCATGACTTCAACCAGATCTTCTATTTCTGGTTTCCCTGCTGGGTTTCCATGTGATGTTACTCAAAAAAATTTTTTAAAGTCTGGACATCACCCTCCTGATTGAACCCACTCATCTTTCAGGAGAGGAAACTACGGCCCAGAAAAGTCATCTGACTTCCAAGGTTGCACAGCTAGCTACTAATGGAATCTGGATTAGAATTCCAGACTCAGAGATCAGCACAGTTGCCTAAGAAAAGCTACTGAAGCATTCTCTTGCAAACATACACTTTTAATCTTCATGACTGTCACTGTGAACATCAACAAACACTACTGTCATATACCTCCCTGTGAGCGTGTGATACTATATTTGGCACTTTAGGGCTTAGAGGGGCAGAGTGCAGGGGTAATATCAGGAAGGCTTCTGGAGAATGAATGCCTGGACAAAGTTTTGAATGCTACATATGAGTTTAGCAGGTGGAAAAAGGAAGAAACGGGAGTATTCCAAGCATTAAACCTCTTTGAAATTGAGAACAGTGTTATAAATATAAGTCCTATAGTTCTCACCACATTACCAAGTGTAGCAGTCAGAGTCCAGTCAGAAAACAGCAAGCAGATTAATATTTCAAATCAGAGGATTTAATCCAGCAAAGTACTTACAAAGTGTTGGAAATGCTAAAAGAACAAAAAGGAAAAGTTGAGGTAAGCCAGAGACTAGGAAAAAGCAGAAAGCAGCTCTATGTTGGGACAAAGACGAGAACATGTTATTATCTAAGTGCAGGAATGCACTTATGACTGCGCCACTGGGGGTGCCAGAAAGGGTGATGGAGCCATGAAGGAGGACCAACAGGGAGGACTCTCCCAGGCCGGTACTGAGCCATTGTGACTGAGGTTGGAATTGGCAGAGATGCAGTCACTCCCAAAGATCACACGAAGAGCACGCCATCTCACTTCCTCCCACCATCCAACTTCCTACCAGTGCTTCCCCTTGGCTGAACCTACAAAGCGGGTCTGATATCTGTGGTTTGCAGGGGTCCAGGCCCTGTAATGCAGAGCAGCGTGTGTAAAGGCAAGAATGGTGCTGAGAATAAGCAGGAAATAACCAGCACACCATATTTTCTAAATGTAATATTCTTCCCAGAAATGTCCCCAGGGTCTTGCTCCCTCTCCTCTACAAACACACACTGACACAGTGATATATCCACAGTAGCAACCCAGTAGTGGATATTTGCAATTCTTTATCTGTCCAGTACGTGAAGTCTCTTCCTATCTGGGAGGAATCCCCCATTGTACAAAGATGAAGCTCTAGATCCTGGATTTCCCTGCTTACTTGCAGCTAGGAGGTGGCACATGACCAAGGCTCCACCAATCAGATACATCTGTTCCTAGACTTGGAATCAGGAACTAGTGACCCAAAGAAGTAGCAACAGGGAGGTTCCATCCTGATGGAGAAGTAGCCACATCCAGGTTCCAAGTGCTGTGGCAATTGTGTCCTTACCAAACTGGTCTGACATGTGACCTGGCCCTTAATCTCTAGCCTCCCAGGGATTTTGGAAACTATCCAAACCTTTCTAATAATTTCACTTTCTGCTTAAATCATCTAGAATAATTGTCTGTTGCTCACAACAAAGAACCTCTACTAGCATAAACTCCTTCCTTGTTTTGTGACCAGAGATCTTATATCTTCAGTCTAGCCCTTATGATTGCCCATGAGTTTTAGGGAGTTTCATCTCCTACAATATCCAAGAGAAACAGGCACTGGCAAATAAGTAGACTTTGGCCTAGAACCCTCTAGAAGTCCTGAGAGGCTGGGATGTGCTACCAGCCTCCAGCATCCATAGGTATGGAATCAAGCTATCCCCAGCCATGACCATGGAGAAGAGTCACTTGCCTTGAGGGTTAAGTTCAAAACCCAGTGGCAGAGACTGGATCATCTTCATACCTTTCCCACAAAGGTTCACCGCACCCAGGAAGCTCTTGACTTTGTTGCATCTCCTTCCCTCTCCCAAGCCAAGTTCTGTCAGAAGTTATTAGCCTCTACCCCCTTGCAATTTCAGAACCTCCAGCCTCCTTGCGATATCAGTCAGCAATTTCCAAGGACCTCTCTTACTCTAAATCATCATCTATTAAATTAGTCATCTATTGCTGTGTAATAAATCACCTCAAAACTTAGTGGCTTAAAACAATAATAGTATTTATTACTTCCCATGATTTCTGGAGGTCAGGCATTCAGTCAGGGCACAATAGGAATGGCTTATCACTGCTCCACAATGTTTGAGGGTCTCAGCTAGAAAATTCAAATGCTGGAGGTTATACTCATCTGAGGGCTCATTCATTCAGATATCTGACAGTTGATGCTGGCTGCAGACCTAGCTGGGGTGACCAACTGAAACACCTCCCGCACATGGCTTCTCCATGGCTTGGGCTTCCTTACAACATGGCAGCTGCGTTCCAAGAAACAGGTGGAAGCAATATTGCCTTCTAGCCTCAGAAGTCATGTGGCATCACTTCCACCACATTCTGTTGGTCAAGCCAGTTACAAAGATCCACCCCATTTCAAGGGAAGGACACAAAGACCTCCACGTCTCAGTGGAGGAATATCAATGTCATATTGTAAGACAAGCCCATGGAATGGGAGATATATTGATGAAGTTTTCTTGAAAATATTTTCTGCCCCAGTCGCCTTCAGTAATTCTCAGGTTTAAAAGGCCTCTTTGGACTCATTCTTCTTTGATCATGTAGCAACTTACTCTGTACCTGACCTTCTAAGTATAGCCGTTCTCAGTGAGTCCACCTACCTTCTAGGAAGGGGACTGCACTCAGTGTGTCCCAGGGGCTCTTCCGGATCCTTCTTCTGAAGAAAAGCAAATAAATGCAAATGTCATCTCAATAGAGCTCTCTGCTACACACACGAACCCAAAGATACTGATTTCACTGACTCCTCGGAGCTGTACACCACATTATGGTTCACCCTGCTCTTTTGCTCGCACAGCTCATTGAATCAATAACTCCAAAGTGATTTTTCTGATGAAAAAAATAAATAAAACTACACAGAATTAAGTACAAACTTGGCTCGAAAATTGCTCACACTACACTTTCCCCGCTCAGCTTCTGCCACCTTGAATTACATTCGTGAAGACCCAGCCCCTCAAGGGCTGACACCTCAGCGTAAAATGCATTCCACATCAGCAAGCTTGTTGAGGTGGGAGAGGAAACCCAACAAGGTAGGGTAGGAAGGTGGCTTACACAACAGGAAGAGGAGGCCCTAAACTTGAGTTAATGTTCCCAAGTAAGGATCCTGCAGGAGCTGGATGATTTGGAGATGGAAAGGCAACAAATAAATTGACTGTGCTTTTAGTCCTTAGGCAAAGCATCAGGGATTCATTGCTGAGAATTTTCACAACACCCTCCTGCAGCCTTGCTCCCTCAGTCCTTTGCTGTAGGCCAGGCCTGACTCTGTGTGAGACGAGGGCAAAGTCATGTCAGGGAAGACGGAACTGGGTAAAAACTCTAGACTGCTCAACAACGTAGAGATTCTAGTCCCTGATTTTGATGGAGGAGAATCACTTTAGGTTTCTACCATGACTGTAGAATAGGAGTCACTTGCACTTGTCAAAAAGCTTTAGTTTATCAATGCTCGAATTTGAAATGGGCCTCTCATAGTAAATAAAAAGAATAGCCATCCTTTGAAGATGCTTAGTTTGTGCCAATCACTGAGCCATGCTCTTCACAGGTGTTATTGAATTTGATTGATTAATCAACTTAATCAAACACGTTATTGAGTACCTATCATGGTCTCCTAGAGTTTATATTCTTTGAGGTATGTCCGTTAGAGCTGGGACTAAAACTGCTTCTCTGGGATTCCACAGCCTGACACATTAACCACAAAGCCATAGAACTGCATGCTGGTAATGGGTGTATCTTCCATGACCTGAGGGGTTAGGGCCAGGCATCCAAGGGTTCATCTTGGGCTGCAGGGCTTAGCAGGCTGAACTAAGAGTTTGGAATCCCTTGGTGATTTGTGGAGACAACTCAAAGGAGGAAAATGGAGAGGTTCTCACAGGCCCAGCGTAGGTAGAGAGGATGTCAGAATGACTGGCCAGGCCTAGGTTGGAATTCCAGCTCTGCCACTTGTTAGCTATGTGACCTTGGGTGAGTTACTTCACCTCTCTGTAAAGAGGGGATAAAATAATTAAACAAGATAATGAGCTCAATATAGTCCCTGGCCCACAAGAAGTGATCATTCATTCAATGCTCAGTGAAGATGAAGATAAGGATGAGGATGCAGCCTAGCAGGAGGGTCTCCAGGTGGCAGTCAGAGCCTAGAAGCCAAGAATGAGAGTTGAATATACTGCGAAACAAAGTGGTGAACAAAATCTGCATGCCAGCACCTCAGAGCTAAAGACTGGGGGATTGCACCAAGCTAGGAAAAAGGGAGAAGGTCAAATATCAGAAAGATGCAATTCACTATTTCTTTAATTCGTTCATCCACTCAGTCATTCAGTAAACATTTCCCAGGCCCCTGCTACATGCAAGAAGCTCTGTAGTGCCAAAAGGAATATAGGAACTGGTGCTGTCTGAGAAAGCTGGGCAGAGAGGCAGTCAGGAGCACAAATATCATCAAAAGGCTTTTGGAAATACCAGTCCAGAGATGTGGGGCTATGCTGGTGCATCAGGAAACAGAGTAGGGACTCGCAGCCTTCTGCCATGGTTCAAGTAGCCTCACAGACATTGAATTCTAGCAGTTTAAGATGCCATCAGGGACTAGATTGGAAAGGCCTCCCTGGATGGTCCTGTCCAGTCTGGACCATCCCAAGTAAACCTAATCACTCTTAGAGCCAAGCTCTGAGACAGATGTGGTTTCAGGGGTCTCAGGCTTGCCCCTCACATGTCCAAAACAGGCAGCTACCTACCACTGCAAGGGGCCAGCCAGCCAAAAACGGTCCTTTTGAACTGCCAGAAACCCCCTCACCAGAGCCAGGCCCACAGGGAGACATCCACTCAGCAGCTCCACTCACATGTACCAAGAGCTTACTATGTGCCAGTCTCTGGTCTAGGCCTGGGGATACAGTATTGAATTAAAAAAATGAGGTCCCTGCCCCCTTGGGGTGTATGTTCAGGTTGGGGAAACAAACAGCTAGAGAGCCACAATCCCTTATCTGAAACATTCACCACAGATATTTTGGGGGGAAAGAGAATTTTTCACATTTTAGAGAGGTCATGCTGTTCAAATTCCATGTAATACGTTATACCCCATGGAGTCTGAGCCAGCTCTTCATAGTCAAACACATTAACAGTTCTGTAGCTGCACATATCCATGTTTACACTAAGAGGGATAAATTAAGAAAAAAGATAGTTTCACATCAGTTCAGGTCATATTTTGCTACAAAAACTGCAGATTTATATCAAAAACAAACTGTTGCATGTCCAAACTATTTTTTATAATGTTCTACCTTGAGGGCATTTGGAATTTCAGAATTACAGAGGAGGACTGTAAACAAGATAATTTTAGATAGTGATACAGGCAATGAAGATAATCAAAGAGGATCATATAATCCTGAGTGAGGCAGGGAGAGAGCAACTTCACGTAAGATGGGCTCTTATCTGAAGCACCATGCAGGACCTTCATACACATTGTCTCATGTCATCCCTCTACTCCCTGGGAGGTAATGCTGTCTCTTGCATTTTACAGTAAGGAGCCGGAGGACTGGTACCATTCAGAACCTCGTTCTACGCCAGCATTTCCCAAATCTCTGCAAACAAATACCACTCGTGGTTTTACCACATTCACATACCACACTGCTAGTCCTTAAGGTTCTCCTTTAAATCAAATCAGTTTTTTTAACTTACATAAATTTATTTTTAAAGGAAGCATTATAGAACTACCATAAGTGGAAAGATAGTTTCTTCGTAATACACATACAAATGTTTGCCTCAACGCTACCTAAACGTTATCTATGTAGACCACACTTTGAGAAATGCTGACCTATAGGCCAACAAGCGGAACTCAGCCTGAGCCCAACAGTCTTCCTCTTGCCAGGCACTGCCATTCTAGACCAGGGTGGTAGCAAAGACCAACTGGACCCATTTCCCCAGCTCACTCCACATCTTAGACCCAGTGGAGTCTTCACCTTCCTAGGAATGTGTCCAGAATGGACTCTGAGGATCAAAGAAGAGGAGGAGCCTCCAGGCACTGTGCCAGCGCCTTGTTGAAGCTTCACAATCCTGGGGTGGATGACACTACTACTCTCATTTCACAAAAGAGGACACTAAGACAAGGGGAGGCCAAGGTCAGAGAGCAACCAGAGGCAGAGCTGGACCTCAAACTCGGCTCTCAGACCTCCAAAGCTTTCACTCAGTATTTCCAGCCTCAGCCTTGCCCAATACTGCTCGCATTCTCCCTTAGGGTTCCCAGAGCGCTCTGCTGCACA
The DNA here is from genome assembly GCF_949774975.1 of Lagenorhynchus albirostris. Lineage (NCBI taxonomy): Eukaryota > Metazoa > Chordata > Mammalia > Artiodactyla > Delphinidae > Lagenorhynchus > Lagenorhynchus albirostris. The sequence goes on from NC_083097.1 coordinate 135,942,942, forward strand.
GCTCTACTAAAGTTCTTCCTCACCTACCAAGCCAAGAGCTCCTAGAAGGCACAGCCCATGTCTTAGTGCTCCCTGAAGACTGTAAGATCTATGAAAGCAGGGATCATTTCTGTCTCATTCAGCTCTGTGTCCCCTTCACATAGTGCAGTGCCTGACACCTCCAGGAAGTGCTCAAAACTACTTGTTGAATGAATGAATGGATAGACAAAAGAATGGCTGGGTATCCACCCACGAACCTGGTATCCCAATACCTAGAACAGTGCTTGGCATATAGAAAGAGCTCAGTAAAGACTTGTGGAATCATTAAATAACACTCCTGTTACTTACAGATTAAGTAGAACTAAGAGTTTCTAATTCTGTTACCTAGAATTCAAAAGAAAATGAATTTTAAATGGGATGTTCTTCTGTTTAAATAAACAAACAAGCTACCAATAGGCAAAGAAAGAAGAGAGAACACTTTTTAATTCAGTTACTCAAGATCAATATTCAGATAAACTTAAAATGTTAAAAGCCTTGGATTTGAAACCAAACCTAAGCCCGAAAAGAGACATCTTTTTGGCAGTGTGCTTCCACAAGAACACTTGCTGTAATTCCCAGCGTTTGTATCAATTCCCCAGAGATTGATGGCACCGACCAAATTTAAGTGATTAAATGTGTTCCTGGAATTCTCAAGTGTTCCTCCTGACTCAGATGGAAGGTGTGTGCTCGGGGAACGGAGGGAATATCTGACAATCTCTACTGTTCAGTGAATGTGGGTGTGGAAGGGTGGAGAGGAAGGATAGGGGCCCACGAGTCCCTTATTTCACAGGGCTTGGAAATTTAATATAATGTGAAACCAACTGCATGTAGAAGGGCACATTGGGTTCTCTGTCAAATCCATTCTTGTTTTACGACGTGATCATCTCAGGAAACACACTCATCAGGCACACTCCACTGGAATCTCAGATGTATTTAGCAAGCCCCTGGAATAAATTCTCAGAGACAGAGATTTGCCTAGCACAGGGCAGATCAAGCATCTTACTCCTCCAAGTCAATAAGACAGAAGATGCAGGATTGTTGTACGTATTCAGTGATAGCAGGGGAAGTGTCTAACTCAGTGCCTAGCACGTAAGAATCCAAGAATTCCCTTTTGTAGTAATAAAAAAGCTCCATGTAACCAAATTCTGTCCAGGTCCCAAATAATTATTTACATAATAAGGGCAATTTGGAAATTGCCTGAATTTCTTTCCTTTCATTTTTTTCCCCAGACAGCCCTTTGAGGCCCGTTGACAATGGCTGTATTTAATCTCCATGCAGTTGAGGAGGCAATCAAGGCTAAGACAATCAGGCAACTGACCCAAAGTCACACAGCAAGGATGTGGCCGAGCTGGGATGGAAGTGCAGTGTTTTGGACTCCAGGGGCTATTTTCCTGGACTCCTCTGCCTCTCCCAGTTGCTGATTTGGCTATGTCTTGACCAGCGCCACCCATGGATGAAGCAGATAGTCATTTGAGATGAGTGATTTTTTTTTTTTTTTTTTTTAGAGAATTGAAATTTCAACATTATTGCGGATAACCACAGGATTAGAGAATGTGGCTTTGAGTCTATGGCAAAGTGGACTTGCCCATTCTTTACTTTTTTTTTTTTTAACATCGTTATTGGAGTATAATTGCTTTACAATGGTTTGTCGGTTTCTGCTTTATAACAAAGTGTATCAGTTATACATATACATATGTTCCCATATCTCCTCCCTCTTGCGTCTCCCTCCCTCCCGCCCTCCCTATCCCACCCCTCCAGGTGGTCACAAGGCACCGAGCTGATCTCCCTGTGCTATGCGGCTGCTTCCCACTAGCTATCTATTTTACATTTGGTAGAGTATATATCTCCATGCCACTCTCTCACTTTGTCACAGCTTACTCTTCCCCCACCCCATATCCTCAAGTCCATTCTCTAGTAGGTCTGTGTCTTTGTTCTCGTCTTACCCCTAGGTTCTTCATGACCTTTTTTTTTTTCTTAGATTCGATATATATGTGTTAGCAAATGGTATTTGTCTTTCTCTTTCTGACTTACTTCACTCTGTATGACAAACTCTAGGTCCATCCACCTCACTACAAATAACTCAATTTCGTTTCTTATTATGGCTGAGTAATATTCCATTGTATATATGTGCCACATCTTCTTTACCCATTCATCGGATGATGGAGACTTAGGTTGCTTCCATCTCCTGGCTATTGTAAATAGAGCTGCAATGAACATTTTGGTACATGACTCTTTTTGAATTTTGGCTTTCTCAGGGTATATGCCCAGTAGTGGGATTGCTGGGTCATATGGTAGTTCTATTTGTAGTTATTTAAGGAACCTCCATACTGTTCTCCGCAGTGGCTGTACCAATTCACATTTGCACCAGCAGTGCAAGAGTGTTCCCTTTTCTCCACACCTTCTCCAGCATTTATTGTTTCTAGATTTTTTTTTTCTTGCGGTATGCGGGCCTCTCACTGTTGTGGCCTCTCCTGTTGTGGAGCACAGGCTCCGGACGCGCAGGCTCAGCGGCCATGGCTCACGGGCCCAGCTGCTCCGTGGCATGTGGGATCTTCCCGGATCGGGGCACGAACCCGCGTCCCCTGCATCGGCAGGCGGACGCTCAACCACTGCGCCACCAGGGAAGCCCTGTTTCTAGATTTTTTGATGATGGCCATTCTGACCAGTGTGAGATGATATCTCACTGTAGTTTTGATTTGCATTTCTCTAATGTTTAATGATGTTGAGCATTCTTTCATGTGTTTGTTGGCAATCTGTATATCTTCTTTGGAGAAATGTCTATTTAGGTCTTCTGCCCATTTTTGGATTGGGTTGTTTGTTTTTTTGTTATTGAGCTGCATGAGCTGCTTGTAAAATTTGGAGATTAATCCTTTGTCAGTTGCTTCATTTGCAAATATTTTCTCCCATTCTGAGGGTTGTCTTTTGGTCTTGTTTATGATTCCCTTTGCTGTGCAAAAGCTTTGAAGTTTCATTAGGTCCCGTTTGTTTATTTTTGTTTTTATTTCCATTTCCCTAGGAGGTGGGTCAAAAAGGATCTTGCTGTGATTTATGTCATAGAGTGTTCTGCCTATGTTTTCCTCTAAGAGTTTGATAGTTTCTCGCCTTACATTTAGGTCTTTAATCCATTTTGAGCTTATTTTTGTATATGGTGTTAGGGAGTGTTCTAATTTTATTCTTTTACATGCAGCTGTCCTGTTTTCCCAGCACCACTTATTGAAGAGGCTGTCCTTTCTTCACTGTACATTCCTGCCTCCTTTATCAAAGATAAGGTGACCATCTGTGTGTGGGTTTATCTCTGGGCTTTCTATCCTGTTTCATTGATCTATATTTCTGTTTTTCTGCCAGTACGATACTGTCTTGATTACTGTAGCTTTGTAGTATAGTCTGAAGTCATGGAGCCTGATTCCTCCAGCTCTGTTTATCGTTCTCAAGATTGCTTTGGCTATTGGGGGTCTTTTGTGTTTCCATGCAAATTGTGAAATTTTTTGTTCTAGTTCTGTGAAAAATGCCAGTGGTAGTTTGATAGGGATTGCATTGAATCTGTAGATTGCTTTGGGTAGTAGAGTCATTTTCACAATGTTGATTCTTCCAATCGAAGAACATGGTATATCTCTTCATCTATTTGTATCATCTTTAATTTCTTTCATCAGTGTCTTATAATTTTCTGCATACAGGTGTTTTGTCTCCTTAGGTAGGTTTTTTCCTAGATATTTTATTCTTTTTGTTGCGGTGGTAAATGGGAGTGTTTTCTTAATTTCACTTTCAGATTTTTCATCATTAGTGTATAGGAATGCCAGAAATTTCTGTGCATTAATTTTGTATCATGCTACTTTACCAAATTCATTGATTAGCTCTAGTAATTTTCTGATAGCATCTTTAGGATTCTCTATGTATGGTATCATGTCATCTGCAAACAGTGACAGCTTTACTTCTTCTTTTCCAATTTGGATTCCTTTTATTTCCTTTTCTTCTCTGAATGCTGTAGCTAAAAGTTCCAAAACAATGTTGACTAAGAGTGGTGAGAGTGGGCAACCTTGTCTTGTTCCTGATCTTAGTGGATATGGCTTCAGTTTTTCACCATTGAGGACGATGTTGGCTGTGGGTTTGTCACATATGGCCTTTATTATGTTGAGGAAAGTTCCCTCTATGCCTACTTTCTGCAGGGTTTTTATCATAAATGGGTGGGGAAATCAAAAGAAAGCTGGAGTAGCAATTCTCATATCAGACAAAATAAACTGTAAAATAAAGACTATTACAAGTGACAAAGAAGGACACTACATAATGATCAAGGGATCGATCCAAGAAGAAGATATAACAATTGTAAATATTTATGCACCCAACATAGGAGCACCTCAATACATAAGGCAAATACTAACAGCCATAAAAGGGGAAATCGACAGTAACACATTCATAGTAGGGGACTTTAACACCCCACTTTCACCCATGGACAGATCATCCAAAATGAAAATAAATAAGGAAACATAAGCTTTAAATGATACATTAAACAAGATGGACTTAATTGATATTTATAGGACATTCCATCCAAAAACAGCAGAATACACATTTTTCTCAAGTGCTCATGGAACATTCTCCAGGATAGATCATATCTTCGGTCACAAATCAAGCCTTAGTAAATTTAAGAAAATTGAAATTGTATCAAGTACCTTTTCCAACCACAGCGCTATGAGACTAGATATCAGTTACAGGAAAAGATCTGTAAAAAATACACACACATGGAGACTAAACAATACACTACTTAATAACAAAGTGATCACTGAAGAAATCAAAGAGGAATTAAAAAAATACCTAGAAACAAATGACAGTGGAGACACAACGGCCCAAAACCTATGGGATGCAGCAGAAGCAGTTCTAAGAGGGAAGTTTATAGCAATACAATCCTACCTTAAGAAACAGGAAACATCTGGAATAAACAACCTAACCTTGCACCTAAAGCAATTAGAGAAAGAAGAACAAAAAATCCCCAAAGTTAGCAGAAGGAAAGAAATCATAAAAATCAGATCAGAAATAAATGAAAAAGAAATGAAAGAAACAATAGCAAAGATCAATAAAACTGAAAGCTGGTTCTTTGAGAAGATAAACAGAATTGATAAACCACTGGCCAGACTCATCAAGAAAAAAAGGGAGAAGACTCAAATCAATAGAATTAGAAATGAAAAAGGAGAGGTAACAACTGACACTGCAGAAATAAAAGAGATCATGAGAGATTACTACAAGCAACTCTATGCCAATAAAATGGACAATCTGGAAGAAATGGACAAATTCTTAGAAATGCACAACCTGCCAAGACTGAATCAGGAAGAAATAGAAAATATGAACAGACCAATCACAAGCACTGAAATTGAAACTGTGATTAAAAATCTTCCAACAAAGAAAAGCCCAGGACCAGATGGCTTCACAGGCAAATTCTATCAAACATTTAGAGAAGAGCTAACACCTATCCTTCTCAAACTCTTCCAAAATATAGCAGAGGGAGGAACACTCCCAAACTCATTCTACGAGGCCACCATCACCTTGATACCAAAACCAGGCAAGGATGTCACAAAGAAAGAAAACTACAGACCAATATCACTGATGAACATAGATGCAAAAATCCTCAACAAAATACTAGCAAACAGAATCCAACAGCACATTAAAAGGATCATACACCATGATCAAGTGGGGTTTATTCCAGGAATGCAAGGATTCTTCAATATACGCAAATCAATCAACGTGATACACCATATTAACAAATTGAAGGAGAAAAACCATATGATCATCTCAATAGATGCAGAGAAAGCTTTCAACAGCATTCTTTACTCTTGAGTCAGGTGGACTTTTCTAGCAGGCATGGTCAAGGTAGACATTTTCAGGGGTGGGTCCCTTACGGCACAGAGGTACTGAGCAGATCAGAATGTTAGTGTCTGCTCAGGTAAGCAGCTCTTAAATGAACGCCTATCACAGACAGGCCTTGAAAGTTGCTTCCTTCTTAAAATTGCCAATCAGTCAATGCGTAAGTCATTCTTCTTCCTCTAGAGAAGGGCTCCTGAGGTTAGGGGAGAGAAGCCAGGGTGAGCACTAACTCTAGCTAATGGAGCCTCAGGAGTTGGGAATACATATCTCCCCGGTACCCATCTAATTGAATGTTAGATTCTTTACACGAATTGTTTCAAGTAATCTTCACATTTTTATCACCATTTTATAGATGAGGCAACTCACACTTAAAGATGCTACTTTACCTAAGATTGTATAGTTTGCAATAGGAAGACCTCTGTGTGATTTGACACTTGTCTTTAGTTCCGCTGCTATGTTTTGTAAAGAAATGAACTAGCAAGAGGACCTTCAAGATGGCGGAGGAATAAGATGTGGAGATCACCTTCCTCCCCACAAATACATCAGAAATACGTCTACATGTGGAACAAGTCCTACAGAATACCTACTGAATACTGGTAGAAGACCTCAGACTTCCCAAAAGGCAAGAAACTCCCCAAGTACCTGGGTAGGGCAAAAGAAAAAAGAAAAAACAGAGACAAAAGAATAGGGATGGGACCTACACCTCTGGGAGGGAGCTGTGAAGGAGGAAAAGTTTCCACACACTAGGAAGCCCCTTCACTGGCGGGGAGGCGGGGTGGCAGGGGGATAAGCTTTGGAGCCATGGGGGAGAGCACAGCAACAGGGATGCAGAGGGCAGATTCCCACACAGAGGATCAGTGCCGACCAGCACTCACCAGCCCGAGAGGCTTGTCTGCTCACCTGCCAGGGCAGGTGGGGGCTGGGAGCTGGGGCTTGGGCTTCCGAGGTCAGATCCCAGGGAGAGGACTGGGGTTGGCTACGTAAACACAGCCTGAGGGGGCTAGTGCACCACAGCTAGCCAGGAGGGATTCCGGGAAAAAGTCGACCTGTGTAAGAGGCAAGAGACCATTTTTTCGGGGTGTGCAAGGAGAGGGGATTCAGAATATCGCCTAAACGAGCTCCAGAGATGGACGCGAGCCACGGTTATCAGCGTGGACCCCAGAGACAGACATGAAACGATAAGGCTGCCGCTGCAGCCACCAGGAAGCCTGTGTGCAAGCACAGGTCACTATCCACACCACCCCTCCCAAGAGCCTGTGCAGCCCACCACTGCCAGGTTCCAGGGACAACTTCCCCGGGAGAACACACAGCGTGCCTCAGGCTGTTGCAATGTCACGCCGGCCTCTGCCACCACAGGCTCGCCCCACATTCCGTACCCCTCCCTCTCCCCGGCCTGAGTGAGCCGGAGCCCCCTAATCAGACACTCCTTTAACTCCCCCCTGTCTGGGCGAAAAACAGACGCCAGAGGGCAACCTACATGCAGAGGCGGGACCAAATCCAAAGCTGAACCCCAGGAGCTGTGCAAACAAAGAAGAGAAAGGGAAATTTCTCCGTGCAGCCTCAGGAGCAGCGGATTAAATCTCCACAATCAACTTGATGTATCCTGCATCTGTGGAATAACTGAATAGACAACTAATCATCCCAAAATTGAGACGGTGAACTTTGGGAGCAACTGTAGACTTGGCATTTGCTGTATGCGACTGACTAGCTTCTGATTTATATGCTTATCTTAGTTTAGTTTTTAGCACTTGTTATCATTGGTGGGTTTGTTTATTGGTTTGGTTGCTCTCTTCTTTTTTTTTTAACTTTTTAAATTTAATAATATACTTTTAAAATTTTTTATTTTAATAACTTATTTTATTTTTCTTCCTTTTTTTTTTTAAAGAAGATGTTGGGGTAGGAGTTTATTAATTTATTTATTTTTGCTGTGTTGGGTCTTTGTGTGTGAGGGCTTTCTCTAGTTGTGGCAAGCGGGGGCCACTCTTCATCGCGGTACACGGGCCTCTCACTATCGCGGCCTCTCTTGTTGCAGAGGACAGGCTCCAGACGCGCAGGCTCAGTAGTTGTGGCTCACGGGTCTAGTTGCTCCGTGGCATCTGGGATCCTCCCAGACTAGGGCTCGAACCTGTGTCCCCTGCATTCGCAGGCAGATTCTCAACCACTGCGCCACCAAGGAAGCCCCTTCTTCCTGTTTTTTTACTTCCTTTTCTTCTGAGCCATGTGTCTGACATGGTCTTGGTGCTCCGGGCAGGTGTCAGGCCTGAGCCTTGGAGGTGGGAGAGCTGAGTTCAGGACACTGGACCAGCAGAGACCTCCCGGCCCCATGTAACATCAACTGGCGAGAGATCTCCCAGAGATCTCTGTCTCAATGCTTAGACCCAGCTCCACTCAATGACCAGCAAGCTCCAGTGCTGGATACCCAATGCCAAACAACTAGCAGGACAGGAACGCAAACCCACCCATCAGCAGAGAGGCTGCCTAAAATCATAATAAGTTCACAGACACCCCAAAACACACCAGACGTGGTCCTGCCCACCAGAAAGACAAGATCCAGCCTCATCCACCAGAACACAGGCACCAGTCCCCTCCACCAGGAAGCCTACACAACCCATTGAACCAACCTTACCCACTCAGGGCACAAACCAAAAACAATGGGAACTACGAATCTGCAGCCTGAGAAAAGTAGACCCCAAACACAGCAAGTTAAGCAAAATGAGAAGACAGAGAAATACACAGCAGATGAAGGAGCAAGGTAAAAACCCACCAGAACAAACAAATGTAGAGGAAATAGGCAGTCTATCTGAAAAAGAATTCAGAGTAATGATAGTAAAGATGATCCAAAATCTTGGAAAAGAATGAAGAAAATAAAAGAAACGTTTAACAAGGACCTAGAAGAAGTAAAAAGCAAACAAACAATGATGAACAACAAAATAAATGAAATTTAAAATTCTCTAGAAGGAATCAATAGCAGAATAACTGAGGCAGAAGAACGGATAGGTGACCCAGAAGATAATATAGTGGAAATAACTACCACAGAGCGGAATAAAGAAAAAAGAATGAAAAGAATTGACGACAGTCTCAGAGACTTCTGGGACAACATTAAACACACCAACATTCGAATTATAGGGGTTCCAGAAGACGAGAAAAAGAAAAGGACTGAGAAAATATTTGAAGAAATTGTAGTTGAAAACTTCCCTAATATGGGAAAGGAAATACTGAATCAAGTGCAGGAAGTGCAGAGATTCCCATACAGGATAAATCCAAGGAGAAACATGCCAAGACACATATTAATCAAACTATCAAAAATTAAATACAAAGAAAAGATATGAAAAGCAGCAAGGGAAAAGCAACCAATAACATACATGGGAATCCCCATAAGGTTAAGAGCTGAACTTTCAGCAGAAACTCTGCAAGCCAGAGGGAGTGACAGGACATATTTCAAGTGATGAAAGGGAAAAACCTACAACCAAAATTACTCTACCCAGCAATGATCTCATTCAGCTTCGACAGAGAAATTAAAACCTTTTCAGACAAGCAAAAGCTAAGACAATTCAGCACCACCAAACCAGCTTCACAACAAATGCTGAAGGAACTTCTCTAGGCAGGAAACACAAGAGAAGGAAAAGACCTACAATAACAAACCCAAAACAATTAAGAAAATCGTAATAGGAACATACGTATCAATAATTAGCTTAAATGTAAATGGATTAAATGCTCCAACCAAAAGACATAGGCTGAATGGATACAAAAACAAGACCTGTATATATGCTGTCTACGAGAGACCCACTTCAGACCTAGGGACACGTACAGACTGAGAGTGAGGGGATGGAGAAGATTTCCATGCAAATGGAAATCAAAAGAAAGCTGGAGAAGCAATTCTCATATCAGACAAAATAGACTTTAAAATAAAGACTATTAGAAGAGACAAAGAAGAACACTACATAATGATCAAGGGATCAATCCAAGAAGAAGATATAACAATTGTAAATATTTATGCACCCAACATAGGATCACCTCAATACATAAGGCAAATGCTAACAGCCATAAAAGGGAAAATCGACAGTAACACAATAATAATAGGGGACTTTAACACCCCATTTTCACCAATGAACACATCAACCAAAATGAAAATAAATAAGGAAACACAAACTTTAAATGACACATTAAAAAAGATGACCTTAATTGATATTTATAGGACATTCCATCCAAAAGCAACATAATACACTTTCTTCTCAAGTGCTCATAAAATATTCTCCAGGATAGATCATATCTTGGATCACAAATCGATCGTTGGTAAATTTAAGAAAATTGAAGTCGAATCATGTATCTTTTCCAACTACAGTGCTATGACACTAGATATCAATTAGAGGGAAAAAACTGGAAAAAATACAAACACATGGAGGCTAAGCAATACGCTACTAAATAGCCAAGAGATCACTGAAAAAACAAAGAGGAAATTAAAAAATAGCTAGAAACAAATTACAGTGAAAACTCAATGGCCCAAAACCTATGGAATGCAGGAAGAGTAGTTTTAAGAGGGAACTTTATACAATCCTACCTCAGGAAACAACAAACATCTCAAATAAACAACCTAAAGCAATTAGAGAAAGAAGAACAAAAAAACCCTAAAGTTATCAGAAGGAACCAAATCATATAGATCAGATCAGAAATAAATGAAAAAGAAATGAAGGAAACGATAGCAAGGATCAATAAAACTAAAAGCTGGTCTTTGAGAAGATAAACAAAATTGATAAACCATTAGCCAGACTCATCAAGAAAAAAAGGGAGAAGACTCAAATCAGCAGAATTAGAAAAGAAAAAGAAGTTACAACTGACACTGCAGAAATACAAAGGATCATGAGAGATTACTGCAAGCAACTATATGCCAATAAAATGGACAACCTGGAAGAAATAGACAAATTCTTAGAAAAGCACAACCTTCCGAGACTGAACCAGGAAGAAATAGAAAATATAAACAGACCAAACACTGAAATTGAAACTGTGATTAAAAATCTTCCAAAAAACAAAAGCCCAGGACCAGATGGCTTCACAGGCGAATTCTATCAAACATTTAGAGAAGAGCTAACACCTATCCTTCTCAAACTCTTCCAAAATATAGCAGAGGGAGGAACACTCCCAAACTCATTCTACGAGGCCACCATCACCCCGATACCAAAACCAGACAAAGATGTCACAAAAAAAGAAAACTACAGGACAATATCACTGATGAACATGGATGTGAAAATCCTCAACAAAATACTAGCAAACACAACCCAGAAGCACATTAAAAGGATCATACACCATGATCAAGGGGGGTTTATCCCAGGAATGCAAGGATTCTTCAGTATACACATATCAATCAATGTGATACACCTTATTAAAAAATTGAAGGATAAAAAACGTATGATCACCTCAGTAGATGCAGAAAAAGTTTTCAGCAAAATTCAATATCCATTTATGATAAAAACTCTCCAGAAAGTAGGCATAGAGGGAACTTACTTCAACGTAATAAAGGCCATATATGTCAAACCCACAGCCAACATCTTTCTCAATGGTGAAAACCTGAAATCATTTCCACTAAGATCAGGAAAAAGACAAGGCTGTCCTATCTCACCACTATTACTCAACATAGTTTTGGAAGTTTTAGCCAAAGCAATCAGCGAAATAAAAGAAAGAAATGGAATCCAAATTGGAAAAGAAGACGTAAAACTGTCACTGTTTGCAGATGACAAGATAGTATACATAAAAAATCCTAAAGATGCTACCAGAAAACTACTAGAGCTAATCTATGAATTTGGTAAAGTAGCAGGATATAAAATTAATGCACATAAATCTCTTTCATTCCTATACACTACTGATGAAAAATCTGAAACAGAAATTGAGGAAACACTCCCATTTACCATTACAACAAAAAGAATAAAATACCTAGGAACAAACCTACCTAAGGAGACAAAAGACATGTATGCAGAAAACTATAAGACATTGATGAAAGAAATTAGAGATGGTACAAACAGATGGAGAGATATACCATGTTCTTGGACTGGAAGGATCAACATTGTGAAAATGACTATACTACCCAAAGCAATCTACATATTCAGTGCAATCCCTATCAAACTACCACTGGCATTTTTCACAGAACTAGAAGAAAAAATTCCACAATTTGTATGGAAACAAAAAAAAAACCCAAATAGGCAAAACAATCTTGAGAAAGAAAAACGGAGCTGGAGGAATCAGGCTCCCTGACTTCTGACTATACTGCAAAACCACAATAATCAAGAAAGTATGGTACTGGCACAAAAACAGAAATATAGATCAATGGAACAGGATAGAAAGCCCAGAGATAAACCCATGCACATATGGTCACCTTATCTTTGGTAAACGAGGCAAGACTATACAATGGAGAAAAGACAGCCTCTTCAATAAGTGGTGCTGGGAAAACTGGACAGCTACATGTAAAAGAATGAAATTAGGGCTTCCCTGGTGGCGCAGTGGTTGAGTGTCCGCCTGCCAATGCAGGGGACGCGGGTTCGTGCCCCGGTCCGGGAGGATCCCACATGCCGTGGAGCAGCTGGGCCCGTGAGCCATGGCCGCTGAGCCTGCGCGTCCGGAGCCTGTGCTCCGCAACGGGAGAGGCCACAACAGTGAGAGGCCCACATACCGCAAAAAAAAAAAAAAAAAAAAAAGAATGAAATTAGAACACTCCCTAACACCATACACAAAAATAAACTCAAAATGGATTAAAGACCTAAATGTAAGACTGGACGCTATAAAATTCTTAGAGGAAAAGGTAGGCAGAACATTCTATCACATAAATCACAGCAAGATCTTTTTTGATCCACCGCCTAAAGTAACGGAAATAAAACCAAAAATAAACAAATGGGACCTAATGAAACTTCAAAGCTTTTGCACGGTAAAGGAAACTATAAACAAGATGAAAAGAGAATCCTCAGAATGGGAGAAAATATTGGCAAACGAAGCTACTGACAAATAATTAATCTCCAAAATATACAAGCAACTCATGCAACTCAATATCAACAAAGCAAACAACCCAATCAAAGAATGGGCAGGAGACTTAAATACACATTTCTCCAAAAAAGACATACAGATGGCTAAGAAGCACGTGAAAAGCTGTTCAACATCACTAATTATTACAGAAATGCAAATCAGACCTACAATGAGGTATCACCTCACACCAGTTAGAGTGGGCATCATCAGAAAATCTACAAACAACAAATGCTGGAGAGGGTGTGGAGAAAAGGGAACCCTCTTGCACTGTTGGTGGGAATGTAAATTGATGCAGCCACTATGGAGAACAGTATGGAGGTTCCTGAAAAAACTAAAAATAGAACTACCATATGACCCAGCAATCACACTACTGGGCATATACCCTGAGAAAACCATAATTCAAAAACAGTCATGTACCACAATGTTCATTGCAGCTCTATTTATAATAGGCGGGACATAGAAGCAACCTAAGTGTCCATCGACAGATGAATGGGAACTACGCGACTGAAGCAACATTTCTGACCTACTTCACTCTGTATGACAGTCTCCAGGTCCATCCACATCTCTACAAATGACCCAATTTCATTCCTTTTTATGGCTGAGTAGTATTCCATTTTATATATGTACCACATCTTCTTTATCCATTCATCTATCATTGTGCATTTAGGTTGCTTCCATGACCTGGCTATTGTAAATAGTGCTGCAGTGAACATTGGGATGCATGTGTCTTTTGGAATTATGGTTTTCTCTGGGTATATGCCCAGTAGTGGGATTGCTGGGTCATATGGTAGTTCTATTTGTAGTTTTTTAAGGAACCTCCCTACTGTTCTCCATAGTGGCTGTATCAATTTACATTCCCACCAACAGTGCAAGAGGGTTCCCTTTTCTCCACACCCTCTCCAGCATTTGTTGTTTGTTGATTTTCTGATGATGCCCATTCTAACTGGTGTGAGGTGATACCTCATTGTAGTTTCGATTTGCATTTCTTTAATAATTAGTGATGCTGAGCAGCTTTTCATGTGCTTCCTGGCCATCTGTATGTCTTCTTTGGAGAACTCACTTTCTAGGTCTTCTATCCATTTTTTTATTGGGTTGTTTGTTTTTTTAATATTGAGCTGCATGAGCTGTTTATATTTGGAGATTAATCCTTTGTCCGTTGATTCATTGGCAAATATTTTCTCCCATTCTGAGGGTTGTCTTTTCTTCTTGTTTATAGTTTCCTTTGCTGTGCAAAAGCTTTTAAGTTTCATTAGGTCCCATTTGTTTATTTTTGTTTTTATTTCCATTACTGTAGGAGGTGGATCAAAAATATCTTGCTGTGATTTATGTCATAGCGTGTTCTTCCTGTGTTTTCCTCCAAGAATATTATAGTGTCTGGTCGTACATTTAGGTCTTTAATCCATTTTGAGTTTATTTTTGTGTATGGTCTTAGGGAGTATTCTAATTTCATTCTTTAACATGTAGCTGTCGAGTTTTCCCAGCAACACTTATTGAAGAGACTGTCTTTTCTCCATTGTATATCCTTGCCTCCTTCTTCATAGAACATTTGAGCTTAAGTGCCTGGGTTTATCTCTGGGCTGTCTATCCTGTTCCATTGATCTATATTTCTGTTTTTGTGCCAGTACCATAGTCTTGATTACCGGAGCTTTGTAGTATAGTCTGAAGTCCAGGAGCCTGATTCCTCCAGCTCCATTTTTTTTCCTCAAGACTGCTTTGGCTATTCAGGGTCTTTTGTGTCTCCATACAAATTTTAAGATTTTTTCTTCTAGTCCTGTGAAAAATGCCACTGGTAATTTGATAGGGATTGCATTGAATCTGTAGATTGCTTTGGGTAGTATAGTCATTTTCACAATATTGATTCTTCCAGTCCAAGGACATGGTATATCTCTCCATCTGTTTGTGTCATCTTTGATTTCTTTCATCAGTGCCTTAAAGTTTTCTGAGTACAGGCCTTTTACCTCCTTAGGTAGGTTTATTCCTAGGTATTTTATTATTTTTGTTGCAGTGGTGAATGGGATTGTTTCCTTAATTTCTTTTTCTGATCTTCCTTTGTTAGTGTATAGGAATGCAAGAGATTTCTGTGCATTAATTTTGTATCCTGCAACTTTACCAAATTCATTGATTAGCTCTAGTAGTTTTCTGGTGGCATCTTTAGGACTCTCTATGTATAGTATCATGTCATCTGCAAACAGTGAGTTTTACTTCTTCTTTTCCAATTTGGATTCCTTTTATTTCTTTTTCTTTTCTAATTGCTGTGGCTAGCACTTCCAAAATTATGTTGAATAATAGTGGCAAGAGTGGACATCCTTGTCTCGTTCCTGATGTTAGAGGAAATGCTTTCAGTTTTTCACCATTGAGAACGATGTTGGCTGTGGGTTTGTCATATATGGCCTTTATTATGTTGAGGTAGTTCCCTCTATGCCCACTTTCTGGAGAGTTTTTATCATAAATGGGTGTTGAAATCTTTTTCTGCATCTATTGAGATGATCATATGGTTTTTATCCTTCAATTTTTTAACATGGTGTATTGATTGATATGTGTATACTGAAGAATCCTTGCATTCCTGGGATAAACCCCCCTTGGTCATGGTGTATTATCCTTTTATTGTGGTGCTGGATTCTGTTCGCTAGCATTTTGTTGAGGATTTTTGCATCCATGTTCATCAGTGATATTGGCCTGTAATTTTCTTTTTTTTTTTTGCAATATCTCTGTCTGGTTTTGTTATCAAGTTTATCGTGGCCTAGTAGAAAGAGTTTTGGAGTGTTTCCTCCTCTGCAATTTTTTGGCAGAGTTTGAGAAGGATGGGTATTAGCTCTTCTCTAAATGTTTGATAGAACTCATCTGTGAAGCCGTCTGGTCCTGGACTTTTGTTTGCTGGAAGATTTTTAATCATAGTTTCAATTTCATTACTAGTGATTGGGCTGTTCATATTTTCTATTTCTTCCTGGTTCAGTCTTGGAAGATTATACCTTTCTAATAATTTGTCCATTTCTTCCAGGTTTTCCATTTTATTGGCATAGTGTTGCTTGTAGTTGTCTCTTAGGATGCTTTGTATTTCTACAGTGTCCATGGTAACTTCGTTTTCATTTCTAATTTTATTGATTTGAGTCATCTCCCTCTTTTTCATGATGAGTCTGGCTAATGGTTTATCAATTTTGTTTCTCTTCTCAAAGAACCAGCTTTTAGTTTTAGTGATCTTTGCTATTGTTTCTCTTTCATTTATTTCTGCTCTGATCTTTATGGTTTCTTTCCCTCTGCTAACTTCGGGTTTTGTTTGTTCTTCTTTCTCCTGTTCCTTTAAGTGTAGGGTTAGATTGTTTATTTGAGGTTTTTCTTGTTTCTTGAGGTAGGATTGTATTGCTATAAACTTCCCTCTTAGAACTGCTTTTGCTGCATCCCATAGGTTTTGGATCATTGTGTTTTCGTTGACATTTGTCTGTAGGTAATTTTTGATTTCCTCTGATTTCTTCAGTGATCTCTTGGTTATTTAGTAGCATATTGTTTAGCCTCCATGTGTTTGTGTTTTTACTTTTTTTCCCCTGTACCTGATTTCTAATCTCATAGTTTTGTGGTTGGAAAAGATGCTTGATATGATTTCAGTTTTCTTAAATTTACCACGGCTTGATTTGTGACCCAAGATATGATCTATCCTGGAGAATGTTCCATGTGCACTTGAGAAGAAAGTGTAATCTGCTGGTTTTGGATGGAATGTCCTATAAATATCAGTTAAATCTATCTGGTCTATTGTATCATTTAAAGCTTGTGTTTCCTTATTAATTTTCTGTCTGGATGATCTGTCCATTGGTGTAAGCAAGGTGTTAAAATCCCCTATTACTGTGTTACTGTTGATTTCCTCTTTAATAGCTGTTAGCAGTTGCATTATGTATTGAGGTGCTCCTATGTTGGGTGCATTTATATATCTATAATCGTTATATCTCCTTCTTGGATTGATCCCTTGATCATTATGTAGTGTCCTTCCTTGTCTCTTATAACATTCTTTATTTTAAAGTCTATTGTATCTGATATGAGTATTGCTACTCCAGCTTTCTTTTGATTTCCATTTGCATGGAATATCTTTTTTCCATCCCCTCACTTTCAGTCTGTATGTGTCCCTAGGTCTGAAGTGGGTCTCTTGTAGACAGCATATAGATGGGTCTTCTTTTTGTTTCCATTCAGTGAGCCTGTGTCTTTTGGCTGGAGCATTTAATCCATTCACATTTAAGGTAATTATCAATATATATGTTCCTGTTACCATTTTCTTAATCGTTATGGGTTTGTTTTTGTAGGTCCTTTTCTTCCCTTTGTTTTCCACTTAAAGAAGTTCCTTTAGCATTTGTTGTAGAGCTGCTTGGATGGTGCTGAATTCTCTTAGCTTTTGCTTATTTGTAAAGCTTTTGATTTCTCCATCGAATCTGAATGAGATCATTGCCAGGTAGAGTAATCTTGGTTGTAGGTTCTTCCCTTTCATCTCTTTAAATATATTGTGAAACTCCCTTCTAGCTTGTAGAGTTTCTGCTGAGAAATCAGCTGTTAACCTTATGGGAGTTCCCTTGTTTGTTATTTGTCATTTTTTCCTTGT
This sequence comes from Lagenorhynchus albirostris, assembly GCF_949774975.1. Classification (NCBI taxonomy): domain Eukaryota; kingdom Metazoa; phylum Chordata; class Mammalia; order Artiodactyla; family Delphinidae; genus Lagenorhynchus; species Lagenorhynchus albirostris. Next base: position 135,960,394 of record NC_083097.1, read on the forward strand.
TGCTTTCAATAATTTTTCTTTGTCTTTAATTTTTGTCAGTTTGATTGCTATGTGTCTCAGCCTGTTTCTCCTTGGGTTTATCCTGCCTGGGACTGTGTATGCTTCCTGGAGTTGGGTGGCCATTTCCTTTCCCATGTTAGGGAAATTTTCAACCATAATCTCTTCAAATATTTTCTCGGGTCCTTTCTCTCTCTCTTCTCCTTCTGGGACCCCTATAATGTGAATGTTGTTGCATTTAATGTTGTCCCAGAGGTCTCTTAAGCTGTCTTCATTTCTTTTCATTCTTTTTTCTTTATTCTGTTCCGTGGCAGTGAATTGCACCCTTCTGTCTTCTAGGTCACTTATCCGTTCTTCTGCCTCAGTTATTCTGCTATTGATTCCTTCTAGTGTATTTTTCATTTCAGGTATTGTTATTGTTCATCTCTGTTTGTTTGTTCTTTGACTCTTCTAAGTGTTTCTTCTTTAATTCTTCTAGGTCTCTGTTAAACATTTCTTGCATCTTCTTGATCTTTGCCTCCATTCTTTTTCCAAGGTCCTGGATCATCTTCGCTATCATTATTCTGAATTCTTTTTCTGGAAGGTTGCCTATCTCCACTTCATTTAGTTGTTTTTGGGGGGTTTTATCTTGTTCCTTCATCTGGTACAAAGTCCTCTGCCTTTTCATTTTGTCTATCTTTCTGTGAATGTGGTTTTTCTTCCACAGGCTGCAGAAGTGTAGTTGTTTATGCTTCTACTCTCTGCCCTCTGGTGATGAGGCTATCTAAGAGGCTTGTGCAAGGTTCCTGATGGAAGGGACTGGTGGTGGGTAGAGCTAGGTGTTGCTCTGTTGGGCAGAGCTCAGTAAAAGTTTAATCTGCTTGTCTGCTGATGGTTGGGGCTGGTGTTGGTTGTTTGGCCTGAGGCTACCCAGTACTGGAGCCTACCTGGTTCTTTGGTGGGGCTAATGGCAGACTCTGGGAGAGCTCACGCCAAGGAGTACTTCCCAGAACTTCTGCTGCCAGAGTACTTGTCCTTGAGGTGAGCCACAGCCATCCCCTGCCTCTGCAGGAGCCCCTCCAACCCTAGCAGGTAGGTCTGGTTCAGTCTCCTGTGGGGTCACTGCTCTTCCCCCTGGGTCCTGATGCACACACTACTTTGTGTGTGCCCTCCAAGAGTGGAGTCTCTTTTTCCCCCAGTCCTGTCAAAGTCTTGCAGTCAAATCCTGCTAGCCTTCAAAGTGTGATTCTCTAGGAATTCCTCCTCCTGTTGCCGGACCCCCTGGTTGGGAAGCCTGACAGGCTCAGAACCTTCACTCCTGTGGGTGGAGTTCTGTGGTATAAATGTTCTCCAGTTTGTGAGTCACCCACATAGCAGTTTGGGGATGTGATTTTCTTGTGATTGCGCCCTTCCTACTGTCTCACTGCAGCTTCTCCTTTGTCTTTGGATGTGGGGTATCCTTTTTGGTGAGTTCTAGTGTCTTCCTGTCGATAATTGTTCAGCAGTTAGTTGTGGTTCCAGTGCTCTAGCAAGAGGGAGTGAGCGCACATCCTTCTACTCTGCTATCTTAAACCAATCTTTTAAGCAGAGTGACTTTTTAAAATTTTTCTGCCTCCGAAAATATCTCCTCTAATGATCTTCCAAGGCTTCTGAAATCCTTGTCCACTTCTCTTCAAGGTCAAGTGCCAACAGGTTACGGTCCACAAAGTTGTCCCATCTACGTCTTCAAAAGAACCTAGGCCTTTCCCTGTTGATGAACATTTGAATCTAGACTTTCCTTCTGGACTCCCTGTTCCTTCATCTATAAAACAAAGCCTCTGGGTCACATGATCTTCAAAGTCCCCTCCTGCTGGGACCTTCTCTGTCACTCTGATCTATGTGGATAGGCAAGGAGTTTGGCCACCTCTTCCTTGTGCACTTATAAAAGGCCCAGTAGCAAGATAAGGGCAAGGAGCACTGACGCCTGAAAAAATAAGTATGGCTGAGAGCCCAGGGGCTGGCACAGCTCCAGTCGTAATGGCATTAAGCTAATAACACTCGCCACCCCTCCCTGCTCCCTCTCTCACCCTCCCTCTCTCCTCCCTCTGCCTGGTCAGGATGACAAACCACAGTGAGAGAAGTCCTGGGCAAGGCTGTTCTGTGGTATCTCCGCTTGTTCTGCCTATGATTCCATTTAAAGTAACCAGTTGTGCTGGTTCCAAATTGGAAGCGGAGAAGTAAAACTGTCACTATTTGCAGATGACATGATACTATGTATAGAACGTCCTAAAATCTCCACCAAAAATTTATTTAATAAGAAACTGTCTGAAAGAGAAATTAAAAAGTAACCCCTTTACAATCGCATCAAAAAGAATAAAATACCTAGAAAGACCCATACTCTGAAAACTATAAAACATTGATGAAGGAAATTGCAAATGATGTAAAGAAATGAAAAGATACCCCATGCTCTTGGATTGGAAGGATTAGTATTGTTAAAATGTCCATATTACCTAAAGCAATCTACAGATTTAATGCAATCCCTATCAAAATACCCATGACATTTTTTACAGAACTAGAACTAATAACCCTAACATTTATATAGAACCACAAAAGACCTTGAATTGCCAAAGAAATCTTGAGAAAAAAGAACAAAATTGGAGGTATCACACTCCCTGACTTCAGACTATACTACAAAGCTACAGCAATCAAAACATCATGGAACTGATACAAAAACAGACACATAGATCAATAGAACAAAATAGAGAGCCCAGAAGTAAACCCATGCAGTTATGGTCATTTAATCTACAACAAAGGAGGCAAGAGTATACAATGGAGAAAATACAGTCTCTTCAATAAGTGGTGCTGGGAAAACTGGACAGCTACATGTAAAAGAATGAAATTAGAACATTTTCTCACACCATATACAAAAAAAAAGCAAAAATAAAGCAAAACAAAAAACCTCTTAGTATGGGTAAAAGATCTAAATGTAAGTCCTGAAATCATAAAACTCCTAGAAGAGAACATAGGCAGAACACTCTGACATAAATCATAACAATATTTTTTTGGATTAGTCTCCTAAGGCAAAAGAAAGAAAAGCAAAAATAAACAAATGGGATCTAATTAAATTTAAAAGCTTTTTTACAGTGAAGGAAACCATTGACAAAACAAAAAGAAAACCTATTGAATGGGAGAAAATGCTTGCAAATTATATGACCAGTGAAGGGTTAATACCCCCCCAATATATATATATATATATATATATATATATATATATATATAAAAATAGCTCACACAACTCAATATCAAAAAATCAAACAACCCAATTTTTTTAAATGGGCAGAAGACCTGAATAGACATTTTTCCAAAGAAGACATCCAGGTGGCCCACAGGCACATGAAAAAATGCTCAGCATCGTTAATCATCAGAGAAATGCAAATCAAAACCACAATGATATAGCACCTCACACCTGTCAAAATTACTATCATCAAAAAATCTACAGATAACAAATGTTGGCAAGGATGTGGATAAAAGGGGAACTCTTGTACACTGTTGGTGAGAATGTAAAGTATAAATTAGTGCAGCCACTATGGAAAATGGTATGGCATTTCCCAAAAACACTAAAAATAGAGCTACCATATGAACCAGCAATTCCATTCCTGGGTATATATCCAAAGAAAATGAAAACACTAATTTGAAAAGATACATGCATCTCAATGTTCATAGCAGCGTTATTTACAGTAACCAAGTTACGGAAGCAACCTAAGTGTCTATCAACAGGATGAATAGATAAAGAAGATGAGATATATATAGATATAGATTAGATAGATAGACATACACATATACAATGAAATATTACTCAGACATAAAAAAGAATGAAATTCTGTCATTTGCAACAATTTGGTTGGATCTAGAGGGTATTATGCTTAGTGAAATAAGACAGTGACAAATAATATGTTTGATGTATGTTATCACTTATATGTGAAATCTGAAAAATAAAATGAATGAATATAACAAAACAGAAACCGACTCACAGATATAGAGAACAAACTAGTGGTTCCAGTGGGGAGAGGGACGGGAAGGGGCAAGATAGGGGTAGAGGATTAAGAGACATAAACTACTATGTATAAACTAAATAAGCAACAAGGATATATTATACAGCACGGGGAAATAGTCATAATTTCATAATAACTTTAAATGGAGTATAATCTATTAAAATACTGAATCACTATGTTGTATACCTGAAATACTGTAAATCAACTATAATTTTTTAAAATTTTTTTTAAAGAAAGAAACCTATAATTCAAAAAGAGTCATGTATCACAGTGTTCATTGCAGCACTATTTACAATAGCCAGGACATGGAAGCAACCTAAGTATCCATCGACAGATGAATGGATAAAGAATATGTGGCACATATATACAATGGAATATTACTCAGTCTTAAAAAGAAATGAAATTGAGTTGTTTGTAGTGAGGTGGATGGACCTAGAGTCTGTCATACAGAGTAAAGTAAGTCAGAAAGAGAAAAACAAATACTGTGTGCTAACACATATATATGGAATCTAAAAAAAAAAATGGTTCTAATGAACCTAGGGGCAGGACAGGAATAAAGATGCAGATGTAGAGAATGGACTTGAGGACACGGGGAGGGGGAAGGGTAAGCTGCAACAAGTGAGAGAGTAGCATTTACATATATACACTACCAAATGTAAAACAGATAGCTAGTGGGAAGCAGCTGCATAGCACAGGGAGATCAGCTTGGTGCTTTGTGACCACCTAGAGGGGTGGGATAAGGAGGGTGGGAGGGAAACGCAAGAGGGAGGGGATATGGGGATATATGCATACATATAGCTAATTACTTTGTTATACAGCAGAAACTAACACAACATTGTAAAGCAATTATACTCCAATGAAGATGTAAAAAGAAAGGAAGGAAGGAGGGAGGGAGGGAGGGAAGGAAGGAAGAAAAAGAAAGAAAGGAAAGAAGGAAAGAAAGAAAGAAGAAAAGAAAAAAGAAAGAAACAAGTTATGCTGATGTCTGTGGTCCTACCAAGTGTGTTTGGCTGCTTTTGTATCACCCATAAGAACCACTGAAGGATGGCCCCTCTTGACCCCTGTCACCACCACAAACCCTCAAGTTCACTGGTTTCCTGTGAACACAGAAAGCAAGGGAAAAAAGAGAGGAGACTGACTCCTGAGATAGTCATAAGGCATAAGAACAGAAAGAATTATGCCCCCTAGATTTCTAGATTTTAGAAGCCACTGGATCACAGAACCTGATCCCCAGAAGGACTGTGTGTGTGTGTGTGTGTGTGTGTGTGTGTGAGAGAGAGAAAGAGAGAGAGAGAGAGAGTGTGTGACAACTGAAACTCTGATAAGCATCTAATTCTCAATCATACTCAGCAAATTATACCTCTGACTTATGTTTGTAACCTAGTGGCTAAATCAAGAATACAGACATTAGGGGCTGTTAGCACATTAAACATATGTTTATAGATTCCAACAAGGTGATTTTTAAATATTTTATTATAATTTTGAATTACTAATTGTTGACCTTTGCAAGATGCCAGTCACTGTCTAAGGACTTTACTTGTATTATCTCATTTAATCCTTAAAACATTCTGTGAAGTTATCCTGACAGTATTGACTGCTTGTTTTGCTTGGGAGTTTTCTCACTATCTGATGCTAGTACCAATGAATAGAAGCTAAGGTAGAGATTTGGGAGGGGAATCATTCAGAGGACAGATGTGAGCTACTTACTTTAGTATAGGAAGGCAAATAGATTTTAGCCCAAGTGCCAGCTACAGTTGAACACTGGTGGTAACGAAGAGGGTTGGGTTGAGAAAGATTCTGAGATTAAATCTGAGTTTAGTGGGAAAGAGTAACATGATTGACAGGTAATGCCTGTCATGAGTACTAGAAGAAGTGTCACTACATGTGATAAGTATTTGCCATCCCTACTGAAGGACTCCTACTATGCCCATACACATGCTCTTCACAACTCTAATGAGTGTCATTCATATAGATTTTGATATAAATGGAACCCCCTGGAATTGTGCAGTCCATAACCTGCACTAATGTACTCAGCAGCCCTGCTGCTATGATCCCTCATGGAAATGAAAACTGAGGTAGAAGATGATGACCTGAGCTGTAGCGATGGGTCCTTAAAGAGTAGGTGCTTTAGTGCGAAGAGCTCCAAATGGGAAGTAAAGAGCCCTTGGCCCTGCTCTTAATTTGTTGAGTGTCCTGGGGCAATCTCTTTGGCTTTTCTGGGCATCAGTTTTATAACTTATGAAATGAGCTGTTAGACCACAGGATCCCCAAAATCTCTACGAACTGTGTATGTGGTAAACTTTGTTGTTCACCTTTGTTGGTCTCCTCCCCCTCTGTGATGTCATAGCCCAATTTGGGGGTAAGGGGAGCTGCCTTCCCCACTCTCAGCTTTTAAGCTTTATGCTAGTCATGAGCATATAACTAAGCTAAACCAAGCAAGGCATCTCATCCACCTTCTAACCCCCAGCCATAGTGACTGGTTCAGAGTTCGATCTAAACAGAGCCAATGAGACTCAAGTCCAGGGATTTGAAGTGGGCTTTATCTTTCCTACTAGATATGAATAGAAGGATGTAGCCTCAGGAAGTGTTGGCAGTTAAGTTGGTTGAGCATGAAGGGAAACGCTGTCTTAAAACAGAGCCCTTACCAAAACCACAAAATCAAAACAGAGAAATTGTATTCTGGTTGGACTGTATGAGCCCTTTACCAAGCTTCTCCTGAAGCCAGACATTCTCTGACATGAACCAACAAATTCCTTTTGCTTAAGCAGTCATGGAACTTTAAAAGTATCCTAACTGAAAATGTATGAATTCATGAATCTAAAGAGTGAATTTTACACCCTCTAACTCTGGCCAATACTGGTCTTGGTATCACTGACAAGAGCCCAACAGAAATGGGAGGTCTTCATGATGCTCTGAGATGCTCATCACGATGAGCATTCCAGATTCCATTCTAGTGGTTCTCCCACACACATCATACATACACAGTGGGCCTGGGGAAATGCAACAAGTGTATTACTATGCTTACTAAGATGTCCACTTCCAAATGAGTGCTGTCAGCCAAGCAGTCACCTAGGGAGTCAGGCTATGGATTTTTTTTATATCACAAATACATCCAGTCCTCTTTTCCAAAGGTCTACAGATCCAGTTTGCAGAACCCCCAATGAGAACCCCTAGATCAAAATTAAAACAATCCTTTACTGCCCACTCATTAGGTGGAAGGGGCTATAACAAACACTGAAAGATGGCAACAACAACAACAGCAAAGTCCAGAACCTCAAAGCATTTATAATTTAGAAGGAAAAAATAAGGCAGATGTCCAATCTATCCAAACATTACACTCTGACTGGCTCATAAAAATAATTTTCAGGGCTTCCCTGGTGGTGCAGTGGTTGAGAGTCTGCCTGCCGATGCAGGGGACAAGGGTTCGTGCCCCAGTCCAGGAAGATCCCACAGGCTGCGGAGTGGCTGGGCCCGTGAGCCATGGCCGCTGAGCCTGTGCGTCCGGAGCCTGTGCTCCGCAACAGGAGAGGCCGCAATAGTGAGAGGCCCCATACCATAAAAAATAAAATAAAATAATAATAATAATAATTTTCAAATGTTAAGTGGTTTTCTAGGCAAACCCTCAGGCTCTTCTTTCCTCCATCCCATTCTGGATCTTTATGTGCTCTGCAGTGAATACCCATGAGGCACCTTCTTGCTAAGAACTGTCCCTCTCTCATCTATATGGTCATCATGGATACCTTCCCAGAAGAATGTGACCCCCTTTCCCTGGCCAGTGTTGATGGTCCAGGGCTAGTCACCTACCAAAGCCTAGCCACAGCCGATTGGTCCAGCTGTAATCCCCTGATCCTCAGATTTACCTGAGCCCTTCTGTGGGAGTTTTGGAACAAGACTGATATAAAGGAGCCAGGCTTTTTCTGACTGCCCACATGCTGAGATGTAAAAATTAGAGCTTTTTGTGGTCTTGTTTCTCATCTTGTGGATCACAGAAAGAGGGTTTCATCCTGTGGAAAGAAACAAAGGTGAAATATGGTATGTGAGGAGTTATCCAAAGGGTCTTGAACACTTGGGTCCAGTTGCTACTGAAGCCCAGATACATGCCAGGTTTTGAATTGCTTATTATACCCCACTAACACAATAAAGTCTTGTTTTTGCTTAAGTTACTTGGAGCTAGTTTTCTCGAACCAAGTGTCCTTCCAAGCACATGGTCATCTGGTAGGTCTTACGTCTCTGGTTCCAATTTAAGTCCACCCAGCCAGATTTGGTCACGCCCTCATTCCTGAATTTGGACCTTCATGACTGTGAGCATTGAGCTCCCTTTCAACTTGATGTCTTTTGTTCTCTGTTGGGGCTTCCCCACCCTCATCCCAGCCTGCAAAACTGCATCTTGATTCTCCTGTGAAGGGAGGGGAATAGGACAATCCTCAGAAACCGTGACACTTGGGGGCAGGTGTGGACTGTGCCGGCGCCATGTCCACAGTGCTGTGGAAGCGCTGAGGAAGGAGCAAGCAGATCCAGCTGCAGTAGGGCCGGGGGAGGTCCACAGGGACTTAGCTATAACCCTCAGAGGCTGGTAGGAATCTCATAGGTGGAAAGGACTGGAGGAAGGCAGCTTGGAAAGACTATTTCTAGCAGAAGGAACAAAATGGGCCAAAATGTTTGTGGGAAAATGGGTAAGTACAGCTTTAGTGGATCTCTAAGGAAAAAAGCCTTCCATCTTGATTCCTACATTACTTAACATATTTGGCTCCAATTGACTTTGCCCTTTCAAAATAATTTTTTGGGGGAGAGGGAGGCAGTTGATTACATGTCTGTTATTTAAAAAAGAAAAGAATATGGGCTTCCCTGTTAGCGCAGTGGTTGAGAGTCCGCCTGCCGATGCAGGGGACACGGGTTCGTGCCCTGGTCCGGGAAGATCCCACATGCCGCGGAGCGGCTGGGCCCGTGAGCCATGGCCGCTGAGCCTGTGCGTCCGGAGCCTGTGCTCCACAACGGGAGAGGCCACAACAGTGAGAGGCCCGCGTACCGAAAAAAAAAAAAAAAGAAAAGAATACCTTCAGAATATATGGAAAATTATGAAATCATCTATAATCTCTCCACCTACTCAGATATAATCTCAGCTAATGTATTTGTCTATACGCTTATTACCTCTTTTTAAAGCATTTATATATTATAAAAGTAGATTTGAGCTATTTATATAGTTTGGCATCCTGGTTTTTTTCACTTTCAATATTTTATGAGAAGAATGTCTTTAAATATATACAACATCATGATTTTACATCGTCATTAAATGGCTGCGTGGCAATCTCTGTGTGGATGTACAGTAATGTCTTAAGCAGTTCCCTTGTGGCAAACATTTAGGCTGCTTCCAGTCAGGTTACAAGCGTGTGTGTGTGTGTGTGTGTGTGTGTGTGTGTGAGAGAGAGACTTTGCTTTTATATCAAAACTGTGATGACAGATCTTTATGCATTTGTTTGCTTGTTTTATTGAGGTAAATTCCAACAAGTAGGATTGCTATGTTAAAGAGCTTTCATATTTTCAAGTCCTTTGACATACTGTCAAATGCCCTTTAACAATGTGCCAATTTGCATGCCCACCGTCGCTGTATGAAACAATCAATTTTTCCTCACCCTTTTCAGACTTTTTAGACTCAGTTTTATTCTTTTCTATCTGCCCAGTAGGTAAAAACCAGATATCATTGTTATGCAATTTGCCTTTCTTTTACAAGTTTGTATATGATTATTGATCATCCATGTATTTTATTTAAGATTTATCCATTCATGTCCTTTTCACATTTTTATTTGGATGTTATTCATCTTTTTGTAATTGATCAAAAGGATTTCTTAAATATCTAATATTAGTTATCTATTATTTGAATAAGTTGAATGTGTGTTTGAATATGTCCTTTGTGGGGTGGTTTTGGGGTTTTTTTTGTGTGTGTGTGGCTGCACCACGTGGCATGCAGGATGTGGGATCTTAGTTCCCCGACCAGGGATCAAACCCGCACCCCGCTGCAGTGGAAGCACAGAGTCTTAACCCCTGGACCGCCAGGGAAGTCCCTATCCTTTGTGTTTTAACTTCATCATGTGGGAGGTTTTGCCACATAAGTTTTACATTTTCATTTATAGACATACTCTTTCTTTTTTTTTTTAACATCTTTATTGGAGTATAATTACTTTACAATGGTGCGTTTATACTCTTTCTTTTATGGTTTCTGATGTTAAATGCTATTGCTAAAAAGAATTCCCTAACCCTAAGAAGCTAAAACTATGCACCTATGCTCTCTTTTAGTGTTTTTATGATTTAGATGGTCACATTTAAATCTCTAATTTGTGTGGAATTTGTATTTTATGTAAGGTGAGAAGTAAGGCTCTAACTTTATTTTTTTCCAAATATCCAAAATTGACACCATTTGTGAAGAACAGAAATGTCACCTTTATCACATTTTAAATTTCATGTATAGTTGGATCTTCTTTCAGATGATCTCTTCTATTCCAGTGGTCTGCCAGCCTACCCTCTGCCAGTGTCATTATCCAGCATTTTAATCTAGTAGGGAAATTCCCTCCACATAGCCCTCCTTTTTTGAAAAAAATTTTGGCTATTCTTAAGCATTTACTCTTCCAGAAGTATTTTGGAGTCATTTTGTTAAGTTTCTTCCAAATCCCACTGATATTTCAGATGAAATTACTTAAATAACTAGATTAAACTGTGGGGCATTGACATCTTTACAATACTTCCAGAAGCACAGTACATCTTTCCATTTGTCCACGTCCTCTTTCATGCTCCTCACTAAAGTTTTGTCATTTTCTCCATTTGGGTCTTACACATTTCTTGCTAAAGTTATTCCTGGGTATTACATATTTGTTTGCTATTGTGAGTGAGTGAAATCTCTTTTGTATTATTTTATAGAAAGTTCATGCTGGTATATAGCAAGCCATTGAGATATATATAGGTATAGATAGAGATGGAGATAGAGATGGAGGTAGAGGTAGAGACTGAGATAGATTTTATTGAACCTGTCTGGTGCAGGAGGAGTCATGGAACAACTCTCAGGAAGAAGAAGAGAGAGAAATGTCCTGACTTCTCCTGTTTCTCTCCTTCCCACCATGCCCACCACTGACCAAACCCAGCTAGAAGCCAGATGACAAGGGAGTCTGGGAACTACAGCCTGGAGTGGGGGCTTAGCCCCCAGCCATACAGAACAGCACAGGAGAAGTCATGGAAGGAATGTAGGACACAGAGGCCACGGACCAGTGCTAGATGCCTTCATAAGACTATCTATCGGTTGCTTGTAAAAATCTGCTCTCAAATAATGAATGTTTAACTCCACCATGATGATCACAAGATGTGCATTGGTTTGAAAACAATATTGAAAGAGGAGAAAAATTAATTTTAATTGGATTATTGAAACAAGCTTATCGCCTCCTGAAGTGACCACTTTGAAGGGGAACACCTACATTTGGAAGTATTGGTATTATTTTTAAATATGCACATTAATGTAGAAATATTCACTATGTAAAATACATGTGTTACTTCAACAAGCTCCCAAGGAGTGGAGAACAAAAATAGTTCACTCTCTGCAAGGACCCAGAAAGATCTTATTTTTCTCCCTCTGTCTCAGAACAGCATGCTTGCCATCCTCAGAGGGAAAAGTGAGGGGACTTATCAGCAGGTGCATCCCCTCCTGCCTCAAGAAGCAGCCAAATAGGCCAAATAGAATCCCAGTAAGAACAATACTTTACAAATAAATAAAACTTGCTAAATACCAGTATGAACTAATGAACCTGCTGTAAAAGGTAATTTCAGTTCTGTATCATTTAACTTTCTTAAAATCAACCAGATGTTACCTTGAGGAAAATCCCAACACTTTTCTAAAAGTTTCTTGAGAGGTTTCTTGTTCATCTCCGCTGTCCTCAGCACCTAGTAAGTAGATGCTAAAAGAATGAAGTGAAGTGAAGTGAAGTTGAACCTACTTAAGTACAAATGATTGACAGCTAACTCTCAGAGCCCTCCCACACTTTAACGTCCCTCCCTGGTAATGGTTCCCTATTCCACGTCTTAGCCCCTTGCTTAGTCAATAGCACTGTTGATGGCAGAGTCTGTGTTTTCTCCATGTTTGTGTTCCCCACATGATCTAACCCAACCTGGCACAAAGCTCAGCAAATGTTCGTGTCATCTATGAAGGAGCAGATGGAATAGGGCCTCAGTATCCCCATCTATATAAAATGGGAGCCTTGACATCTGCCTTTTTTTTTATTATTATTCATGCTGGCCAGTTTATTTAGCCAATTCATTGACAAAAGTAGATTTGTTGAAGAACATACTTAGGGAATTTCTTCTATCATATATTTTCCTAATATTTTTATAAGCTCTTTTTCATTATTGTTGGACTTCTCACCTAATAACCTATTTAGCACAAAGCTTCTCTATTGTATTTTATTATGTTCTTATACCTTCTTCATGGTAGTTTTATTTTTTTTTTACATCTTTATTGGAGTATAATTGCTTTACAATTGTGTGTTAGTTTCTGCTTTATAACAAAGTGAATCAGTTATACATATACATATGTTCCCATATCTCTTCCCTCTTGTGTCTCCCTCCCTCCCACCCTCCCTATCCCACCCCTCCAGGCGGTCACAAAGCACCCAGCTGATCTCCCTGTGCTATGCGGCAGCTTCCCACTAGCTATCTACCTTACGTTTGCCTTTTTAACAGTCTGTGTGATGGAGCAATTCTCTTGGTGTTCTTGCTTTGGGGATGTAAGAAGTGGGGTTTCGTTCCTTCTGTGCCACCCACTTGTGTCTGTTCTCCTCCTGATGAGTCATCTGGGAGCCAGACACCATCGCTCTCAGACAGAACATGTAAGGTACTTGCTCAGCAGTGGGACCATAAATCTGTGCTGCATCCCTGTGGTTACCTAGGGAACACTGGGGCCCAGCCAGGGAGGGGGCACTGCAGACTGAGAGGGCTCTGGCCAGTGCCCCAGCCTCCAGGCAACAGCCCGGCAAGCACTTCTCACTCTCTAGTTTGGAACCAGTGTCCTGGCCTCTGTAGAAGGCAAGCGTGGCCCCCAGCCAAGAGGCTCTGAAATACACCATGATCCGCCTACCAGACATTCAGAGAGACAGAAGGGGTCAGTTAGCAAAATGACTGTGACAGGAACCAGAACAGCTGGAATCTGGTCCTGCACTTCATTCCTTCACCATTTACACAAGCAATCATAAGCAGATTCCCCTTCCACTCTCTGTGAATGTGAAAAGTAAATGAAACAATATATTAAACTGCTTGGCTTAAGTCCTGATCCCACCAAACAATTAACGAGGCAGTTGTAAATTTAATTATTATGATCGGTACTGATAGCAGTAGTAGTAATTATTCTCACAATAATCTCCCAAGTAGTATCCCACTTTAGAGATGAGGAAACTGGGTCAGAGAGGTAAAGTGACTTGCTCAAAGTCCTTTAAGAATCGAATACACTGGTAACAACCAGCTAGCTACTCTAATGCACGGGGATTATTCTAGTAAGTACTATGGGAGAGTGTGGGAAGGACAGACAATATCACTCAGCTCCATTCAGCTCCAGACCCAGACAGGTAGGCCCTCCCTGGAATACTTGCAGACCTTGCTCCAAACTTTACGTCGTCTCATCCTCAAATCCCATGAAAAAAGGGTCCCTGGGCCCTCACTGGCTCTGATTGGGTTGGATTGTCCACCCTAGAGCCACAGGGGAGGGTCAGCCTGGGTCTGAGAGGTGGGGAGCTCAGCAGACAGCTGTGGGTGCAGAGGGATATAGAATAGAGGCTAGGGGCCCAAGCAGCATGGTGTGTGTGTGTGTGTGTGTGTGTGTGTGTGTGTGTGTGTGTGTGTGTGTGTGTGTGTGTGTGTGTGTGTGTGTGTGTGTGTGTGTGTGTGTGTGAAGTCTGAAAAACATTTGCCAAAAATGTTTATAGAGATGCTATCTCTGGATAGTGGAATAAAAAGTTGATTTCCCTTTTTTTTTTTTTTACATATAGAGAATACTTTTTTAAAAAGTTTTATTGAGTATAATTGATTTATAATGTTTCCCTTTTGTTTTCTATACCTTTCCATAGCTTTACCATAAGCACATACTTTGATAATTTTTAAAAGCTATTTTCATTTGCTTAGTGGTTGAATAATACACATAGTATACAGTTATGTTAAGTATATTTATTTTTAAGAGTTTGGGGCTGGATATTTGAGGGCTCAGTCCTCGTTCTGGCTCTGAGTGACCACGATCATGTCACTTGTCTGGCCTCAGTTCCAGCATCCGTGAGATGAGGGAAGAGCCGTACAACCTCTGTAGTCCCTTCCAGCTCTGATTCTCTCTCTTCTGTGTACACACATCAAGTAAAAAGGTGTGGATCAGCTGGGTCCTAGGAGACCTGCTTGAATGTGAAAAGAACACAATTGACCCTGAAAAACATGGCTTTGAACTGTGCGGGTCCACTTACATGCAGATTTTTTTCGATAAATACGTACTATGTACAGAACTACACAATTCCCAGTTGGAACCACGGATACAGAGGGCCAGGCCTGACTGTAAACTCTCCTCTCTCGACCCTAAACCCCTATTTGCCCCCTCTCCCCACTCCCATTGTTTAAGGGTTAATGTAATTGCTTTTTTTGTAACTGAAGTATAGTTGATGTACAGTGTTGTGTTAGTTTCAGGTGTACAGCAAAGTGATTCAGTTATACATATATATATATATATATATATATATATATATATACTCTTTTTCTGTAATTGTTGCTTTTTTTTTTTTAAAGTGACTCAGCCCTTGCAGTGTTGTTTTGGGAGGTCACCACTCTTTTTTTTTTTTTTTTTTTAATTTTTGGCTGCATTGGGTCTTCATTGCTGCGCGCGGGTTTTCTCTAGTTGCTGTGCGAGCGGGGGCTACACTTTGTTGCGGTGCGTGGGCTTCTCATTGTGGTGGCTTCTCTTGTTGCAGAGCACGGGATCTAGGAGGGCAGACTTCAGTAGTTGTGGCATGTGGGCTCAGTAGTTGTGGCTCGCGGGCTCTAGAGCGCAGGCTCAGTAGTTGTGGTGCACAGGCTTAGTTGCTCCACGGCATGTGGGATCTTCCCAGGCCAGGGCTCGAACCTGTGTCACCTGCATTGGCAGGCAGATTCTTAACCACTGCACCACCAGGGAAGCCCCTGTAATTGTTTCTTAATAGAAATCAGTTGTGAATAAAAATGGGTACATTTATGGAGTTGAAAAAGTTTCTTCACAAGTTGAATATGTTCCCAGAGCTGCTAAGAGAGCACCCCTCCTAAGTGGAGGCCAGCTAACCTACTCCAGCCCTGAAAAATCTCTCCCTCCCTAAGAGGGAAGAAGAATTAACATTACTGACTGGGCCTACTATGTGTCAGGCCTAATACAAAGTGTATTATACACACAGTCTAATTTAAACTCATAATGTGTTTACCATTGTTTGTTTGACAAGCAACTAGATACTGGACTCCTACACTGTTATTGAATGCTTGTCTTCCCATAAAGATGCTTGAGAAGAAGAAATGCTCTTTATTCATCTTTGTATGTCCCTCAGACCCTAACACAGGGCTCAATAAATATTTGCTGATCATTAGAAACCTCCTCCTATCATCACTGCTTCTTGGGCTCCATAGAGGATGATTCCTAATATCAAAGTTTTGACCACCTCCTTGGTTAAGAGAATGATGATCAAATTAAAAGGGAGGAAAAGGAGCAACAGATTAGGTCATTATCCACTGTTGGCAGGAAGCCGTCACTTTACACAGTTGTCCTGATATGCACAGGGCCTTCAGGAAATAGGACGTTGGACAGATGGACTTTGACCAGGAACAGAAGGTTAGAAAGGTCAGGATTAGGGGTGACTGGAAGCAATATGAGAGCACTGGGAATTTTATTTTTATTGAAATACAGTTGCTGTACAATATTACATTAGTTTCAAGTATGCTACATAATGATTTGACATTTGCATACATTATGAAATGATCACCACAATAAGGCTAGTAACCATCTGTCTGCTTACATTTATTACAGTATTATTGACCATATTCCTTATGCTGTATATTACATCCCTGTGACTTGTTTATTTTATAACTGGAGATTCGTACCTCTTAATCTCCTTTGCCTATTTTGTCCACCCCATCACCCCTCCCCACTCTGTTCTCTGTACCTATGAGTCTATTTTCCTTTTGCTTTGTTTGTTTGTTTGTTTTTTAGATTCCACATATAAATGAGATCATGCAGTATATTTCTCTATCTGACATCTCACCTAGCATAATACTCTCTAGATCCATCCATGTTGTCACAAATGACAAGATTTCATTTTTTTATAGCTGAGCAATATTCCTGTGTGTGTGGGGGTGAGTGGGTGGGTGGGTGAGTGGTGTGGTGTGTGTGTGGTGTGGTGTGTTTGTGTATACCTACGTCACATCTTTATCCTTTCATCTACCTATGGGCACTTAGTTGCTTCCATATCTTGGCTATTGTAAATAATGCTGCAGTGAACATTGGAGCACATGTATCTTTTCTAATTAGTATTTTTGTTTCCATCAGGAAAACACCGAGAAGTGCAGTTGCTGGATTACATGGCAGTTCTATTTTTAATTTTTGAGGAAGCTCCATACTGTTTTCTATGATCTCTGCACCAATTTACATTTCCACCAACAGTGCAAGAGGGTTCCCTTTTCTCCACGTCCTTGCCAACACTTGCTGTTTGTTGTCTTTTTGATGGGAAACAAAAGCAAAAATAAACCCATGGGACTACATCAAACTAAAAAGCTTTTGCACATCAAAGAAAACTGTCAGTGAAACAAAAAGGCAGCCTACTGAATGGGAAAAGACATTTGCAAACAATCTATCCAGTAAGAGGTTAATATCCAAAATATACAAAGAACTAATACAGCTCAATATCAAAAAGACAAACAACCCAATTTAAAAATGGGCAGAGGGAGAGACCTTCAACATGGCAGAGGAGTAAGTCGTGGAGATCACTATCCTCCCCACAAATACATCACAAATACATCTACATGTGGAACAACTCCTACAGAACACCTACTGAATGCTGGCAGAAGACCTCAGACTTCCCAAAATATTTTTTTTTTCCTTTTTCTCTTTTTGTGAGTGTTTATGTGTATGCTTCTTTGTGTGATTTTGTCTGTATAGCTTTGCTTTTACCATTTGTCCTAGGGTTCTGTCTGTCCGTTTTTTGTTTGTTTGTTTTTAGTATAGTTTTTAGAGCTTGTTATCATTGGTGGATTTGTTTTTTGGTTTGGTTGCTCTCTTCTTTCTTTCCTTCTTTCTTTTTTTTATTACTTTTAAATTTTTTTATCTTATTTTTAATAATTTTTTTTATTTTAATAATTTTATTCTTTCTTCCTCCCTCCCTCCTTCCCTCCTTCTCTCTCTCTCTCTCTTTCTCTTTCTCTCTTTCTCCCTTTCTTTCTTTCTTTCTTCCTTCCTTCCTTCCTTCCTTCCTTTCTTTCTTCCTTTCTTTCTCTCTTTCTCCTTCTTTCTTTCTTACTCCTCGCTTTTCATCTGAGCTGTGTGGCTGACAGGGTCTTGGTGCTCCAGGCAGGTGTTAGGCCTTTGCGTCTGAGGTGGGAGAGCCGAGTTCAGGACATTGGTCCACCAGAGACCTCCCAGCTCCACACAATATCAAACGGCAAAAGCTCTCCCAGAAATCTCCATCTCAACACTGAGACCCAGCTCCACTCAACAACCAGCTAGCTACAATGCTGGACACCCTATGCCAAACAGCTAGCAGGACAGGAACACAACCCCACCCATTAGCAGAGAGGCTGCCTAAAATCATAATGAGGTCACAGACACCCCAAAACACACCACTGGATGCAATCCTGCCCACCAGAACGACAAGATCCAGCCTCATCCACCAGAACATAGGCACCATTCCCCTCCACCAGGAAACTCACTGAACCAACCTTAGCCACTGGGGGCAGACACCAAAAACAGTGGGAATTACAAACCTGCAGCCTGCGTAAAGGACACCCCACACACAGTAAGTTAAGCAAAATAAGACAGAGGAACACACAGCAGATGAAGGAGGAAGGCAAAAACCCACCAGACCAAAGAAATGAAGAGGAAATAGGCAGTCTACCTGAAAAAGAATTCAGAGTAATGATAGTAAAGATGATCCACAATCTTGGAAATAGAATGGAGAAATACAAGAAACATTTAACAAGGACCTAGAAGAACTAAAGAGCAAACAAACAATCATGAACAACACAATAAATGAAATTTAAAATTCTCTGGAAGGAATCAGTATAGCAGAATAACTGAGGCAGAAGTGACCTGGAAGATAATATAGCGGAAATAACTACCACAGAGCAGAATACAGAAAATAGAATGAAAAGATTTGAGGACAGTCTCAGAAACATCTGGGACAACATTGAACGCACCAACATTCAAATTATAGAGGTCCCAGAAGAAGAAGACAAAAAGAAAGGGACTGAGAAAATATTTGAAGAGACTATAGTTGAAAACTTCCCTAATATGGGAAAGGAAATAATCAAGTCCAGGAAGCACAAAGAGTCTCATACAGGATGAATCCAAGGAGAAACATGGCAAGACACATATTAAGCAAACTATCAAAAATTAAATACAAAGAAAAAATATTAAAAGCAGCAAGGGAAAACAAATAACATACAAGGGGATCTCCATAAGGTTACCAGTTGATCTTTCAGCAGAAACTCTGCAAGCCAGAAGAGAGTGGCAGAACATATTTAAAGTGATGAAAGGGAAAACCGTACAACCAAGATTACTCTACACAACAAGGATCTCATTCAGATTTGACAGAGAAATTAAAAGCTTTACAGACAAGCAAAAGCTAAGAGAATTCAGCACCACCAAACCAGCATTACAACAAATGCTAAAGGAACTTTTCTAGGCAGGAAGCACAAGAGAAAGAAAAGACCTACAGTAACAAACCCAAAACAATTAAGAAAATGGTAATAGGAACATACATATCGATAACTACCTTAAATGTAAATGGATTAAATGCTCCAACCAAAAGACATAGACTGGCGGAACGGATAAAAAAAACAAGACCCATATATAGGCTGTCTACAAGAAACCCACTTCAGACCTAGGGACATATAGAGACTGAAAGTGAGGGGATGGAAAAAGATATTCTGTGCAAATGGAAATCAAAAGAAAGCTGGAGTAGCAATTCTCATATCAGACAAAATAGACTTTAAAATAAAGACTGTTACAAGAGACAAAGAAGGACACTACATAATGATCAAGGGATCAATCCAAGAAGAAGATATAACAATTGTAAATATTTATGCACCCAACATGGGAGCACCTCAATACATAAGACACATGCTAACAGCAATAAAAGGGGAAATTATTGTGAGAGTAACACAGTAATAGTAGGGGACCTTAACACCACATTTTCACCAATAGACACATCAACCAAACTGCAAATAAATAAGGAAACACAGGCTTTAAATGACACATTAAATAAGATGACCTTAATTGATATTTATAGGACATTCCGTCCAAAAACAAAAGAATACACTTTCTTCTCAAGTACTCATGGAACATTCTCCAGGCGACATCATATCTTGGGTCACAAATCAAGCCTTGGTAAATTTAAGAAAATTGAAATCGTATCAGATAACTTTTCCTACCATAACGCTATGAGACTAAATATCAATTACAGGAAAAAATCCGTAAAAAATACAAACACACGGAGGCTAAACAGTACACTACAAATAACCAACAGATCACTGAGGAAATCAAAAAATACTTAGAAACAAATGAAAATGAAAACACGATGACCCAAAACTTATGGGATGCAGCAAAAGCAGTTCTAAGAGGGAAGTTTATAACAATACATCCTACCTCAAGAAACAAGAAACATCTCAAACAAACAACCTAACCTTACACCTAAAGCAATTAGAGAAAGAAGAACAAAAAACCCTCAAAGTTAGCAGAAGGAAAGAAATCATAAAGATCAGATCAGAAATAAATGAAAAAAGAAATGAAGGAAACAATAGCAAAAATCACTAAAACTAAAAGCTGGTTCTTTGAGAAGTAAAGACAATTGATAAACCTTTAGCCAGACTCATCAAGAAAAAGAGGGCGAGGACTCAAATCAATAAAATTAGAAATGAAAAAGGAGAAGTAACAACTGACACTGCAGAAATACAAAGGATCATGAGAGATTACAACAAGCAACTATATTCCAATAAAATGGACAACCTGGAAGAAATGGACAAATTCTGACAAAATCAGAACCTTCCAAGACTGAACCAGGAAGAAATAGAAAATAAACAGACCAATCACAAACACTGAAATTGAGACTGTGATTAAAAATCTTCCAACAAACAAAAGCCCAGGACCAGATGACTTTACAGGCAAATTCTATCAAACATTTAGAGAAGAGCTAACACCTATCCTTCTCAAACTCTTCCAAAATATAGCAGAGGGAGGAACACTCCCAAACTCATTCTCTGAGGCGACCATCACCCTGCTACCAAAACCAGACAAAGATGTCACAAAAAAACAGGAAACTACAGGCCAATATCACTGATGAACATAGGTTTAAAACTCCTCAACAAAATACTAGCAAACAGAATCCAAGAGCACATTAAAAGGATCATACACCATGATCAAGTGGGGTTTATCCCAGGAATGTAAGGATTCTTCAATATACACAAATCAATCAGTGTGATAAACCATGTTAACAAATTGAAGGATAAAAACCATATGATCATCTCAGTCGATGCAGAAAAAGCTTTTGACAAATTCAACACCCATTTATGATAAAAACCCTCCAGAAAGTAGGCATAGAGGGAACTTACCTCAATATAATAAAGGCCATATATGACAAACCCACAGCCAACATCGTTCTCAATGGTGAAAAACAAACTATTTCAACTAAGATCAGGAACAAGACAGGGTTGCCCACTCTCACCACTATTATTCAACATAGTTTTAGAAGTTTAATCTACAGCAGTTGGAGAAGAAAAAGAAATAAAAGGAATCTAAATGAGAAAAGAAGAAATAAACCATCACTGTTTGCAGATGACATGAGAATACATACAGAATCCTAACGATGCCACTAGAAAACTACTAGAGCTAATCAGTGAATTTGGTAAAGTAGCAGGATACAAAATTAATGCACAGAAATCTCTTGCATTCCTATACACTAATGATGAAAAATCTGAAAGGGAAATTAAGGAAAAACTCCCATTTACCATCTCAACAAAAAGGAAAAAATACCTAGAAATAAACCTACCTAAGGAGACAAAAGACCTGTACTCAGAAATCTGTAAGACACTGTTGAAAGAAATCAAAAATGACACAAAGCGTTAGAGAGATATACCATGTTCTTAGATTGGAAGAATCAACATTGTGAAAATGACTGTACCACCCAAAGCAATATACAGATTCAATGCAATCCCTATCAAACTACCAATGGCATTTTTCACAGAACTAAAACAAAAAATTTCACAATTTGTATGGAAACACAAAAGACCCCGAAGAGTCAAAGCAATCTTCAGAAAGAAAAACGGAGCTGGAGGAATCAGGCTCCCTGACTTCTGACTATACTGCAAAGCTACAGTAATCAAGAAAGTATGGTACTGGCACAAAAAACAGAAATATAGATCAATGGAACAGGATAGACAGCCCAGAGATAAACGCACACACATATGGTCACCTTATTTTTGATAAAGGAGGCAAAAATATACAATGGAGAAAAGCCTCTTCAGTAAGTGGTGATGGGAAAACTGGACAGCTACATGTAAAAGAATGAAATTAGAACACTCCCTAAGACCATATACAAAAATAAACTCAAAATGGATTAAAGACCTAAATGTAAGGCCAGACACTATAAAACTCTTAGAGGAAAACAAAGGCAGAACACTCTATGACATAAATCACAGCAAAATCCCTTTTGACCCACCTCCTAGAGAAATGGAAATAAAAACAAAAATAAGAAAATGGGACCTAATGAAACTTAAAAGCTTTTGCACAGTGAAGGATACCATAAACAAGATGAAAAGACAACCCTCAGAATGGGAGAAAATATTTGCAAACGAAGCTACTGACAAAGGATTAATCTCCAAAATTTATAAGCCGCTCATGCAGCTCAATACCAAAAAAACAAACAATCCAATCCAAAAATGGGCAGAAGACTTAAATAGACATTTCTTCAAATATGTACAGATTGCCAACAAACACATGGAAGGATGCTCAATATCACTAATCATTAGAGAAATGCAAATCAAAACTACAATGAGGTATCACCTCACACCAATCAGAATGGCCATCATCAAAAAATCTACAAACAATAAATGCTGGAGAGGGTGTGGAGAAAAGGGAACCCTCTTGCACTGTTGTTGGGAATGTAAATTGATACAGCCACTATGGAGAACAGTATGGAGGTTCCTGAAATAACTAAAAATAGAACTACCGTACGACCCAGCAATTCTACTACTGGGCATATACCCTGAGAAAACCATAATTCAAAAGGAGTCATGTACCACAGTGTTCATTGCAGCTCTATTTACAATAGTCAGGACATGGAAGCAACCTAAGTGTCCATTGACAGATGAATGGATAAAGAAGATATGGCACATATATACAATGGAATATTACTCAGCCATAAGAAGAAATGAAATTGAGTTATTTGTAGTGATGTGGGTCGACCTAGAGTCTGTCATACAGAGTGAATTAAGTCAGAAAGAGAAAAACAAATACTGTATACTAACACATATATATGGAATGTAAAAAAAGAAAAAAAAAGGTTCTGAAGAGCCTTGGGGCAGAACAGGAATAAAGATGCAGATATAAAGAATGGACTTGAGGACAAGGGGAGGGGGAAGGGTAAGCTGGGACAAAGTGAGAGAGTGGCATGGACACATATACACTACCAAATGTAAAATAGCTAGTGGGAAGCAGCCGCATAGCACAGGGAGATCAGCTCAGTGCTTTGTGTCCACCTAGAGGTGTGGGATAGGGAGGGTGGGAGGGAGATGCAAGAGGGAGGAGATATGGGGATATATGTATAGCTGATTCACTTTGTTATACAGCAGAAACTAACACACCATTATAAAGCAATTATACTCGAAAAAAAGATGTTAAAAAAATAAAAGAAAATAAATAAAAGAAAATAAAAATGGGCAGAGGACCTGAATACATATTTTTCCAAAGCAGATATACAAATGGCCAACAGACACATGAAAAGATGCTCAGCATCACTAATCATCAGGGAAATGAAAATCAGAACCACAGTAAGATATCACCTCACACCTATCAGAGAGCATTGGGATCTTAGGCAAGGGTTAGAATTGAAAGTGAGGGAGGGTTGCATAGAGAAGAATGGATTTCCAACACACAATTCACTGGAAAGATAGAAAGATTAAAGAAATAGACAGATGATCAAAGAAAGCAAACCTCCTTCTACACAATTTTGCCCGCAAGAAGCTCTGGTTTGAGGGATGGGATTAGATGTTGGGATCAAAAAGGTGGGTCAAAAAGAAGAACCAAAAAAAAAAAAATGTCTAAACAGAGAAAGCCCATTGAAGGACAAGAGTTTCACAAATTTTTCTTTATTTTGACTTTCAGTTAAGGCTGAAATCAACCTGTCCTTTTCATTCACTCATTCATTCTATTGCTCATCTAATAAATATTTATTGAGCACATACAATCCATCAGACAGTGTGCAAGCTCCTTGGATGAGCAAAAAGAAACACTGTGCCTGCTCTCATTGAGTATGAAGTCTAGGAAGAGAGGCAGATATTGATCCAATAATCACGTGGAGGAGTGAGTAAACAGAAACCAGGGGGAATGCCATGAAGGAGAGCGGTGTGGTTTTCTGAGAGCAGAGAAGAAAGGAACCTCACCTAGACTGGGGTGGGGAGGGGCAAAATAGTCTCCCTGAAGAATTGACCCTTGACTTGAGGTGTGAAGAACCATAGGCCCCTGGCAAGGAATAAGCCACGGCAAATGGAGGCCAAAGTCACTTTTAATGGGTCCAGCTTAGGTAAGACTAGCAATACTGGTAATCAGAAAATCTAAGTTTAAGATGTAGACCCTCCAAGAACCCTCTCTGTGAGACGTTTAGCTAAGTCATTTGTACTTTCTGGGCCTCCATTTGATGATCTGTAAAATGGGGATGATAGACTAAAGTGATGTTTCTCAAAACATGATGTGCCGATCTTCTGTAGTAGAATCAATTGGGTTGCTTGTGAAAAATATTAATTCCTGGAACTCACTTCAGACCTACTGGATCAAAATATCTGTGGCTAGGACCCAAGAATCTACATTTTTAAGGCTCACTCTAGGTGACTGTTATGCTCAGTAAAGTTTGAGCATCACAGGCTGTGTAGGCAAACTTTTGCCTGCTAAATGGCTCCCTATTTCTTTCTAAATTTCTAGGTTCTCAGTGGAGCAGCACCAAGAAGAGGTGAGGTGGGCAGTCCTCCAGACTGAGCAAGGAAACATTCTGAAGTTTTCAGGTGACAACAAAGGTCTGAGCTTTTATACCTGGAGCTGGGCCAACTGTTTTAGGGACAGCTTGACTTGAGAGAAAATAGCTCCAGGCTGAATTTTTTTTTTTGCTCTTCACTTTCCACTCCACCCCTGGGATTTACTTGATTTACTTGAAAACATATATTCAATGAAGTCTGTTCCCTGCCCTTTTCCCTCCTTTCTTCTTCCCTTCTTGTGGATCTGGTTCTCTGCAGTATCGGGGGCCAGTGGAGGTTCACATGGGTCCCCCTTCCTTCCGTGCCTTTCTAGGGCACAAATGGTCGGCCTCTGATGTGATGGTTTATAGTCTGTGAGCCTTTGGCTTGCTACACAGGGAAAATTCCTGTTGACACTAATTGTACCAGGGACCAAGAATTACAGGCTGAGATCCGGCTGCCTCGCCTGCTGGACCAAGCCATTTCCCTTTCCCTCTGCACAGCAAGCTGACAGAGCCTACTGCCCAAGGCCACCAATAGCCATACTGGCTTGGCCTCCAACCTCACTTGGAGTTCTCTGTGTGAAGAAGTATTTCCAGCAAGTCCTGGGGTCTCTAGGTGTGGTAGAGCCAATCTCACAGGTTGCTTCTCAAAGGCCAGGTATATTATTTCTGCCTACCTCATAGAATTCTTGTATTAAAATGAGATAGTGCATGTAAAGCACATAACACCAGCCTAGCACACAGTAAGCTCTCAACAAATGTTAGTGTTCTTTATATTTTTGTTATTTTTCTAGCCACTGTTTGTTCGGGGGGTATTTATAAAGAAAAAAAAAAAGAAAGAAATCAGTTATATC
Source organism: Lagenorhynchus albirostris (assembly GCF_949774975.1). Taxonomy (NCBI): domain Eukaryota; kingdom Metazoa; phylum Chordata; class Mammalia; order Artiodactyla; family Delphinidae; genus Lagenorhynchus; species Lagenorhynchus albirostris. The sequence goes on from NC_083097.1 coordinate 135,985,708, forward strand.
AACTGGCAAGTAAAGGGTTGAAAGTACCATTGAGAGATCAACTAGGAAAATCTGTACCTAAATACTCCAGATACTGAGAAATATGTTGTTTGTTAAGACTATACAAAACATCAACAATAACTAATAATTACTGAGAGCTTTCTAGGTGCTAGGCAAAGTTTCACTTAATCCTCATAATAACTTGATGGGGTAAATACTAAATCCCCATTTTACAGATAAACAGACAGAAGCTTAAATAAATGAAGTAAAGTCACAAAGTCACAAAGCTAGGAAGTAGCAGCAACTAGAATTTGATCTGATGCTTAATAAGCTATTTCCTTAGGTCTAACTGATATCTCTCATGCTGTATTTGGAGGCTATATCTGCTCACGCTCTCTCTCTCTCTCTCTCTCTCTCTCTCTCTCTGCCTCTCTCCCTCTCTCCCTCTCTCCCTCTCTCTCCCCACCCCCACCCCAAGATAGACAACAGTTGATTGCCATCATGGGGTCAATAACCTTTGCAGTCCTTAAAGCAATTATTAGATCAGGTCTCTTCCCCTTCTTCTTGGAAGAATTAAGGCTCAAGCCTGATACAAGCCCTTGATCTCATTTGAGGTTCCCAGGGAGGGGTTAGGAGGAGAGATGCAATCCTCAGATGCAACCCAGAGAAGGGCCCGTGTTTGCATTGTGCGATTAGTACACAGACCACATCAACTTCTGCCTTTCTGACCCATGTCTCTGGCCTGCTGAGGTGCCCAGAAATTTCTGTCATTTTATCAGTGAGGTCAGCCTGCAGCCAAACTTGGGTTATCTGAGAGGTGAAAAGTATCAACTTAGAATCAAACCACCTCTGTTCCAATCCCATCTCTGAATAATCTTGAGCAAGTTAATTAATCACTCTTATCCTGTTTCCTCACCTGTAGATTGGAGCCAATAGTGTCTTCCACAAAAGTGCTGTTTGGAGGGTTAAATGAGATGATGCCTGTGAATTAGCTTGACACATGCTTGGTGCATAACTGCACTCATAGTTAATTAACATAGGTGATTTGGAAGAGGGCAATGCTTACATCTAAATGGATAACACTCCAAAGGATTGGGGAGATATTTGGAAGCCCTTCCAAGAACTTGTAATTCACACCATGCATCTAACTGCGATTATCCCAGGTGCTCCTATCTAGAAGTTTCCACAAACTCTTCCACATACCTTAACCCCCAGCACTTACCAGGGCAGTCCCACAAGAGGCAGAAAACCAAGGCTCCTCCTTCTCCCTTCATCTTTTCACGACTCCCAAGGCAACCTTCCAAATTCGTCTGTCTGGCGTCCAGTAAACAGTAGAGACACGCTGGGCATTTCCTGTCCCAGCATCCCTCAGGACACAATAGAGATGGGCAAAGAAAACGGTCTCTTTCTCACATTCCTCCTTCCTTTGCCATGCCCCGGGGCCTGAAGTGATGTCACATACATTTCCCAAGCATGCCCACCTGCATCCCAGGGTCCTACCCTGTCACCCCCGCCAGAGAAGGCAGAAATCACTCTATGACATCATTCCCTGCCTTGGTCCCCAGGGGCCCAGTCTGTCCTCTCCAAAGCTGGCTCTAACACTTTTTCCAGATACAATTTTTAGATGCCCTCAAGGAAAAAGGTTCCCACCACTTCCTTTAGACCTTTCTGAACTTGGTGGCCACCACAAGTAATTGGTTCAAAGAACCCAAAAGAGGAAGAGGAAGATCGGAGAAACATGAGACCTATGTCATGTATTTATGTGTTTCCTTATTTAACTCACATCACTGTTCACTGTCAGGCACAATCCTCTCTATGTCCTCAGACACACATTCCCGTTATTCATCTTAGACTGTGAACTCTGGGAGGGCAGGAAAGGCCAGCGTCCATTTACTTTATTCAGTGCAAGTTCTGCTCCATGATGAATGGTAAAACACTGGATTAGTTCTGTTGCCCAAGAGTGGAAGAGGTTACACCAAGACAGAGTTAGCAGGAGAGAGGCTCAGCAAACAAAAATAAGAATAACAGGGTGGAGATCAATTGATCAAGGGGCCCTGCCAAGAACTTGGCACTGAAGAAGCCCTTATAAGGAATTCAGAAAAAGTGTGGAGTAAAGCAAAATTTCCACAGCTTTCAGTAGATTCTTAATAAGGTCTAGGACCCAAAAAGTTAAAGAACCACTGGGAAGGGATATCACTTTTTCTTATGAAATTTGGAGGGGAGGGGAATAAGATTAATACATACAAAATTACAGAGAACATCAGTATAATAATAGTGCTACTTTTGACTGAGTGTTGTTTATGAGCCAGGTCCCAGCCTAAGCATTATAGACTACAGCTCCTTTAATTCTTGCGACCACCTATGTTGTTGTAGATTATCTCAAGAAATAGAAAGGATTATCTCCAGGTCTCAGATGAAAAAATGGAGGCTGAAAGAGTTAACGTAGCTTGCCCAAGGTCACACATCTGGTCAGCCAAAGCTCGGATTCAAACTCAGACTCCATGCCAGGCTGCAGAAATTGATAACAGCAGTGGCAAAAAAAAAAAGAGCCATGGGGGCGGAGTCAAATCTCCAGGCTATGGACTCTGGTTCTGCCTTAGGTAAATCCCTTCCCCTTTCTGGGCCTTTGTGTGTGCCTACGTGTAAAATAAGAGCGTTACACTAGATAAACAAACATTTGATGCAACAATGTTTATAGAACATGCAACAAACATATTCTGTAAAGGTTCAGAGAACAAATATTTTAGGCTTTACAAGACTGTCTCTGTTGCAGCTCCACAACTCTGCCGGGGTACCGTGAAAGTGCCCGTAGACAATACCCAAGCGAATGGGCGTGGCTGTGTTCCAATAAAACTTTATTTACAAAAACAGGCACAAGGCTGGATTTGTTCCATGGGATTATAGCTTGCTGACCCTGGACCAGATGATCTGTAGGGTCCTTCATGGTCTGACATTTCAGAAGTTCGGGTCCTGATTGTAGCAGTGGAGCCCAGAGGGGCCAGTGCCTTGAAAAGTCAGCTGTAAGGAGCCTGTTGCCATAACTTTTGTTTTGTTATGTTTTGCTTTAACCTTTGACAGTTTCAACAAGTGTGTTTAGAAAGTAAATCCTGACAGTGGCACTACAAAGGCAGCTTGAAAGAGCTTTAGCCCCAGAAAAATCTCCATTGGTAACACGGACAACTACCTCTGTCTTGTGAAGAGCCTGGTACAAACACAGCTGCGTGCCCACCTTCAAACCATATTGCAACCCAAAGGCCATTTCTTGAGAAATTTGGGGCCCACGACAGATTCCTGGACAAAGTGATGGGCAAAGCCCATGGATAGTAAAGGGACAGCCAGAGTCTTTCAAGAAAACGGCATACGCTCCCCTTTGTCCTCAACTCTGCAGCACTGCACGTTGGTGTTGGTGACCTGTTTACCTTGTCCCACAGGAGAAGCTGCTAGGGCATAAGGAGGCAGGGACCCATTCTTGGTTCCAGACTCAGTAGGCTTTTCACACTCCACGCTTTGGTGCCCTCACACCCCAGCCCCCAATTCAGGGCTCCCAGGCTCTCCCCGAACATGTGATGTGATGTCAGCCCCTGGATGACTTGGCAACTAATCTTCACAAGTTTACTGCACATGGTTGCTCCAAGCTCTCTCTCACTTACCGAGACATGCAGTGCATCTAGAATTTCTGGGCTGGGGGAATCCTTTCTCACCAAAGATTGACAAATTGTAATTACCAGAGAGAAAAGCAAGTTTGCCCAGAGGGAGCTGAAATCCCTCCCTCCTGGGAGCTTCTGACCTGCTGCCATTAGAGGAAATGCCTCTAGTGCAGCCAGTGTCCTCTGCTCAGAAGAAAGGGTACTTCTCCTCTTTCCCATCTGGGCTGCAGCAGGGGCAAAAATCCTCCTTCAGGTCCCCAGAGACCCTAGTATACCTCATGAAGCAGAGGCCTCATACCTCCAATTCTTTTTCCATTTTTAGTCTCATTTACTGGGTACTTTGTATTCCAGCTGTGCCACCTGCCAGCCCTGTGGCCTTGGGCAACCACTCTGAGACTCAGTTTGTTCATCTATACAATGTCAGTAGTAATAGCATCCACCTCATAATATTATTAACAGTATTAAGTCAGAAAATGTACATAAGGCATTTGGAGCACAATGCTTACATTGTGGTAAGCACTTAATAACTCACATTATTAAGTGCTGATATTTTCACTATTACTCTGTGCTAGGCACTTTACACACATTATCACATGTAATCCTCACCTCAGCGCTCTGAGGTAGGCACTGTTATGATCTTCATTTCACAGATGAGGAAACCACAGCTCAGAGTGGTTAAGTGACTTGCCCAAGGACATACAGGTAATAAATTAGTGGACGTGGGACATAAACCCAGGTCTGTTTGATGCCAGTGTTCAGACTCTTAGTCACTTTACTATCCTGCCCAAGGTCACATTAGCAGCTATTAAGTAAGGGAAGCAGAATTAGACTCCAAGTTGGCTCTCAAATCTTCAGCAGACTGAGTGCTGGCCCGGGAGGCAAGAAAGCCTGACCCAGGGAGCTTGTCTGCAGAACCTTCTCACCCAGACAGCTCTGCCGTGCCGTCCCTTCCCTGACCTCTGCCTCGCTCGGGAACCTGATCACATTCTGTCTTCTACTGTAATTTCCTTCTACTGTAATTTCAGGGCTAACACTGAAACTTCTGCTGCCTTTTTTTTTTTTTTTTTTCCTTAATCTCAGTCTCTTGCAGAGAGAAGGATGCAAGCTTTGGAGCCAGACAATAATGCTTTGAATACCAACGCTGCTTACTCATTGAATGGACTTGGCCATGTCACAGAACCTCTCTGAACCTCAGTTTCCTCATATGTAAAATGGGAATAATTCCTACCTTGCATTGTTGTAAAGATTTAAGTAAGTGCACATAGAGTACCTAAAACAGTGCCTGCCACATAGTAGGTACTCTCTGAAGGGCACTTTACCAACATCATCATCTCCCATGGCACCTAGCTCAGTGCTAGGTTATTGTTTGCTTGATTTAATTCACCTTTGATTTGCCCGCAGCACCTAGCATGGTCCCTTACACAGAGTAGATGCTCCTGTATACGGCTGGTTGAATTGAAAACTGGAGAGAGCGAATACCATGCAAAGCTGCATGATCACAGATGACAGATCTCCCACAGGTCCTCTAAACAGATCTCTGAATCTCCCACAGCCTTGGTCTCCCCACAGGTCAAACTCAGTGGCAGCTTCTCCTAGAGGGCTCACAAAAATGGGAGTTTGTAACATCAGAGGTTTCTAATGTAATCAGATGGATAATGAAAAGGTTCTTCTTCCCTGAGCCTCGAGTGAGTCAGAGCTCTGTGCTTGGCTTTGCCCCAGGGAGTACCAAGAAAATGAAATATCGTCTGTATCCTCATGACACCTAAACAAATGGTCATTTCTCTGGGTCAGATATCAGCCAGAGGGGTTAAAAGGCATCTCCAGTGAAGGGAGGAAAGGAGCAGCAGGGAAAGGACCATGAGCAAGGTGCTTAGTGGGGTACATGGCTCCTGTTAAGGCTAATACCTGTTTGCCTTATGATGGGATGTTCATTTTGCTTTCGTGAAAGATGCTGCTAAATGACAACGTGTCTGAAATCCACAAGCGTTTTGAACCCCTCATTCTGGCTCAATAATCCCTTCCACATCCTGACACGTGAATCAAGACATAAGTTCTCATTTAGGTAACAAACTGTCCTCTTTTGTAACAACTATAAACCACATCTGTATCTCAGACTTGCTCTTTTTCTTCCTGGCCTTTTGCCACTATAGGAAAATGTCAGATAGGCTAAGTTTTCACATTGCAGCTGGTTACTGTGATTATGTAGACACAGCCTCTACAAATTCAATGGTGTGTTGCTGGCTGTTCAAGATGTGGTGAAATTAATGCCCAGGGAAGTGGGAAATGGGCCACCACAATCAAAATGTGGACTCGAAACTTGCTCTTCATTCTGCCCCACTCTTTCCCTCCTACATCCCTGTCTTTGTGATAATCACCAGCTTTCTGCCAACCTGCTGGCGTTCTCTTCCTCCTCCCACTTCCCCTTGGGAGTAAAGCAGTTCAAGAGAAGCACCATCATCCTAGACTTAAAGATATAGGAGGATGGTGGGAGCTGAGTGTATGAGACCCCACTCCCACCACCGCTGTGGACAGTGCATTGGAGAAGGGGCAGCATGGTTGCCTTCAGAGGCCTCTTTATCCAGCAAAGGAAGCTGACCACCTGGAACTAGAAGACCTCAAAAGATCATCTGGCCCAGACCCTATCTCCAGACAGATCAGTACATGAGCCCCCCAGGACCAAGGACAATCTCTCCTCTTCATAAGGACCCCTGGCAGAGGCCTGCCCAAGTCGTCCCTGTCTCACAGTCTGCTGTATAAGTCATGAGTAGCTGCCGTGTGTGGCTTCTGTCTGGGGCAGAGGAAGGTGCACCGCTCTGTGGGGCAGGGAAATGGAACCCGCTCTGCACCTGACTAGCTGTGGGAGTTTACCAATTTTCTCTGCCTCCTCGACCACCTCCAAAATGGGAAGATGGGCAAGCAAGAGTTCTGCTAGCTCTTGAAGAGCTAAATCACTATAAACCAGTGAATCTCTTATTTTAAAATCTTCATATACAACTTAAGCCAGTTTAATTGAAATAGAAAAAGTCTGTTTTTAGGGCTATCTCTATCACAGATTCCTTAATCTCAGGGAACTCCTTGAAATTGTGTATTTTGTGCATTTGAGGGTCTGTAAATTTTGGTGGGAGAGATTAAATCCCTAGATAGGTGTATGATATCCTACCACCTCCAAATATACATATATACATATATATATATATATATATATATATATGAGGTTAGGGACCCACCTTTAGGATGGAGAGCTTAAATGTAAATCACCCTGAATGGCTTCCTGGTTCCCCACCTCTGAATACCAGGCTACAGTGATTATCAAGGGCAGGAAGTAGGAAGCCCTAGATGCAGGATTCTGGACGAGAGTAAAGAAGGCATCAGGCTTTACTTTTTTTTTTTTTTTTTGCTGTGTAGCATGTGGGATCTTAGTTCCTGGACTAGGGATTGAACCCACGCCCCTGCATTGGGAGCATGGAGTCTTAATCACTGGATTGCCAGGGAAGTCCCCAGGCTTTACCTTTCAGTCTCCAGCTCTCACTACCCATTGCTCTGCCACATGTCTACTAGCCATACAACCTCAGGAATATTCTAACTCTCTCTGAACCATGGTTTTCTCAACTGTCAATGGAGAATGGTATACTTCTGTTAAAAGTTGTTGTGAAGAATAAAAGAAAATGAGTAAATGCTTGGCTATCAGTGGAAACTCAATAAATGTGAGTTCCCTCCCAGCACTAGTAGCTCAGGTCCCAAAACTGACTACTTGGAAGACAGCTCCATCTATAACAATCAATCCACCCCTACCTCAAATGTAAATTGGCACAGTCACTATGGAAAACAGTAAGGAGGTTCCTCAAAAAATTAAAAATAGCTATCCCACGTCTGGGTATATATCCAAAGCAAATGAAAAAAGGATTTCCTTTGCACTCCCATGTTCTCTGCAGCATTATTCACAAGAGCTAAGACATGGAAACAAATGTCCATCAGCTGATGGATGGATAAAGAAGATGTGGCATACACACACACACACACACACACACACACACACACATACACATATACACACAATGGCGTATTATTCAGCCAAGACAAAGAAAGAAATCCCACCATTTGCAGCAACGTAGATAAGACTTGAGGGCATTATGCTAAGTGAAATAAGTCAGACAGAGAAAGACAAATACTACATGATATCACTTATATGTGAATCTAAAAGAAAAAAAAATCCTCATAGAAACAGAGTTAGTTAAGTGGTGGTTACCAGGGGTTGGGTGGGGAGGGGCTGGAGTGGGGAAATGTTGGTCAAATGGTGAAAACTTCCAGTTATAAGATGAATAAGTTCTGGGGATCTAATGTGCAGCATGGTGATCGTAGTTAATAATACTATATCATATACTTGAAAGTTGCTAAGAGAGTAGATCTTAAATGTTCTCACCACAAAAAAAGAAATGGTAATTACGTGACATGTTGGCAGTATTAGCTAACACTATGATGGTAATCACTTTGCGATATATAAGTGTCTCAAATCAACTTACATAATGTTATATGTCAATTATATCTCAATAAAGCTGGGGGTGAGAATTCACCCCCTTCCTTGCTTCTGGGGGAAAAGTGTGACGTAACAGCTAAGTGCTCAACTTTGGATAGACACGCAGTTGGGTTCAACTCCCAAATTCACTCCTTGATGGCCATGTGGATTTACACATAGTTAAATTTCACTGCACCTTGGTGTCCCATCCACTAAATGAAAATGATTATGAGAATAGTCCTTCTTTCCTAGGGTCGTGAGAAGATGCGACAAGTGGATAAATGTTAACTAACATAAGGCTCTCCCTCGGCATCCTTGGCCATACCCTCTTTCCTAAGTACCATTCACCCACCTTGGGAAGTGTGTCCCTATAGCTGAATGTCCAACATGGAAATCAGGCAGAAAGGGGAAAAGAATTCAACAAATAATCTGGATTCCCCAAGTCCCCTCCCCATTTGCCTGGAGGTCTTACCCCATTCCTACCCCCAGAGAGCCCACAGTTTGTTCATTTCTTTCAGGTCTTGGCTCAAACATCACTTCAGGAATATCCTGAGCACCCATATAAATTCCAAATGTGCCCCACAGCATTCCATTTCCCCAATCTTGCTTTATTTTCTCTGCTACGCCTGACAGCATAGGGCGCACCTCAGAATTTGCCTACTTATTTGTTGGTCTCCTCCCACTAGAATGGAAGCTCCCCAAGGACAGGGGTCTTTGTCTACTTGGTTCAATTACTCTACCCACAGCGCCTAGAACAGAACCCAGGGCAGACAGGGGGTTCCCAGTTAACAATCTGTTAAATGAATGAGTGATTGAATGAATGATTGACAAGAAGCTTCCGAGTTTTCTTATGAGACCAGAGAGGTTTCACAGGGAGGGAAGGATGGGGGTTGGTCTCAGATCTGACTCAAGTCCCTCTCATTTGACTAACTTTGGAATTCTTCCTCTTTTAGGTGCCACGCAAGTTGCAGAGCCCCCTATATCTGAGTGCTGACTCCAGACGCCCCTCACTAAAGGCAAGCACCCCCAGCCCACTTTTGAAACTGCGGAGTGAATAGGAGGAAAAAAGAATCCCAGTGAGCCACCTGGGGGTGGGGGACAGGGGGATCCCCACGCTCAAGTCACTCTGCCCCCACCCCCGCCCCCGCTCCCCCCACCTCTTACCCTCCCCCTACTAGCCTGCCCTCGGGGAGACGGGGGGCGCGGCCCGCCTCCGGGCTGAGCAGGGTGGCGGCGTCGGGGCTGCGGGCGCCTTCGCCGGACCCGCATTGCCCCCTAGTGCCGCGCGGAGTCAGGGCGCCGGGCTCCCCCGCCTGATGTCACCGCCGTGCAGTCATCCCAGAGGCGGCTCATTGAAAGCAGACCCTCCTCGGCGCTAGCTGGGCGGAGGCGCCGCTGTCCGCAGACCCGCCGCGGGCCGGGCAGAGCCGGGCGCCCCCTGCCCCGCCGCCCGCTCCTCCCCGCCGCTCCCCGCGAGCCCGGCCCGGCGCTCCTGACGTGGACCATTAAACTTGGAGCTGCCGCCTCGTCCCCTCTCTCCTCCTCTTCGCTCTGACAGGCGAGCGAGCGGCTCGGTGCAGGCAGGAGACGTGCTGCCGGGCTGGGCTGCCCGGGGGAGATGACTTCTCGCCAGGAGGACGCCTTTGGGAAGAAGACCACGGGGGAAGCAAAGTTTCAGGGCAGCTGAGGAGCCTTCACCAGCCCTTCCCAGCCCTGTCACTCCTCTGGCTATGGAGGGCGGACTCTAAAATGAATCCCGATCTGGACACCGGCCACAACACAGCAGCACCTGCCCACTGGGGAGAGTTGAAAAATGCCAACTTCACCAGCCCCAACCAGACCTCGAGCAACTCCACACTGCCCCAGCTGGACATCACCAGGGCCATCTCCGTGGGCCTGGTGCTGGGCGCCTTCATCCTCTTTGCCATCGTGGGCAACATCCTAGTCATCTTGTCTGTGGCCTGCAACCGTCACCTGAGGACGCCCACCAACTACTTCATTGTCAACCTGGCCATTGCCGACCTGCTGCTAAGCTTCACTGTGCTGCCCTTCTCTGCGGCCCTGGAGGTGCTCGGCTATTGGGTGCTGGGCCGTATCTTCTGTGACATCTGGGCTGCCGTGGATGTCCTGTGCTGCACAGCCTCCATTTTGAGCCTGTGCGCCATCTCCATCGACCGCTACATCGGGGTACGCTACTCTCTGCAGTACCCATCGCTGGTCACCAGGAGGAAGGCCATCTTGGCACTCCTCGGTGTCTGGGTCTTGTCCACGGTCATCTCCATTGGGCCTCTTCTTGGGTGGAAGGAGCCGGCGCCCAATGATGACAAGGAATGTGGGGTCACTGAAGAACCCTTCTATGCTCTCTTCTCCTCCCTGGGCTCCTTCTACATCCCTCTGGCGGTCATTCTGGTCATGTACTGCCGGGTCTACATCGTTGCCAAGAGGACCACCAAGAACCTGGAGGCTGGAGTCATGAAGGAGATGTCCAACTCCAAGGAGCTGACCTTGAGGATCCACTCCAAGAACTTTCATGAGGACACCCTCAGCAGTACCAAGGCCAAGGGCCACAACCCCAGGAGTTCCATAGCTGTCAAACTTTTTAAGTTCTCCCGGGAAAAGAAAGCAGCCAAGACCTTGGGCATTGTAGTCGGTATGTTCATCTTGTGTTGGCTACCCTTCTTCATCGCTCTACCACTTGGTAAGTTGGGAACTGGCGGAGGGGAATGGGGCATTTTCAGATCTTGGGTTTACTGATGAGCTTACTATAAAGTTTTTTGTGGGTTTTAGTTTTTTATGCAGTCTGTGTGTTTGGAGGTTGGGGAATGTTGTTTGTTCTGCAAAGGCTTTGCAAATTGGGTAGGTGGCTAAGAACCAACTCAGGTGTTAGTGAAACACGCTAAGGTACGAGTCACTTGAAATAGAACCTCAGGAGGCAAATCTGGTATGTGCAATGACTCATTCAACAGCCTTGGTTTAATAATTTAAAAGGACACTGGACTTGAACATTACACCAGCGTTATTACAGTAGTAATCATGTGCCCACTAAGGTGGTGTCACTAATGCTGCATACAAAATAGTTTGTAGTTACCGCAGACACGGCATTTGGGAAGCAGGGAGGCAGCTCGTACACAGAAAGGCAGTTTTCATTCAGCATTTCCAGGGCTCCTGCAGAGATCCACGCTCCTCAAGAGCTTTGCAGAGGCTGCCTTCTCCCTCTCCTCCTTTCACCACTTGCTATCACCTCCATGCACTCCCTCCATTACGAGTTAATAAGAGCATTTTACAGCCTCACAGCCCCAACCAGCCTTTATCTAAAGCTTGAGATTTGAAAGAGAAGGAAGACGGCCAGAGGGTCACACATTTTCAGTTTTCACCCCAAAATATCCCTAACTCTGGTGGTTTATGGAATGTCCAGAATTAAATTATAGTTGCCCCTCACCTTCAGCTACCAGACACCAAGTCCTGCTAGTATGAAACTGAGCCCTTTCTCTCCTGTGAAAATGTGCCCATCTTCTTTTGTTTGGGAGTCCTACTAAGTGAGTTGTTCAAAAGGCTACCTGACTTCCTCTAAGGATGAAGCCAAGGTCTGGGTAGGAGGTAAACCTAGAGGAGGGTACTGTGACATGCTGTCCACACGGCTCAGGAAACACTTGTCCCTTCTCTGAGGCAGTGATCTGCTTTGATTTCTTTTTCTATCCCTGGGGGACACTCCAGAAAATGAATGGAGGGAGGTAATTATGACAGAGTCATGTGCTGTGATCTCAGAAGAGACAACAGCTGTTACTTGCCATGGACCACTAACACCTACAGTCACACCAGGGGCTCAGTTGGAACTGAACATAAACAAATCCCCAAAGTAACAAAAATCCTAAAGACACACTGCTTCCAAGAGAAAGAGCCAAATAGAAAGAGGGTAAACTGATGTCGGGAGTTTCTGTTTAAAAATGATAAAGAAAAACTGTTTAACCTACTCTCCATATTGTCATTTCTAAGGCTAGCTTTCGAGCTAATGCCTTTCAGAAATATTTTCAGCGTGTTAAGTGGAGAGGGTTTGAAGCTCTACCCCAAGTAGTGATCACATCCCGCTGCCCAGCTTTCTTTTCTTTCCCAAGGTCTCAGGGTCCTTTCGCAGGCTTGTCCAGTTAAAGTGGATGACAGTTCACACTCCATTGGACCATACAAAGATTGTGGTTGCACATGGAGTGATTTGGCCAATAATTAGCCATGTGACCTTGGGCAAATGATGACTTCTCTGTGAGCCTCAGTTTCTTCATCTGCAAAATAGGGCTAATTACTATTTGCTCCATGGGGTTTGCACTAGTACATGGAAAGGACTTAATACAGTGTCTGGTACACAGCAAATACTCAATGAAAGTTAGCTCTTAGTAGTACAAACCAAACCCCAATACCCCCTGCAGCTAAAACTGTGTTTTCTTCTCCATTCAGTTGCCAATACCTGTTATTAAAGGCTCAGAAGGGAACTAGATCCTTTTCCTTTCTTCCTTCTTCCCCCCACCGCCCCCCCCCGCCACCCCCGATCCTCAGCTGGCAGAGGCTGTGACCAGAGCATCCTCAGGAAAGACAAAGCCCCAGCAGGATGCAGGAGTGGATCAAAGGTGCAGGCTTTCACTTTAGGTGGCAGGGGAAACAACTGAAGAGGCTGCCAGCATGTTGAAATGGAAAGAGTACTGCTCTGAGGGTCAGGAGCAATAGAGTTATGTATGTGAGCTTTGCCATAGATTAGCTCTGTGAACTTAGATGTGTTGCTTTACCAGCTGGGCTTCAGGTCTCACTTCCAGGGACCAAGAGGGCTGGACTCGATCAAGGGCTCTCAGACTTCAATAAGGATCAGAATCATTTGTGGAACTAGATAAAAATTCAGCTTCTAAGACCTAACGCATAGAGAATCCGAGCCAGTAAATCAGAGAAGTCCCAGGAATCACGTTTAACCAGCCCACCAGGTGATTCTGAAGAGGTGATCCCCAGACCAGGCTTTGAGAAGCACCGGCCAGGGGATCTCTCTGCTCCTTTCAGGCTCCAACCTCCTGGACACCCAGGTTTTTAAACGCTGCAAAGGTTAGCACTTCACCACCCACGCGGTGGTGCAGGACGATGTGGCTTCTCTCTGGGTCCTGTTCTTCACACCCACCCTCAGTTTCTTCTCACTTACACTATTTCAGTTTCCCCCCTCTTTCTGTCCATGCCTTTCTGAGACCTTATGTTCCTAACATATCAGGTCCTTGGCTTCCATGCCACAGAAAGTGAGATGTTCTTGCCACCCTGATGCTATCAGAGCTTGTTTCTCTTCTCCTTGACTTGAAGACTTCCTGACCAACTGTTATCTCCCGGAGTTCTCCCAGTGTGCTGTCCCTGAGCTGAGTCTATCCACATGCTTCTCCCCTGGAGATCCAACCCTTGGCGGGTAAGGAGTGTGGACTCCAGGCCTTGAATTTGGGATGGACTTCGAAAGTTACTCAAGAGTTTCAAACAGAGAAGGTGCTTAATTAACATGTTCTTAGTAATTTATCAATAGAAAGAGCATCTGAGCAAAATGAGATGTGGGCTTCTACTTCGTCTGAGTTCAAATAACACCCAAATAAAAGTAGCATGGGGCTTCCCTGGTGGCACAGTGGTTGAGAGTCCGCCTGCCGGTGCAGGGGACACGGGTTCGTGCCCCGGTCCGGGAAGATCCCACATGCCGCGGAGCGGCTAGGCCTGTAAGCCATGGCCGCTGAGCCTACGCGTCCAGAGCCTATGCTCCGCAACGGGAGAGGCCACAACAGTGAGAGGCCCAAGTACAGCAAAAAATAAATAAATAAATAAATAACATGATGTAGAACAATAACTCCTTTGGAATCTGATGCAGGTTCCAAATTCTAAATTTTCCATGAAAGGCTTTTCACTCAGAAGGGGAGAAAGCAGATCTGGGGGAAGACAGTGGTTGGCAAACAGAGAAGCCCAAGTAGGAGTAAACTTCTAGTTGGCGATAGACTTCCAGGTGCCTGGAAGTTTCTATCGCTGTGTTTGTCTTCTCCGTGGAAGAGGAGGGTTGGGATTCCTCCTGGGAAGGAAGGAAAATAGCCTTGCCCCCTACAGGGTCCTGGTCAGGGGCCCCATTTGTTTTCCTTCCTCCCTTGTTTTTATTTTTGCGAGCGAGGTTGGACTGCCTGCAGAGACAGGCCTCCCATCTCCTGTGGAGCCCTCCCCACCTGTAACACCCTCCCTATCTCCTCCCACCCTTTTTCCCTGTGGCCTCACACCAAGTTGGGCCAGGGACCAGCTCTCACTTACTCAGGAGCAGGGATGGAGCCACCAAACAAGGACCTCTTTATTCAGCCCCTGGAATCAGGCCATGGAGGGACAGGAAATAATTGGAATATAATATAGTAGCATTTCTACTTGATGGGCGATGTGCATGGCGTCCAAGGAATCTTCAGCTGCCTGGCATTACAATGAAGGCCAACTCCCACCCGCCTGGTCAGGGTTCAAGAAGCGGCTGGGCTATTGAGGGATATGCATTGCACTGGGGTGCAGGGGGGTGTGTAGTAGATGGGGGTGCGGGTGGGTAGCAGGAAGCGCTGGGCAGCCAACTGGTAGCTGGGCTTGGTGTGTTGTTTCGAAAACACTGGAACCTTGCCTCGCTCCAAATCCTTCTTCCGTCTTTTAAAATGCTGAAAGGCATCAGGAAGCCATTATTGAACTAACTGCTTTCCCCTCCAAATAAATGGTCAGCTTCAAAGAAACAGTTGTAATCTCTATAGTACTTGAACCAAATCGGAATCCCTCTCTCCATTGATTTGTTTCTCCAGTCCTCTCATTCAGATTAGGGCTGATGAATTTCCAGCTCCCACAAGAGCATAAGGGAGGGTGGGGGTCTCAGAGATGACTCAGGACAGAGCCACCCCCACAGACACACACACTAATCCTCCAGTTCTGAGGTTTCAAAACACAGGGATTTGAGTTGCTCACAGGGAAATCAATTGGTTTGAGTGAGGGAAAATTTTACACACAGGGAATCCTTCCTAGAAGAGGGAGATCTTACTGCAGGAAAATACATTCAGTCATTTATAAAATCATTAATGAAGACTTCCTAAAGCACCTACTATGTGCTAGGCTTTGTACTAATCACTGGGTTGTTGAACCAAAGCAAACATGGCCCCTGCGTGCAGGAGGCTCACAGCCTAGTGAGATCCTATTATCATGGAGCACATACTATGTACCAGACATTCTGCTAGGCCCTCTACAGACATTATCTCACTAATCCTCACAGCTACCCTGACAGGGGAAAGTAATAGCTCCCTCTCGACAGTTAAATATACTGAAGCTCAGAGAGGTTAGACTTCTTGCCCAAGGTCACACAGCAAGTAAATGGTAGAGACAAGAATTGAATCCGTGTCTGTCAGAACAGGCACTTACCTGGTCCAGTGCACAAAGATGTCTGACCTTTTTGCTTTCTGGTCCCAACCTGCTCTCATAGCAAATGTTCTCCAGGAACCCCAGAGCCACCTTGTCAAAAGCTGATTATTCTACTTCTGTTACAAAACCCTGTCTTTCTTCCATTCCCTACTCACCCCTGAAAAAAATTCACTCATAAACTATCAGGGAAGGTCATCCACATTCTAGCTCAGGGCTCGGCTTTCTCTCTACCTCCTGCACTGTGTATGACATGGGTCTCTCAACATTGGGCATTTAGTCACCCCAACCAGGAATAAAAAGTGAGATCTTGGCCTTCATATAGGGACTTGTTTCCACATCTTTAATCATTCATTCATTCATTCATTCACTGAATAAGTATGTATTTATTGGAAGCCTACTAGGTCCAGGCGTTGTGCTGGAGATTGTGGAGCAAAGCAGCTGTGTTTCACGTTCTCATAGAATTTAGTTCTAGTGAGGAACACAGATAATTTGAAAAATACACACATGCAAATAAACATAAATGCAAATCGTGAAAAAAGATTTGAAGAAAAGGGGTATGCTGCTATTAGAAGTATACGACAGGGATCGGTGTATTACAGGGATCCCTGACTGGCATTTAGGCAGAACCCTGAACAGTTTGGAGGAGTTAATTCAGTGAAAGGGGCAGGTAGAAGAAGAGAGCTCCAGGCAGAAGGAAGGGCACACCTGAAAGTCCTGAGGGAGGAGCTGGTAGGGAACTACCAGAGCCCGGAGAACAGAGGGGAGGCAGGTGCAAGTCGAGGCTGGAGGTGCAGGCACAGGTTGGGCCATGCAGGGGCTTTTGTGCCACATTAATGATTTTAGATTTTATGATAAATTGCCATGGCCAGTACCGAAGGGTTTGAAGCCGACAAGAGAGACAATCTGATTATGTGTTTAAAAGATGACCCAGGCAGCTACATGGAGCACAGAGCAGAGATGGGGCAGTTAGGAGGCTGTAATCCCAGTGAGCGCTGGTGGTAATTTAGACCACACTGGTAGCAGTGGAGGTGGAGAGAAGTAGACAGATTCAAGGACTTGGGGATGGGTTGGTTATGATACAGGAGAATAAGAGATGTATCTGGAATAGCCCTGAGTTTACTGGGTGAAACACAACCAAGAGGATTCCTCCCAGGATCTCCTCAGACCCCATTCATCAGGGCTCACAAGATACCATGCTAGGAGTGATACGCCAGACACTCTTATGAGGTGAGTGGACAAAATGTCCCAACCCAAAAACCAGGAGCCATGACCATCAGCAAACCCAGTTGCTCATTAGAAACATCTGGCAGGGGACTGCTTTCAAAAGCACAGATTCTTGACCTCCACCACAGACCTTTGTATCAGAATCTTTCATGATGGGGCCATGAATCTCAATTTTTAACCAGTTTTCACAGGCAATTATGCCACCAGCATAGCACTAGTCCTCCCCATGCCTGGGAACGTGGAATGAACACCCCTTGGAGAACCAGAGTTTGGTTAAACTTCCCCCAGTGCAGCCAGAAACATCCCCAGTCCTGCCCAGTCCCTCGGGCCAGTCCATACAGAGGAAGGCAGAGGATTGTTAGGAGGGAAGGTGAACTCTTCAAACTAGAGCCTCCCTGGAGAAGGGGAGGAGAATGAGCCCTGTGGAAGCAGGTCTTCAATGTAGCAGGCAACACTGCTCAACAGTAAGTGTTCTGTATAGCTTGTAATTCTCACAGCCCCTCTGCAGAGCAAGGATCATCACCCTGTGTCTAGAGTTCAGAGAGGTTCGGTAAATTGCCCAAGGTCACACAGCTAGTAAATGATGGAATCTATTAGACTCCATATTTGGCACTCAATAAACATATGTTATATTATTCTTGTTGTTACTACAGTGCTTCCACACATTTGTCTGAGGTCTGGTGCCCATGGGTGATAACATTTTTACTGGCTCATGACAAAATGAAAGAAGAGTTAGGAAAATCCTGTGTTTTTCCAAATGTACTCAATATAAATGACTGTTCTTTTGTTCTAAAGACTATGTCCTGTCTATTTTGGGAAACTGAAATAACATTTCTTTAATGGGATGATGGTAATAAGTGATAGTGATAGTCATTGTGTGTGTGTGTGTGTGTGTGTGTGTGTGGTATTCTACTTGGCAAAAGAAAAAGTTGGTAACCCTATGTCTGTCCCCACCAAAAATTTTTTTTGAAATTTTACTGTGAGTCTCCTAAAGTCTTAGAATCATGGGAGACACCATGATAGTTAGGCACGATAAATATTTGTGGGAGAAAGCAGGAAGAAAGGGGGAGGGTGATTTATCCTCTCAGTGATGGATAAACAAATTAGCCTCAGCTTTGCCATAAGAGTCAAAGGCTTAGGGCGGGGGGCAGGGGGGCGGTGAGGGGGAAGGATGATGTGTGTGGAGTCATGCTTGTCAGGTATGATAGGATGGGGGCCATTTGTGGAAGCACCCAGTCCTTCTGGGGTGAAACAGACCACAGAAATGCCAGTGGGCATGTGTGTAGCTGCAGTGCCATCACAGATGGGCCTATTAAGATCTCTAATGCAGGAGATGCCTTTACCTGAGTATGTGTGGCTCATAAAAATAACTGATGGCCACCAGGCCACAATGGGAAATTGCTTTCTCCCACATCTGCAGGATGTCACTATGCTCCCTAACCACATCTGATAACAGTAATACTAATAGCTCCATTTATTAGGTCTTGCCATGTGCCTGGCTTACACCAGGCTAAGGGTGCTTTCTATGCAGGCTCTCATTCACTCCTCTCCAGAGGCTTACCAGATGGACACTATGGTTGTCTCCATTTTACAGATGAGGAAACTGAAGTTCAGAGAGATTGGGTGATTTGCCTCAGGCCACCCAGCTGATTAGTGACAGAACCTGGATTCACATCTAGGCAATCGGAATAAGCTAAAGGGCTCATTACTGGGGGTATACTAGGTGTGGGGCTCTGAGCCCTGATTTATGGAAGCCCAGAGAGGCCCTAGGGAAAGCAGAGTCTATTCTGAGAAGATGGAAAGGAAGGGCAAGTGGCTGCCTGTTATTCAGCAACCAAAAGGCACCATATCCTGGTGAGAACATAAGGAATATAAAAATAATTGGGTCTTTCCCCTAGCAAGCTAAGTCAAAATTTCTCTTTCTTTTATTATGGGTGCTTTAGATTTTTTTCAGCTTCACAACATATTACGGGTAGTGCCATATACCTTTAAGGCTTTTATCAAATTTGGGCTTTGGGGTTAAACACATAAAATTTACAACACTTTTTCACAGCCTAACTTCTGGCTGAATACATTTCAGAATTTGATTCACCTCTTCACATACGTGTGATCTCAGCACCATAGGACTCTCTCCTACCTTGGATCAGCCTCTGGTCCTACCTCTTCTTGTCACAAAGGGTTGCATCGTGGACAAGAGAGTATTTCTAGAAGCTGTTTTTCCACTTTGCAGTAACCCTGACTAGTGATAACCTAGCTATACAGAAAGAAAATGCACATATATGTATATAAGGATATACATATATGCACACCATATATGTATATTCAAGAGAACCCAAATGAAATGTATCTTTAACTCTTAGCTAGTTCCCAAAAATGCCCACAACCCCTATACTAACACCCACATGAAGGGAAATTATGACAGAGGGAAGTCGGAGTGGAATTAGATAGTGATCCTAACCAGTTGCGTGTAATAGACCTTACTCATGAAAACTTTGCAAAATAATACTACCTAGAGGAGACACGCTGGGATCCCACCCAGGGCTTTGGAGGGTCCCATGAAGAGAGGAGCCCTGAGGTTAAGGAAGTGCCCATGGTCCACCGCAAACACTACAGGGGTGGCTCTCTCTAGCAGCCTCGTGACTGATGGACTTATATGTGAACTTCTTGTAAGCAGTGACCGCATCTTTCCTCTTTGCCTAACACGGGTGCTAGGAGCGCACGTTAACTCAAATTGCTTGCTGTTTCCCCAAATACACCTTACATTTTCCTTACCCTATGTGTTTTTCGTACTCTTCCCTCTGGCAGGAATGCTCTTCCCGTACCCTCTGAACATCCAAATCCTGTCCACCCGTAGACCCCCAGTTTTGTGGACACCTCTCTTAGGAAGTTTTTTCTGGTCCCCACCCCTTTCCTTGATGGTGATGGCTGTCTTTATACCTTGTGTATGGTGCTTGTCACATTTGTTCACGGGAATCAGGACTGATTGGCACATCTTCAGCAGTGTTACTGGGCTGCAAACCTCCGGAGGAAATGGTCCAGGTTTCACTCATCTTCCTGTCCTCCATGCCCAGAGACATGTACCTACTAGACTCCCAATAAAAATAGCAATTGCAGCTATGATTCACACAGTATGTGCCAGACTTCATCTACCATTTGAACCTCCCAATAGCCCATCAGATAGGTATTAATGTTCTGCTCACTTTATAAATAAGGAAACGGGCTTAGAGGTTAGGTGACTTGTTCTACATTCCTTGAAAATACCACAAGCACGTTGAAACTGTCTTGACTGCTCTTGTGAAACCAAATGGCCAGTATGGGTCTGGTTATGGACCCAATGAAGAAAGATTAGATAGATGAAGACCGGAGTGGACCCAAGTTATGAGCTTGAAAATTGGACAACATCTTCATTCTTCATAAAAGGTTGCCATTCCACCGCCTCTGGGGGAGACCTGTCTTTTGCCAGTCAGTCCCCATTTTCCCTCACCTTCTCAGCCCTTGTCACCTGCCTCTCGCCTCTGGGAGGAATATGGTCAGAGTTGGTCCCCACAGAAGTAGGAGAGGAGGACACAATTCTGGTGACTTTATAGCAGGGCCTGATTAAGACCTTCAGAAAGGCCCAAGGTATTGAGAAGTGAATGCTGCCCCCACCTCCAAATGTAATTCTAAATTCCCTCTCTCTCTCTCTCTCTCTCTCTCTCTCTCTCTCACACACACACACACACACACACACACACATACACACACACGACATACACACACGGCCCTAAAATTAATGGAAGGAAGGCCAACATTCTAATTTATCCCATGAAGTCTACTTTGATTTCTTTAATATCAAAGCATTTCCCCAAAAAAGTGAAGGTGTCCAGCTTTGCTAAATGCACCAAAGATACACTGGGTCTGTTTGTAGGTGATATAGCATTGCTCTATAATGGGGTGACCAGACATCCCACCTTGCCTGAGCCAGTCTCCACTTATGTCTGTTACCAAGGGCACTATGATGATTATTGTAACCCTCTCATATTCTCAAAATGTCTCAATTTGAATGATAAAAGTACCTCGATATTTTAACTCCCGGAGTAAGAGTGTTTACAATGGAACATCCAATGGTGCCTTGGTTTCACTGAGAAGCCTGAGATGGGGGAGGAGAGAGTCTGGCATCCATGGCCTCAGCAGTACCGAGAAAGATTAATAATGAGTGAATGAAGGGAAGGAGGAAAGACACAACTTCACGGGTGTGTTTTTTGTGGGAAAAAGGAATTAATGTAAAGGTTGGTCGGAAATTTTTAAGTCTTCATTCAGTTAATTTACCCTACTTGCACAAGTGAGTCACTGAGCTGGGATCTGAATCCGTGGCTGGCTGACCCTAAATACTTAGATGAGTGAGTCAGTGAAGGAGTGGATCCATTTCAGCACAAGGCAGATGGTGTGATCTGAATGATGAGTGCCTCCAGAATGAAGAGGAGACGGAAAGAAAGGTGGGCCAAACTGATATTGGGGGGAGGAGGAGAAAAGCCAGCTATGTCCTAGGTACTTGTCAGGCTGGAATGATGGTGGGGGAGGGGCATCCTCACCCATTCATCACCCCCCTCCTGACATGACAGAGCATAGGTCAGCCCATTGTACCATCCTCACTGGCAGGCTTGTGTTCTTAGATTGTGTCAACAGCACACTCGTGACCACACCCAGGGGCAGCACACGTGAGTCCCCTTTGAGCACTCAAGTGCCCCTCTCCGGTGTGAGCACATAAAGTCCGCTGTAAAAGTCACACCAATGAACAGTTCATGCCGAAATGTTCAGAAATAGAAAGTCCTAGCACATGCAAGTGGACCATTCCTTTCAGAGCCCCATTTAACTTTTTCCAGGGGTATCTGAGCACAGTGTCTTGCTCCCCTGAAGCTGGGATGCATCTGGGGCTTAGCTTCGCACGGTTTTTAAAATTCTTCTTTAAGATAGAGTTTCCTGCCAAGCTAACATGCATCGCTTTGAGGCTGAGCTCAGCACCCTGGCCATGGCCCAGAAGGAGGTTAAAATAGGACCAAGGGCAAGCCGGGCTCACTGTCATTCACAGGCATGGGCCCCAGGGCTCACGCCACTAGCACAGGGCCGGGCAGAGATCCAGAGAGGCAGCTGGTTGGGGAGGAGGGGGGTGCTACCAACTGGAACAAACAAAAAAAATTACATCTCTGATTTATATATTCAGGCCATCAATCAGCCCCTGGCATCAAGAGAAAGTAGTACCTGCTTCCAGGTATACCCTCATAGTGTCATTTGTGACTCCTTATCCCCAGCTCTGCAGACTTTATCTTAAGCAAAAGTTCTTGGGCTTTTTTGTTGCACGGGCCCCTTTGGCAATCTGGTGAAGCCCCTTCTTACAATAGATACATAAAATAACATACACAGGATATCAAAGAAAATCAGTTATGTTGAAATAGCTATTATAATGTTAAAAAACAAATTTACTGTAGAGTAAACCAATGTTCTTCATTATTAACATATTAAACAAGATCTAGCAGCAAGTCAGATAAATAACTACTATAACTTGAAGTAGTGGCAAGTGGAAATATTTCAAGATATCTGCAGCAAACGTAATATAATATCGTAAATCTGATTTCTGTGGGCGACAAATCCTGCTAATTCTACTGTGGCTTGTTGCCTGCATTCCTGTGGAAGAAAATGCTAACTTTCAGCCAAAGGTTAATTCTTTAAAAAAAATAAAAATAATTTTTCCCATCCAAGTTCAGGGACTCCCTAACCCCAGAATAAGAACCCTGTCCTATGACATTATAAAGATGTACTTCAGGGCATGAGGTTTTCTATACTTTCTTCTTTCAAATTATATAGTCTTAGGACCACAGGGAACTTGGACTATGCCATTGTGCTTTGTAACTGTCTTGCGTGATTACTTGTAGCAATTTTTAAATCTACTTTCTTTATTTAAAAATAGTGCATTGACTTTTATTTAAATCAAGAAAAATTTAAAAAAAAAAGAAAAATCATTCTACCCATGCCAGACCCCAGGTCCACCTCTATCCAGCACTCTCAGTCTTTTTTCCCAGGAGCAAACACTGTTACCAGATTGTGTATAGTTCCAGAAATATTCTATTTATCTGTAAGCATCCATATACATTGTATGTATGTGTAAATATTTGAGTGTGTATGTGTGTGGAATGTATGTTTACATCCTGTTTATTTTTACAAATGGCATCATTTTATAAACACTATAGTGGAGGTTACGTTTTACACTCAACGGCATATCTTGGGCATAGTTCTGTCAGAATGTATAGTTACTGCTTTCCTTTTCATGGCTGTATAGTAATCCATCTATGGAATATCCTATTTTATTTAACAATTTCCCAGCTCATTGACATTAGGTTATTTTTGGTTTTTCCATACTAAAAATAATGCTGCAGTGAGTACTCTTGTCTATGTGTCTGTGCCCACATATTCAGGATAAATTCCTAGAAACAGAATCACTGGAGCAAGAAATATTTGATATTTTAGGTTTAACCTGATTATGTTCAATTTTACTAAATAAGGAATTTTAAATATATTAAAATGTAAAGTTGTTAAAATAAATAGGTTGATCTATCGTGTAGGAGGGTTGTCATGATATTTATGTGAAAAAGACAAGTCATAGGGTTTTATATAATCCTATTTTTAAAAGCTATTAGTCACCTCCAGGGGTAGAGAGAAGTGAGGAGGAGTAGGTTATTAACTTTTTTATACACCTCTGTATTTCATATTTCACATTATTTCACGTGTGTGTGTGTGTGTGTGTGTGTGTGTATGTATGTATATACAAATTACATCACCTAGTGCTTTTATCACTAAGTATCAAGTGTGCACTTCTTGCCGTTTCAATGAAACTGAATCATTTCAGTTTTGTTTTTTGTTTTTGTTTTTTTTGCGATACGCAGGCCTCTCACTGTTGTGGCCTCTTCCGTTGCAGAGCACAGATTCCGGACGCGCAGGCTCAGCAGCTGTGGCTTACGGGCCCAGCCGCTCCGTGGCATGTGGGATCTTCCCGGACCGGGGCACGAACCCGTGTCCCCTGCATAGGCAGGCGGACTCTCAACCACTGCGCCACCAGGGAAGCCCTGTATTTCACATCTTTTAACTGATGTGTTGCAATCCATAATAGAAGGTACCATAATGTATTATATATAACCAATCCACTTATGACAATAGTGGTCATATTTATGTAAATAGATAAGACACACACAAGGTATCACATTCACTAGGCCCAAGTGTAGAATGAAAAGAATGTCCCTCTCAGTTCCTTGGTCCCCACATATCGAATTCCCCTACCTGGAGGCAACTATTAATACCAGTTTCTTGCACATCCTTTCAGAGATATTCTATGCATATAAAAATATACGTTCTTTTTAATAGAAATAACATGCTATTCTGCACTTTGCTTTTTTCACTGAACAGTGCATCTTGAAAATTTTCCACTTCAGTATAAATAGAGCAACCTCATTCTTTTTGATACTGCATAGTATTCCTTTTTCTTCCAAAAAGACTTCTATAGAAGGACATTTAGGTTGTTTCAAATCTTTTATTATTACAAACAACACTGAAGTGAATATTCCTGTACATACTTCACTATTTCCCACATTATACAATTAAAATCCTGAAAGTGGGCTATTCTGAGTAAATTTTTTTTTAATTTTTATATAAATACTGCCAAATCATTCTGCATAGAGATTGTACCAATTTTCATTTCTTAACTGACATTTGAGAGTGCCCACTCATTCCCTAACAGTTTGTTATCAAACTTTTTGATCTCTGCCAGCTTGATACGTGAAATATCTGTGAATGAGGTTAAGCATCTTTTTGTATGTTTGATAATCCATCCCCTCTTGATGTACAATTGTTTTGAGTTTTTAGCTGTGACAGATTTTCTTATACATGCTCTTTTTTCTTTAATATCTTTTGTACACTTGCCCTTTAGGATCGCCTTAGGATAAAATCCACTTTGAATGGTTAGGATCAAAAGGTAGACTCATGTGAAAGGCCTCAGACACGTATTATCAAATTACCCTCTGGGAAGGATATAGCAATTTACACTCCCACTAAGCGTGTTTCAGCACAGCTGAAGAAACCACTTTTTATGCTGACAGTTCCTCACTGCCTGGGGAAGTTTCAGACATCTGCGTGACAAGTCAGCTTCCCCTCAGAGGTGATAAGATGGCTTGAAAGCTTCAAATCCTTCCAACTAATTTGGTGTCAGCCTTCCAGACTTCAGGGCTAGCAAGCTGCCCTCTTGGAATGCAACACCCCATCCATCAGGGGAGCCAGAGCAAGCAGCAGCCTTGGAATGTGTGTATGTTACCCAGGATCTGAGAACAAAAAGCAGTCACCCACAGTGTGTAAATGGATTTGATCTTTCACATGGCTGCCAGGGCCACCACGATCCACATCAGTGGTTCGAGGCTCTGGGGCTGATGTACTGATTAAAAACCATAACAAAATAAGATACTCCCCCCGCCCACCCCAGGAAAACAATCAACTTTGAGGCACTCAAGGATGAGTTAATAAGGAAGGATTCCTCTGGGCATCCAAGCTTGCCGCACCCGACCATGGGGGCCTGTGCTGATCCAGGGAACTCAGTGGACAGTCTATATTTAGACAAGGGCATGGCAAATGCACCACATTTTAGTTGCAAAATTCAAATTGGCTCGGAAGATGCCAGCCTCACGAATGGAAAATTTAATCGAGCACTGCTTAAGAAGCAAGGAGATGGCATGTTGAGCAGATTCTTCTGGAGAAGGAGGCTTTTTTGAGAGGCAGGCAATGAGCCCTGGTTAGTCAGGGTGGTAATTTAATCCCGACCTTGAACTGCTAGTCAGGATGGAGAGGCAGAGTTATTTTCAGACTCTACTTAACCTAGAGGTGTTGGAACCAGCATCCAGGACAGGGCAGGGAAGAGATGAACTCTGACCCACTGCCACCAAGTTGAGAGATCAAGATCCTAAGCCAGGAGCTGAGATCAGCCAGGGAGTCTCAGAACCTCAGGAAATCCTTTCCTGCCACCTGTCTCTGTCACTGCCATCCCACCCCACCTCATCCAGTAAAGAGGGCTGGTACCTTCCCTTTTCCTTTCCTTTCCCTTTCCTTTTTTTCCTTCCTTCCTTCCTTCCTCCCTCCCTCCCTCCCTCCCTCCCTCCTCCCTCCCTCCTTCTTTCCTTCCTTCCTTCCTTCCTCCCTCCCTCCCTCCCTTCCTTCCTTCCTTCCTTGCCCTTCACAGGTTCTGTTTGGCTGGCAGCTTGGAGTACTAGAAAGAACAGGGACATTGAAATCAGGCAAATCCAGGTCTGAAGTCCTGGCTCTGCAGCTCATCTCTCTAAGCCTCAGTTAATACATCTGTAAAACGAGACTGAAATCATCTGCTCATACGATTGGAGTGAGAAATAAATAGGAAAATGGATGAAAATGACTCAGCTGGGTGCCAGACACGAGTAAATAATTCAAAAACATCAGCTATTAATGTATGTGAAGCCTCTAATATAATATCACCTTTGGAGGATACATTTAATAAGGATCTGTTGATAAATTGGGATTATGAGTAATTCTATAAATGGGCTATGTCTTTGGGGGAAATAAAAATGGGACCAGTTCCTTCTCATTAAAAGGTTGGGGGATTAAAAATAATTTGAGGGCTTCCCTGGTGGTGCAGTGGTTGAGAGTCCGCCTGCCGATGTAGGGGACACGGGTTCATGCCCCGGTCTGGGAAGATCCCACATGCTGCGGAGCGGCTGGGCCCGTGAGCCATGGCCGCTGGGCCTGCGCGTCCAGAGCCTGTGCTCTGCAACTGGAGGGACCACAACGGTGAGAGGCCCGCGTACCGCAAAAATATAATAATAATAATAATTTGAGACATCCATGACTTGTCCACCCAGATTTAACCGATGTTAACATGTTGCTGAGTTTGCTACCTATCTTCTTTCTCCTCTTAAATAAAATGTTGCAAATACACCTAAAAGGCCCCACTCCTCATCCCATTCATCTCTCTCCTTCTCAGAGGCAATCACCAGGATGCATATGATTAAGCAGACGCTCTTCTCTACATCTTCCTAGATGTGTCCTCTTAGAAAGGCTGAGGGGAGTGGTGGTCCAAAATGAGGCCTTGGATTATGTCAGTCCTGAGTTCAAATTCCGCTCCTGCTCCTTTACTAGCTGGGTGGTCTTTGGCAAATTGCTCAACCTCTCTGTTCCTCCTCTCCCTCACTCTTCTCTAAAATGGGACAAATAACACCTACTTTACTGGGTTTTGTGAGAATGAAATAAGATTATTCATGTAAAGCAGTGGTTCACAGTCAAGGATGATTTTGCCCCGCAGGGGACATTTGACGATGTCAGGAGACATTTTTGATCATCACAACTGGAATGTGCCCCTGGCATCTAGTGGGAGAGGCCAAGGATACAGCCGAACATCCTACAATGCACAGGAAAGCCCCCCATAGCAAAGAATAATCAGTCCCAAGATCTCAATAGTGCCAAAGTAGAGAAAGCCTAGTATAAACACACTGGCACAAGGGCTTAAAAATACTTATTCAATAAACAATAAAAAATTATGATTTTTTTATTTGTTAAGATATTATGTTAGACCCTTCCACGTGCATTATCTTACTAGTATTCCGTGAGTTGCCCCTTCTTGGTAAAAAGAATGATAGAAGGCAAACACAGTTGCTTCTGCTTGTCTGAGACTATCTGTCCTGCTTGTTAAAGTGGTAAACTTATTGAAAATATAAAATTTCAGGCAAATAGATTAATTGGAAGTTGTTACTCAGAGCCTAACCCCTCCTTGTCTCTGTGAAGAACAAATTGTATCAGCACTTTCAGCCATAAAATGGATTCATTTAAACCACAAATATCCCTTCAACCTAAGCAGGCCCAAGGACTGGCATGGCAAAAAATTAAGGCATCATAATTAAGCCTTTTTGACCCCTGTTCACAAGGACTGGATCCCAAAACCTCAAGAAACTACAGAAGCGGGGTAGAATATGGGGGAAGAGGAGAGAGGCCAGAGCTCTGCTTCTCTGATTCACCGCAGGCTTGGATGGACTCCAAATGTTCTGTCCAGGGATTAGAGCCACTGTTAATGCACAGAGAGTACCCATTATGAAAGGCCTTTGCACTGAGTCTCTAAGTGTGGTCCCCAGCCCAGCAGTATCCACATCACCCAGGAACTTGGTAGAGATGACACCCCAGACCTACTGAGTCAGAAACTGGGGGTGCAGCCAGGCAATCTGGGTTCTCAAGTTCTCCAGGTGATTCAGATGCACACTCAAGATTAAGAAGCAATAACCTAATAAGCCCAGATCTCACTTTCCCTGTGGGTCCATTTCCTGTTGCCCATGGCCCTGCCTGCTGTAACCACACAGCTCACCAATACCTATTCCAAAGTGGAGGAGCCACTCCTTACTGGCACTTCCCCTGGGCTGGAAGCTTCACACATATTCTTTAACTTCCACAAAAATATAAGGAAGATACCATTATTCCTTTTTCCAGATGAGAAAATCCCAGCTGAGAAACCTTAAACAGCTTGCCCAGGGTCATACCTACAGAAAAGGGCTGGAATCAGGATCTGAATCTAGGTCAGCCTGCCACCAAATCCTATCCTCTTAATGATGACATCACACTGCCCATTTTTTGATGAAGAGAGACAGAACATGAACAGATCAGCCCTGCTGGGGCCAAATTGTAAGCCTTGCCAAGTTAGTCTTTAGTGCCCCTCAATCCTCTGTCCTGGGGTTCACCTGTCCATAGGTGATCCCCTGGAATGCTTAACCCCCAGTGACCTGATACTGCCCCCTAGAAGCCAAGGCTGCCCATACTTCAGTGCTCTTCTAGCCTTTGTCTGATGTCCTAGGACTTCAAATCCCCACTCTTCCTCTTACTAGCTGTGTGACTTTGAAGCTGACTCAAACTCTCTGTGCTCCTGTTTCTCATCTGTAAATCAGTTATAATAATACATTCATATCAAGGTTGTTAAAAGGATTAAATGGGATAATAAATATGAAAATATCTAGCCCGGTGCCTCGTGCATAGTAAAAACTAACTCTTCTTTTGTTTGTTTTTTCCCCCATGCTTTACACACTAACAAATATCAAAACTACTCAGTCCAGGGTTGATTCTACTGCAGTCTCATTTATTGGCCATTAGCTAATATGAGGAGCTAATCTTCACTAAGGTATTAATTCGTAATAATGGTTTTCTGTGTTTGCCTCCAACATACCATTTGCACTTCAACCAGGGGACCTAAGTCCTTGAAATTGTACAGCTTGGGAGGGATTAATGATGGAAATATTAAAGAATATGGAAGCCCAGTGGAAAGCCTTTCCCCATCCTTCATATTGTTCCAATTCAACTCTAATAGACAGGGAATCCCAGAGAAATGGGAAAAATGGGATAAGAAAGGGAAGTATGCCTTCAAGGTTGCACCTGGCTTTGAAGAGAAAAATGAGCTCCTGGCATCTGAATATCAGGATAGGTGGGAACAATGCAAAAAAAGAAGTGAAATCAAAGGCTAATGAGCCGGGGCTTCCCTGGTGGCACAGTGGTTAAGAATCCGCCTGCCAACGCAGGAGACACAGGTTCGATCCCTGGTCCAGGAAGATCCCACATGCCGCGGAGCATCTAAGCCCGTGCGCCACACCTACTGAGCCTGCGTTCTAGAGCCCACGAGCCACAACTGTTGAGCCCACGAGCCACAACTACTGAAGCCTGTGCACCTAGAGCCCATGCTCTGCAACAAGAGAAGCCACCGCAATGAGAAGCCCGCGCACCGCAACAAAGGGTAGCCTCCACTCACCGCAACCAGAGAAAGCCCGCAAGCAACGAAGACCCAATGCAGCCAAAAATAAATAAATAAAATAAATAAATTTATTTAAAAAAAAAAAGACTAATGAGCCATTTGCCAACATCTAACACAATTGCTTGGTATCTGCATAGTTGAATGTAATAAAACTTCATTAAAAAGTAGTTATAACAACTAATAAGACTCTAATTAAATTACCTTTCACTGGGCAAGCTGCTTGTGAAGTCCTAATTAGATTATTTGCTGCCATTGGCCTAGCCTGGGAACAAAAGAAGATTCTCTTATGTCTTCAGGGATGCCTAGAAAGCCAGATCTCTAGACTCATGCAAGAATTGCTAAGAGGCTCTAAACCTGGGGGCAGCTGGTCTGAGACTATCTTAGCTCTCCAAAAACCATGATGTGTGGCCAGAGTGAAATCCCTTAATAGGTCCCACTGCTCTTAGGAGCCAGACAGTTTAAAAGATGGAAAAGATATTTAAAGACGGAAATTCTAAGAATTTCATTTTACAGAAGAGGGCCTGAGAAGTGATTTATTCAGGGTCTTCCAGCAAGGAGCAATGTGCCCTTCCCCCAACCTCCTCCCACCATGGTCTGGAAAAGACACAGAACTTGGGCTGCTAGCATGGATTTTCACTTGGGAAGGGAGAGAGAAACAAAAAGCATTGGATTCTCAGGGGCTCCTATCTTTGAAGCCGTGTGTGTGTGTGTGTGTGTGTGTGTGTGTGTGTGTGCGCGTGCGTTGAGAGTGGTTCAGTCCCAGGTAAACTGAAGACCTACTTACAGTGTGGGTTGAGCTCTCTCCAACACTGTCTTTGCATTGGTGCCACAGTGTCTTCCTAAAACATAGATCCGGTCTTGCCAGCCTCCTGCTGAACTACCCAGCAGGTAACTTCTGAGTTCCTGAGTGTGGCAGAAAAGTCTCCTCACAACTGGGTGCCATCCTCCCTCATCACTCAAGACTGAGCTTTGTGCTCAACAAATGGGAACCCCAGCTCTGCCCTCACTAGCTGGGCAGCCTTGAGCAAATTATTTCATCTCTCTCAGCTTCCACTTTCTGCCTATAAAATGGGGATGACATTTTACTTATCAGGGGAATAGGAGAATTAAATGACAATAAAGCAGGTAAGCCACTGTGACCTGTGCTGTTACCTCTCCAGCCACACAGGAGCACTCTCCCTTCCCTGAGCACACCTGGCTCCCTCATGTCTGAAACCTTTGCACACGCTCTCCCCTCTGCCTGCAACGCCCCTCACCCTCTTCTCTGCGTCATGAATTCTTCCAATTCAGAGGTCCAGCTCAAATGTCATTTCACGTTTGCAGTCTTCCACAGCTCCCCAGGCAGTAGCTACTCCTGTCCTGTGCTTTCCCTGGCATCGCTTCACCCCTATCAGAACCTTGTCACACTGGGATGAATGGGTTTTTGATGTCCTTCTCCCCCAGGAGTCTGTGTCTCACCCAGCACAGGCCTGGCACACAGTGAGAACACAGTAAGTGAATAAAATCTTATCACAGGTACTATGAGAAGGGACTGTGAACAAGGAACAAGATTGGTTCCACTGTCAGTTTTGCTCCTGTCCTCAAAGCTGAAATATAAATAAATTCCATGTATGTGCACACACACACACACACACACACACACACACACACACACACACACACACACACACACACACACACACACACACACACACCCCTCAAGATATTAGCAGTCGGGCTTCCCTGGTGGCGCAGTGGTTGAGAGTCCACCTGCCGATGCAAGGGACACGGGTTCGTGCCCCAGTCCGGGAAGATCCCACATGCCGCAGAGCGGCTGGGCCCGTGAGTCATGGCCGCTGAGCCTGCGCGTCTGGAGCCTGTGCTCCGCAACGGGAGAGGCCACAGCGGTGAGAGGCCCCCGTACCAAAAAAAAAAAAAAAGATATTAGCAGTAACTACCTGTAATTGTTTTTGTTTTCTTCTCATGCTTCTCTGTGCTGAATATGTATTGCTCTTGTAATAAGAAACTAAACACTTCTTCAAATCGAGTGAGCTGAAAGCATAAAGGAGGTACACAAAGGGCTGATTTTCCAAACACATCTCTGAAAAAGTTGGGAATTTCCTGAATTTCAATGTGGTGCGGTTCTGATTTAAGGCTTTGTGGTCTCTGAACTTCTTCTCTGTGATGTCTGTGACAGGAGCTAGTTTGGAGGTGTGAGGTGCAGACCAGAAGGCAAGTCACTTTCTCAGTATCTTTAAGGTGACCTTTTGGGGAACAATGAGTTTTTACAGACAGGAGAGAGTAAGTACTCTGCTGTCCAATATAGTAGCCATGGGCCACAGAAGACGAATCCAACTTATTATTCATTACTATTACATAAAATTAAAGATACAGTTCCTAAGTCACAGGAGTCACATTTCAAGTGTTCAGTAGCCATATGTGGCTGGTGGCTACCATACTGGACAGCACATCATTGCAGAAGGTTCTACCAGACAGCACTAAATTAGTGTGTTTCTCAGCTTGCTCCAGACATGGTTGGTGATGTCTCAAGAGAATAAACACATCAGTTTGCCCTATGAATATGTTATTTCTTGCTTAAATATACATAGATATAGATATTCGTGGCAGTGTAAAATGATGCAGTGACTTCGGAAAACAGTTTGGCAGGTCCTCAAAAAGTTAAACATAGAGTAGCCTTAGGACCCAGAAATCCCACTTCTGATATCTACCCAAAAGAATTGAAAACACGTGCTCATACAAAAATCTGTATGTGACCGTTCACGGCAGCATTACTCATAATAGACAAAAATTGGAAATAACTCAAATGTCCATCAGCTGAAAAATGGATAAACAAATTTGATATATACATACAATAGAGTATTATTTAGACCAAAAAAAGAAAGAAGTAGTGATATATGCTACATGGATGAACCTTGAAAAGCATATGCTAAGGGAAAGAAACCAAACAAGTCACATATTTTGTGATTCCATTATACGAAATGTCCAGAGTAGGCAAATCCACGGAGAGAGAAAGTAAATTAGTGTTTGCCAGAGCCTGAGGAGAGGGGGAGATGGGAGTGACTGCCAATGGGTACTAGGTATTTTTTGAGGGTGATGAAAATGTTCTGGAATTAGCTGGTGGTGATAGTTGTACAACTCTGTGCATACACTAGAAACCACTAATTGTACACTTTAAAAGGATGAATTTTATAGTGTGTGATAAGTCTCAGTGAAGCTGTAATTAAAAAAAAATACTCTTCTAATTGGGAAACAACCTAAATAAATGTGCATCTATAGGCAAGTGAGGAAAAATCCCTGACACATCCATACACTGAACTTCAGTGCAGCAGTTAGAAAAAATGAATTAGATGTAGGTAAGAAAGATCTTCAAGACAAATTGTTGCAGGGGGAAACAAGTTTCAGAGAGTTGCATACAGTATAAAATGTAACATTAAAAAAAATCCCAAATATTCTATTTCCTATGAGTGTATGTATGAAAATACAGGCATCTCGTTGCATTTCTCTTTATTGCACTTCACAGATACTGTGTTTTCTACAAACTGAAGGTTTGTGGCCACCCTGTGGCAAGTCTGTGGGCACCATTTTTCCAACAGCACTTGATCGCTTCATGTCTTCATGTCACATTTTGGTAATTCTCACAATATTTCAGACTTTTTCATTATTATTATATCTGTGATGATGATCTGTGATCAGTGATATTTGATGTTACTATAGCAATTCATTGGCGGGGGGGGAGGGCACAAACTGTGCCTGTGTAATTAAGACTTAATCAATAAATATTGTATGTGTTCTGCCTGCTCCACCCACCGGCCACTCCCCCATCTCTTTCCCTCTCCTCAGGCCTCCCTATTCCCTGAGACACAACAATATTGAAATTAGGCCAATTAATAGCCCTACAGTAGCCTCTTAAGTGTTCAAGAGGAAGGAAGAGTCACACATCTCTCACTTTAAATCAAAATCTAGAAAAGATTAAGCTTAGTGAAGAAGGCATGTGGAAACCCAAGATAGGCCAGAAGCTAGGCCTCTTGTACCAAACAGTTAGCCAAGTTGTGACTGTAAAGGAAAAGTTCTTGAAGAACATTAAAAGTGCTACTCCAGTTAACACAAGAATGATAAAGTGAAACAGTCTTACTGCTGATGTGGAGAAAGTTTTAGTGTTCTGGTAGAAGATCAGACCAGCCACAACACTGCCTTAAGCCAAAGCCTAATCCAGAGCAAGGCCCTAACTCTCTTCAATTCCATGAAGGCTGAGAGAGGTGAGGAAGCTGAAGAAGAAAAGTTGGAAGCTAGCAGAGGTTGGTTCATGAGAATTGAGGAAAGAAGACGTCTCCATCACATAAAAGTACAAGGTGAAGCAGCAAGTACTGATGTAGAGGCTGCAGCAAATTATCCAGAAGATCTAAGATCATTAACGAAGGTGGCCATACTAAACAACAAATTTTCAATGTAGAGAAAACAATCTTACATTGAAAGAAGATTTCACCTAGGACTTTCATAGCTAGAGAGTCAATGCCTGGCTTCAAAGTTTCAAAGGACAGACTGACTCTCTTGATAGGGGCTAACGCAGCTGGTGACTTTAAGTTGAAATCAGTGTTCATTTCTCATTCCACAAATCCTAGGGCCCTTAAGAATTATGCTAAAATCTACTCTGCGTGTGCTCTACAAATGTAACAGCAAGCCTGGATAACAGCACATCTGTTTACAACATGCTTTACTGAATATTTTAAGCCCACTGTTGAGACCTACTGCTCAGGAAAAAAGATTCCTTTCAAAATATTACTGCTCATCAACAATGCATCTGGTCACCCAAGAGCTCTGATGGAGATGTACAATGCGATTAATGTTGTTTTCATGCCTGCTAACATGACATCCGTTCTGCAGCCCATGGATCAAGGAGGATCTATTTCAACTCTTACTATTTAAGAAATACATTTCATAAGGCTGTAACCAGCATAGATAGTAATTCCTCTGATGGATCTGGACACAGTCAATTGAAAACTTTATGGAAAGGATTCACCATTCTAGATGCCATTGACAACATTAATGATTCATGGGAGTAGGTCAAAATATCAACATTAACAGAAGTTTGGTACAGCGTGGTATTGGCACAAAAACAGACATATGAATCAATGGAACAGAATAGAGAGCTCAGAAACAAACCCACATACCTATAGCCAATTAATCTTTGACAAAGGAGGCAAGATTATACAATGGAGAAAAGACAGTCTTTTCAGCACGTGGTGTTGGGAAAGCTGGACAGCCACATGTAAATCAATGAAGTTAGAACACACCCTCTCACCATACACAAAAATAAACTCAAAATGACTTAAAGACTTAAATATAAGACATGACACCATAAAACTCCTAGAAGAGAACATAGGCAAAACATTCTCTGATATAAATCATACCAATGTTTTCTTAGGTCACTCTCCCAAGGCAATAGAAATAAAACTGAAAATAAACAAATGGGATCTAATCAAACTTATAAACTTTTGCACAGCAAAGGAAACCATAAGCAAATGAAAGAAAGGACAACCTACAGACTGGGAGAAAATATTTGCAAATGATGTGACCAACAGGGCTTAATTTCCAAAATATACAAACAGCTCATACAACTCAACAAAAAAAACACAAACAACCCAATCCAAAAATGGGCAGAAGACCTAAATAGACGTTTCTCCAAAGACATATAGATGGTCAATAGGCACATGAAAAGATGCTCAATATTGCTAATTATTAGAGAAATGCAAATCAAAACTACAATGTGGCATCACCTCACACCAGTCAGAATGGCCATCATCGAAAAATCTACAAACAATAAATGCTGGAGAGGGTGTGGAGAAAAGGTGACTTTAAGTTTACATTCTCACCCTCTTGCACTGTTGGTGAGAATGTAAATTGGTGCAACCACTATGGAAAACAGTATGGAGATTCCTTTAAAAACTAAAAATAGAGTTGATACATGATCCAGCAATGCCACTCCTGGGCATATATCCAGACAAAAGTATAATTCGAAAAGATACATGTACCCCAGTGTTCACAGCAGCGCTATTTATAATACCCAAGACATGGAAACAACCTAAATGTCCATCGACAGATGAATGGATAAAGAAGATGTGGTACATATACATAATGGAATACTATTCAGCCATTAAAAAGAGAATGAAATAATGCCATTTGCAGCAACATGCATGGACCTAGAGATGATCATACTAAGTGAAATAAGTCAGAAAGAGAAACACAAATACCATATGGTATCACTTACATGTGGAATCTAAAATATGACACAGAGTTATTTGTAGAGACGTGGATGGGCCTAGAGTCTGTCATACAGAGTGAAGTAAGTCAGAAAGAGGAAAACAAATACTGTATGCTAACACATATATATGGAATTTTTAAAAAATGGTTATGTAGAACCTTGGGACAGGACATAAATAAAAACACAGACGTAGAGAATGGACTTGAGGACACAGGGATGGTGAAGGGTAAGCTGGGATGAAGTGAGAGAATGGCATGGACATATCTACACTACCAAATGTGAAATAGATAGCTAGTGGGAAGCAGCCGCATAGCACAGGGAGATCAGCTCGGTGCTTTGTGACCACCAAGAGGGGTGGGATAGGGAGGGTGGGAGGGAGACGCAAAAGGGAGGAGTTATGGGGATATATGTATATGTATAGCTGATTCACTTTGTTATAAAGCAGAAACTAACACACCATTGTAAAGCAATTATACTCCAATAAAGATGTAAATAAATAAATAAAATATGACACAAATGAACTTACCTATGAAAGGGAAACAGACTCACAGACATAGATGGTTACCAAAGGGGAAAGGGGGTGAGGGAGGGATAAATTAGGAGTTTGGGATTAGCAGATACAAACTACTATATATAAAATAAACAACAAGGCCCTACTGTATCGCACAGGGAACTGTATTCAATATCCTGTTATAAATCATAATGGAAAAGAATATGAAAATATGTGTATGTATAACCAAATCACATTGCTGTACATCAAAAACTAACACAACATTGTAAATCAACTATACTTCAATTTAAAAAAAAATTTTTAAACCCAGAAGTTTGGAAGAAGTTGATTCCAGCCCTCATGGATGACTTTGAGGGGTTCAAGACTTCAATGGAGAGAGTCACTGCAGATGTGGTGGAAATGGCAAGAGAATTAGAAGTGGAGCCTGAAGATGTAACTGAATTGCTGCAATCTCATGATAAAACTTTAATGGATGAGGAGTTGCTTCTTATGGATGAGCAAAGAGAGTGATTTCTTGAGATGGGATCTGCTCCTGGTGAAGATGCTGTGAAGGTGGTTGAAATGACACCAAAGGATTTAGAATATTATGTAAACTTAGCTCATAAAGCAGCAGCAGGGTTTGAGAGGATTGACTTCGGTTTTGAAAGAAGTTCTACTGTGGGTAAAATGCTATCAAACAGCA
This sequence comes from Lagenorhynchus albirostris, assembly GCF_949774975.1. NCBI lineage: Eukaryota > Metazoa > Chordata > Mammalia > Artiodactyla > Delphinidae > Lagenorhynchus > Lagenorhynchus albirostris. Next base: position 136,022,759 of record NC_083097.1, read on the forward strand.
TTGCATGCTACAGAGAAATCCTTCATAAAAAGAAGAGTCCATCGATGTGGCACACTTCACTGTTGTCTTATTTTAAGAAATCGCCTCAGCTACCCCAGCCTTAGCAACCACCACCCAGATCAGTCAGCAGCCATGGACATAGAGGCAAGACCCTCCACCAGGAAAAAGATTATGACTCACTGAAGGCTCAGATAATGGTTAGCATTTTTTAGCAATAAAGTATTTTTAATTAAGGTACTGTATGTACATTGTTTTTTAGACATAATGCTATTGCACACTTAATAGAGTACATAATGTAAACATAACTTTTATATGCACTGGGAAATCAAAATATTCGGGTGATTCACTTTACTGCATGTGATACTCACTTTATCACGGTGGTCTAGAACGAAACCTGCAATATCTCCGAATGCCTGTACGAAGAAAAAAAAAAAACTAAGGTTATTCACCAAAAAGATAACAGTAGCTACCTGTGAAGGAAGGGCCTGGAATTAGGGGCAGTGTTCAAAAGATAGGTTCTGAATTTTTACAAAGAAAAATTATTCATTTATGTGTGTAATTAACAATTGTTAAAGCTCTCTTTATTAAAAGTAAAAGCATAAATTAGATCATCCCTGTAGGAATAAAGAAAGATATAACAAAGAGCATGCTTCAAAGAAATAAGCTACCTAAGTATAATCAGATACTTTGTTAATTGACCTCATATATTCTCCCAGGAATACAAACTTACTCTTAAACTTTGCCTATCCCTGAACCCTCTAGAGCTGAAAATACTCCCATGGGGCTACTTCCTCTGGTTTCCCTGCTGAGAGAGCTCCAGACCTGAAGGGCCTGAGCTCCAACCTGATTAAATTTGTTAGTTGGATGATTTCCTCTCTGTGTCACCTGTCATCACCTCTCACTAACCAGCTCTAGCTAGGTAAAACCTTGAAATTCTTTTATGCTTCCTGTAGCCTATGCCTCTGCTGAGATGGTTAAGACATTGCATGTGACCTATTTAGCAGATTTTTTTTTTCAGGGTTTGGAGAGAAGAAATTTGCTTTTCACTTGATTTTTCCCAAATTTTTTCGATCTTCTCTTCACCAGATCACAAGAAAAAAGATAAAATGAAAAAGAGCACAAAGGAATACTTTCTCATTTTGTAGCTAAAATTCTGTGATGGTTTTCTTCCAATCAGTTTATTATTACTGGGTGACTGACTTACACCCATGATTGGCTCTCATTCTCATTCATTCTCTCTCTCTTTCTCTGACTCTCACTCCCCAGTTTTATTTTTCTGGGTCTTCTGTTCCTTTCAGATCAGTAGCTGTATATCATTCAATGAGGGTCTTTACCCAAGATTTGCCCATTTATTTACATCACCATCTTATAGAGACCACTTTTACCTTTGGGAACTTCTTAAAACAGACAGGTCCTATTCCCTGTGAACCATTCAAGCAGGCTTTTTTTTAACAAAGCACTTCTAAAGATACCAATGTACTCCGGGATGCCCCAGGAACAAATGATCCCATTTTTTACAGTGGAGAGCCTTGGCAATCTGCTTTCTCACCAGCCAACATTTCCTGGCCTGAGTGTCCTGCTCCTGTGTTTCCATTTCTTATATGTCTGTCCCTGGCGCAGTGTCCCACAGGCTGCTCATTCTTCTAGATACAAATTTCATCTGCCCTGTCTTTTGAAGAATGGTCAGTAGCACAAGATCTCTGTTAATCAGTTATTGATTGACATGGAGAGAATGGCTAACAGCCATAGAAACATCAGAATGATGTTGGAAAATCTGGTCTCTCGACATGCCACATTACAATTTTGTCAAAGTGTCCCTAACAAAAGATGATTGCTTGCTCATGATAAATGAATCAGAGGCCTCTAGTAGGTGTAAGATTAACAAAGCCCTGCAATTAGCACCCAGTGAGGACAGCCACCATTTGTACAGTGTTCTGGGTGCTGTGCTAAGTGCCTCACATACGTTATCTCCCTGCAATCTCCACAACAGCCCTAGAGATGAGAGGAGAGACTTATTATTAGCCTTATTTTACAGACATAGGCATTGAAGTTCAGAGGTTGAGAGGCTGACAAAGATCCCATAGATCACATGTTAAATACCTACTACATGTCATGGTCTCTTCTAGGCACTACGGCTCCAAGAGTGAATGAGACAGGCAAAGCCTCCACTTTCATGAAGCTGCCATTCTTGGGGGGTGGGTATGGACAAATACTCGATATATAAGTGAAAATGATATATAATTGTATGTACTAAAGAGATGGTGTACTAGAGGGGACAAGAAAGTGGCAGCCAGAGTGCTGGAGTGAAGAGAAAGAGGAGAGAGATGACAAAGGATGTCAGGCAGAAAGATAGCATGGACATTCTGTACGGCCTGCTGGGTCATGATAGTTTACGGTTTTCTCTGAGTGCAGTAGAAAGTCATTGGAAGGTTTTGCAGGAAGTAATATAATCTGATTTATGTTTTTTAAAGACCTCTGTGGGTAAGTGGAGAACGGATTGTAGAGGCTCAAGAGTGGGGGCAGGGAGGGCGCTTGGGGGGCTATAGAAGTGGTCCAGGAGAGAGGTGATGGAGGTTAGGGATGGTGCTCTGTCCTTACATATAAAAAGCGAAACCATCCAGGAAAAAACATGATCTAGGCTTTACAGAAAACCCAACCTTCCTTACTAAGCTGACGTGAGATATCTTCAGGCCTTGTCCCATCTCATGCTGAATGCGTGCGAATTATGTGCCACTTGTTTTTCTTTAAACTTTTTATTTAAGTCTGACATACATACAGAAAAGTGCACCAATCATAAGGGTAGAGCCCTGTCAGTTTTCACAAAGTGAACACATCCCTGTAAGCAGCACCCAAAACAAGAAAGAAAAGATTATCCACACCCTGAAGCTCCCCTCATACCCCCTTCCTATCAGTCTCTGGCATTCCAAGTATGTTTTTCCAGAATGACATTCTGTAAATCACTTTTCTCCATCTTGCTTAACCCATGACCCCTTTTTCCAAACTGAAAGTTGCATGCCCTCTGCAATCAGAGATTCTCTTATACAACCAGCCAAGAGATTTGAGCTTTGTATTCTGTGATGGGTAGTATGAGAACAACAAGTGTATTCATATTAAAAAAATCTAATGTAATGTTGAATGTGCTTTTTTCAAACTTGATATAAATTCCCACTCCCAGATTCTGTTAGGCCCCCCTCTTAAAAATCACGTGTGCAAATTCTGGAAAGACTGCAAGTTGCTGTTGTCTAGAAGAACAGTCTGGAAATCTAACAGCACAGACAGTAGGACTGGGATACATGAGTCTGTAATAGTACAAAGCCATGATTTCTGGGCTTTGTTCAGGGGACAAGACACTGGCAGAGAGCTAATATTTACTGAGCACTTATCATGTCTCTGGCACTGAGCTAAGGTGTTTCAGTATGTGATCTTATTTAACCTTCACAACCCTTTGAGGATACCATTCTCTTCATTGTATAACTAAGAAAACCAAGGCTAGGAAAGGTGAGATATTTGGCCCAAGTTCTCAGGACTCATAGTGACCAGACTTGGAAACAGCTCTGTCTGTCTTCTTATCCCAAGCTCACTTCACTCAACCAAAGCAACCTCTCTCATGTTTTTCTTCCTCTGATCAGTACTTAAGAAATTGAAAATGTTGGTCTCAACATTTGGTTCCTGCAATAAGCCGCATTTCTGCTAGTGGTTTCCCATTTACATTTTTTTTTAATGCATGGACTTTCAAATTCATGGTAAAGCTATTCATAAATGAAATGGGGAACCTAGCTATAACTTTGCTTCCTTCCAGAAAGCAAAGGCTCTTTAAGCCTGATGAAGTTTAATGCTTGCTGTAAATCCGGGGAAAAAATAAACAGGCACCATTTAAATCACCCAACCCAGAGCCTGGCCACGTGAGGGACACGGAAGCCACACTGTGTCACCATATTATCCATTATTGAGAAGGGAGCCAGCAATTAACAAAGCAATCTAGATTAACCACGTTAACATCTCTGGCAGAGTAAGTCATGTTCTCCGGCTTTCTGGAAGCTCTTCCAAGCTCAAGCTGTCCCTGGGTTCTTTGGCTTTGCATCATGAAGGGAATTGATTTGATTAATTACATTGCTGCTGCCTAATTAGTAAGCGTGGCCACACTTGCCAATCAGTTTCACAGAGATGAAACTTGGGATCCTGACTGCAGACCAATTTTCATAGCTGAAAGTCGCTGTGCCTTGCATCCTCTATCCATACCAAGTTCCCCAGAGTTGATCATAGCAGGACTTCAGTCCAGAGCCAGGGGCAGGTTTTCAAAGTTCAGACGGCTGGGTCTCTGGGGCCCTCCTGCATTTCAACACAGATTATTTTGTGAAAGCTTCTCAGGTTAAGAACCCCTGCCTTTCTGCACATGCCAGGTCTCACCCTACACAGAGCACATCCACCCTCACCCTTTCATTTGGGTTTCCCAGTTTCTCAAGAAGAAAGAGGTACAGCTCTCATTTTAGACACGAAGAAAGGAACCTTTGCAGAAATGATTACCCAAGGCCACAAAGCATTTCTCAACTAAGATTAGTCATCCTTTTTTATTTTTTTGAATTTAATTAATTTTTTTATACAACAGGTTCTTATTAGTCATCCATTTTATACACATCAGTGTATACATGTCAATCCCAATCTCCCAATTCATCACACACCACTCCCACCCCCCCGCCACTTTCCCCCCTTAGTGTCCATACATTTCTTCTCTACATCTGTGTCTCAATTTCTATCCTGCAAACCGGTTCATCTGTACCATTTTTCTAGGTTCCACATATATGCGTTAATATATGATATTTGGTTTTCTCTTTCTGACTTACTTCACTCTGTATGACAGTCTCAAGGTCCATCCACGTCTCTACAAATGACCCAATTTCATTCCTTTTTATGGCTGAGTAATATTCCATTGTATATATGTACCACATCTTCTTTATCCATTCGTCTGTCGATGGGCATTTAGGTTGCTTCCATGACCTGGCTATTGTAAATAGTGCTGCAATGAACATTGGGATGCATGTGTCTTTTTGAATTATGGTTTATTCTGGGTATATGCCCAGTAGTGGGATTGCTGGGTCATATGGTAGTTCTATTTTTAGTTTTTTAAGGAACCTCCATACTGTTCTCCATAGTGGCTGTATCAATTTACATTCCCACCAACAGTGCAAGAGGGTTCCCTTTTCTCCACACCCTCTCCAGCATTTGTTGCTTGTAGATTTTCTGATGATGCCCATTCTAACTGGTGTGAGGTGATACCTCATGGTAGTTTTGATTTGCATTTCTCTAATAATTAGTGATGTTGAGCAGCTTTTCATGTGCTTCTTGGCCATCTGTATGTCTTCTTTGGAGAAATGTCTATTTAGGTCTTCTGCACATTTTTGGATGGGGTTGTTTGTTTCTTTAACATTGAGCTGCATGTTCGTATATTTTGGAGATTAATCCTTTGTCCGTTGATGCATTTGCAAATATTTTCTCCCATTTTGAGGGTTGTCTTTTCATCTTGTTTATGGTTTTCTTTGCTGTGCAATGCTTTTAAGTTTCATTAGGTCCCAATTGTTTATCTTTGTTTTTATTTCCATTACTCTGGGAGGTGGATCAAAAAAGACCTTGCTGTGATTTATGTCAAAGAGTGCTCTTCCTATGTTTTCCTCTAAGAGTTTTATAGTGCCCGGTCTTAAATTTAGGTCTTTAATCCATTTTGAGTTTATTTTTGTGTATGGTGTTAGGGAGTGTTCTAATTTCATTCTTTTACATGTAGCTGTCCAGTTTTCCCAGCACCACTTATTGAAGACACTGTCTTTTCTCCATTGTATATCCTTGCCTCCTTTGTCATAGATTAGTTGACCATAGGTGCGTGGGTTTATCTCTGGGCTTTCTATCTTGTTCCATTGATCTATGTTTCTGTTTCTGTGCCGGTACCATATTGTCTTGATTAGTGTAGCTTTGTAGTAGAGTCTGAAGTCAGGGAGTCTGATTCCTCCAACTCCATTTTTTTCCCTCAAGACTGCTTTGGCTATTCGGGGTCTTTTGTATCTCCATACAGATTTTAAGATTTTTTTGTTCTAGTTCCGTAAAAAATGCCATTGCTAATTTGATAGGGATTGCATTGAATCTGTAGATTGCTTTGGGTAGTATAGTCATTTTCACAATATTGATTCTTCCAATCCAAGAACATGGTATGTCTCTCCATCTGTTGGTATCATCTTTAATTTCTTACATCAGTGTCTTATCGTTTTCTGCGTACAGGTCTTTTGTCTCCCTAGGTAGGTTTACTCCTAGGTATTTTATTATTTTGGTTGCAATGGTAAATGCGAGTGTTCCCTTCAATTCTCTTTCAGATTTTTCATCATTAGTGTATAGGAATGCAAGAGATTTCTGTGCCTTAATTTTGTATCCTGCAACTTTACCAAATTCATTGATTAACTCTAGTACTTTTCTGGTGGCATCTTTAGGATTCTCTATGTATAGTATCATGTCATCTGCAAACAGTGACAGTTTTACTTCTTCTTTTACAATTTGTATTTCTTTTTCTTCTCTGATTGCAGTGGCTAGGACTTCCAAAACTATGTTGAATAATAGTGGTGAGAGTGGACATCCTTGTCTTGTGCCTGATCTTAGAGGAAATGCTTTCAGTTTTTCACCATTGAGAATGATGTTTGCTGTGGGTTTGTCGTATATGGCCTTTATTATGTTGAGGTAGGTTCCCTCTATGCCCACTTTCTGGAGAGTTTTTATCATAAATGGGTGTTGAATTTTGTCAAAAGCTTTTTCTGCATCTATTGAGATGATCATATGGGTTTTATTCTTCAATTTGTTAACATGGCATATCACATTGATTGATTTGTGTATATTGAAGAATCCTTGTATCCCTGTGATAAATCCCAGTTGATCATGGTGTATGATCCTTTTAATATGTTGTTGGATTCTGTTTGCTAGTATTTTGTTGAGGATTTTTGCATCTATATTCATCAGTGACATTGGTCTGTAATTTTCTTTTTTTGTAGTATCTTTTTCTGGTTTTGGTATCAGGGTGATGGTGGCCTCATAGAATGAGTTTTGGAGTGTTCCTTCCTGTGCAATTTTTTGGAAGAGTTTGAGAAGGATGGGTGTTAGCTTTTCTCTAAATGTTTGATAGAAGTCACCTGTGAAGCCATCTGGTCCTGGACTTTTGTTTGCTGGAAGATTTTTAATCACAGTTTCCATTTCATTACTTGTGATTGGTCTGTTCATATATTCTATTTCTTCCTGGTTCACTCTTGGGAAGTTATACCTTTCTGAGAATTTGTCTATTTCTTCCAGGTTGTCCATTTTATTGGCATAGAGTTGCTTGTAGTAGTCTCTTAGAATGCTTTGTATTTCTGCAGTGTCTGTTGTAACTTTTCCTTTTGCATTTCTAATTTTATTGATTTGAGTCCTCTCCCTTTTTTCCTTGATGAGTCTGGCTAATGGTTTAGCAATTTTGTTTATCTTTTCAAAGAACCAGCTTTTAGTTTTATTGATCTTTGCTATTGTTTTCTTTGTTTCTATTTCATTTATTTTTGCTCTGATCTTTACGATTTCTTTCCTTCTGCTAACTTTGGGTTTTGTTTGTTCTTTCTCTAGTTCCTTTAGGTGTAAGGTTAGATTGTTTACTTGAGATTTTTCTTGTTTCTTGAGGTAGGCTTGTATAGCTATAAACTTCCCTCTTAGAACTGCTTTTGCTGCATCCAATAGGTTTTGGATCGTCGTGTTTTCATTGTCATTTGACTCTGGGTATTTTTTGATTTCCTCTTTGATTTCTTCAGTGATCTCTTGGTTATTTAGTAACGTATTGTTTAACCTCCATGTGTTTGTGTTTTTTACGTTTTTTTCCCTGTAATTGATTTCTAATCTCATAGCGTTGTGGTCAGAAAAGGTGCTTGATATGATTTCAGTTTTCTTAAATTTACTGAGGCTTGATTTGTGACCCAAGGTGTGATGTATCCTGGAGAGTGTTCCGTGTGCAGTTGAGAAGAAAGTGTAATCTGCTGTTTTTGGATGGAATGTCCTATAAATATCAGTTAAATCTATCTGTTCTCTTTTGTCATTTAAAACTTGTCCTTCCTTATTAATTTTCTTTTTGGATGATCTATCCATTGATGTAAGTGAGATGTTAAAGTCCCCTACTATTATTGTGTCACTGTCGATTTCCTCTTTTATAGCTGTTAGCAGTTGTCTTATGTATTGAGGTGCTCCTATGTTGGGTGCATATATATTTATAATTCTTATATCTTATTGGATTGATCACTTGATCATTATGTAATGTTTCCTTGTCTCTTGTAACATTCTTTATTTTAAAGTCTATTTTATCTGATATGAGTGTTGCTACTCCAGCGTTCTTTTGATTTCCATTTGCATGGAATATCTTTTTCCATCCCCTCACTTTCAGTCTGTATGTGTCCCTTAGGTCTGTAGTGGGTCTCTTATAGACAGCATATATATGGGTCTTGTTTTTGTATCCATTCAGCAAGCCTGTGTCTTTTGGTTGGAGCATTTAATCCATTCACTTTTAAGGTGATATTGATATGTATGTTCCTATTACCATTTTCTTAATCGTTATGGGTTTGTTTTTGTAGGTCCTTTTCTTCTCTTGTGTTTCCCACTTAGAGAAGTTCCTTTAGCATTTGTTGTAGAGCTGGTTTGGTAGTGCTGAAATCTCTTAACTTTTGCTTGTCTGTAAAGCTTTTGATTTCTCCATCAAATCTGAATGAGATCCTTGCCAGGTAGAATAATCTTGGTTGTATGTTCTGCCCTTTCATCACTTTAAGTATATCATGCCACTCCCTTTTGACTTGTAGAGTTTCTGCTGAGAAATTAGCTGTTAACCTTATGGGAGTTCCCTTGTATTTGTCGTTATTTGTCGTTTTTCCCTTGCTGCTTTCAATAATTTTTCTTTGTCTTTAATTTTTGCCAATTTCATTACTATGTGTCTCGGCATGTTTCTCTTTGGGTTTATCCTGTATGGGACTCTCTGCACTTCCTGGACCTTTGTGGCTATTTCCTTTACCATGTTAGGGAAGTTTTCGACTATAATCTCTTCAAATATTTTCTCTGGTCCTTTCTCTCTCTGTTCTCCTTCTGGGACCCCTATAATGCAACTGTTGCTGCGTTTAATGTTGTCCCATTGGTCTCTTAGGCTGTCTTCATTTCTTTTCATTCTTTTTTCTTTATTCTGTTCCCCAGCAGTGAATTCCACCATTTTGTCTTCCAGGTCACTTACCCGTTTTTCTGCCTCAGGTATTCTGCTATTGATTCCTTCTAGTGTATTTTTCATTTCAATTATTGTATTGTTCATCTCTGTTTGTTCTTTAATTCTTTTAGGTCTTTGTTAAACATATCTTGCATCTTCTCGATCTTTGCCTCCATTCTTTTTCCGAGGTCTTGGATCATCTTCTCTATCATTATTCTGAATTCTTTTTCTGGAAGGTTGCCTTTCTCCACATCATTTAGTTGTTTTTCTAGGGTTTTATCTTGTTCCTTCATCCGGTACATAGCCTTCTGCCATTGCATCTTGTATATCTTTCTATGAATGTGGTTTTTGTTCCACAGGCTGCAGGATTGTAGTTCTTCTTGCTTCTGCTGTCTGCCCTCTGGTGGATGAGGCTATCTAAGAGGCTTGTGGAAGTTTCCGGATGGGAGGGACTGGTGGTGGGTAGAGCTGACTGTTGCTCTGGTGGGCA